>NC_142164.1:112321595-112623186 GCF_024610735.1 Ursus americanus | reverse complement strand
AATTTAAAAAAATAGACCTACTTTGTTGAGAGTTTTTATCATGAGTGGATGTTGTACATTGTTAAATGCTTTTTCTTCATCTATTGAGATGAGCATATGGTTTTTATCTTTTCCATTATTAATGTGATATATCACCTTGTTTGATTTGCAGATATTTGTATCACACTTGTATCCATGGAATAAATCCCACTTGATCATGGTGAATAATTCTTGTAATGTATTGTTGGATTTGATTTGCCAATATATTTTTTTAAGATTTTATTTATTTATTTGACAGAGAGAGAGACAGAGAGAGAGGGAACACAAGCAGGGGAAGTGGGAGAGGAAGAAGCAGGCTCACAGTGCAAGAGCTTGATGTGGGACTCGATCCCATAACGCCGGGATCACGCCCTGAGCCGAAGGCAGACGCCTAACAACTGAGCCACCCCGGCGCCCCAGATTTGCCAATATTTTGTTGAGGATTTTTGTGTCTATGTTCATCAGAGATACTGGCCTGTAGTTTTTTGGGGCTTTTTGTTTGTTTGGTTTTTGTTTTGTTTTTGGTAGTGTCTTTATCTGATTTTGGTATCTGTAATTCTGGCTTTGTAGAATGAATTTGGAATCTTTCCTTCCCCTCTGTTTTTGGGAGTAGTTTTATTTTTATTTATTTATTTTTAAAGATTCTATTTATGTGAAAAAGAGCAAGTGGGCACCAGCAGGGGAAGGCCCAGAGGGAGAAGGAGAAGCAGGCTCCCCGCTGAGCAGGGAGCCCGACGAGAGGCCCGATCCCAGGGCCCTAGGATCATGACCTGAGCCTAAGGCAGACTCTTAACCGACTGAACCACCCAGGCGCCCCAGGAATAGTTTTAGAATAATAGGTATTAACTCCTCTTTAAATGTTTGGTAGAATTCACCTGTGAAGCCATCTGGTTCTGAACTTCTTTTGGTGGGAGTTTTTGATTACTGACTCACTTTCATTGCTAGTAATTGGTCTATTCAGATTTCCTGTTTCTTCCTGATTCAGTTTTCAAGGTTATATGTTTCTAGGAATTGATCCATTTCTTCCTGGTTGTCCAGTTTGTTGGCATATAATTTTTTTGTGATATTCTCTTATTTTTAAAAAAGATGTTTTTAAAAGATTTGATTTTAGAAAGAGTGTGTGCACTCAAGTCAGGGGGAGGAACAGTGAGAGAGGGAGAGAGAGAATCTCAGACTCCTCACTGAGCACAGAGCCCAACACAGGGCTCGATCTCATGCCCCCAAGATCATGACCTGAGCTGAAATCAAGAGTTGGATGCTTAACTGACTGAGCCACCCAGGCGCCCTGATATTCTTTTCATACTCCTTTGCATTTCTATGGTGTTGGTTGTTATTTCTCCTCCTTCATTTCTGATTTTATTTATTTGAGTCTTTTTTATGAGTCTGGTTAAAGGTTTATCAATTAGTTGATCGTTTCAGAGAACCAGCTCCTGGTTTCACTGATCTGTTCTTTGTTTTTTTTTAGTCTTTTATTTCATTTATTTCTGCTCCAATCTTTTTAATTTTTTTCCTTCTGGCTTTAGGCTTTGTTCTTTCTCTAGCTCTTTTAGGTGTAAGGTTACAATATTTATTTGAGATTTTTCTTGCTTTGTGGTATAAGCCTGCATTGTTAAAATCTTGCCTCTTTAACAGCTTTTGCCGCATCCTGAAGATTTTGGACCATTGTGTTTTCATTTTCCTTTGTCTCCATGTATTTTTTGATTTGCTCTTTGATTTCTTGGTTGACCCATTCATTGTTTAGTAGCATGATATTTAGCCTTCGTGTATTTGTGTTCTTTCCAGATTTTTTTCTTGAGGTTGGTTTCTAGTTGCATACTGTTGTGGTTGGAAAAGATGTATGACTGACTTCAGTCTTGTTGAATTTGAGGCTTGTTTTGTGACCTAACGTGATCTGTTTTGGAGAATGTTTACTGTGCACTTGAAAAGAATGTGTATTCTGTTTTAAGATGGAACCTTTTTTTTTAAAAGATTTTATTTATTTGAGAGATAGAGTGTACAAGCAGGGGGAGAGGCAGAAGCAGGCTCTCTGCTGAGCAGGGAGCCCCACAAGGGGGTCACTCCCAGGACCCTGGGATCATGACCTGAGTTGAAGGCAGATGCCCAACTGACTGCGCCACCCAGGCACCCCAGATGGAACCTTTTGAATGTATCTGTTGCCCCATCTGGTCCAGCATGTCCTTCAAAGCCACTGTTTCCTTATTGATTTTCTGTCTGGATGATCTGTCCATTGATGTAAGCGGGGTGTTAAACTCCCTTACTATTATTGTATTACAATCAATTACTTCCATTATGTTTGTTATTAGCTGTTTTATATATTTGGGTGCTACTGTGTTGGGTGCATAAGTATTTACATTTTTCTATCTTTTTTTTTTCTTTTAAGATTTTATTTTTAAGTAATCTCTACACCCAGCATGGAGCTTGAACTCACAACTCAGAGATCAAGAGTTGCATGCTCCACCAACTAAGCCAGCACGGTGCCCCACAATTGTTATATCTTCTTATTGGATCGTTCCCTTTATGATTCTATAGTGTCCTCCCTTGTCTCTTATTACAGTCTTTGTTTTAAAGTCTGTTTTGTCCAATATACATACTGCTACCACAGCTTTTCTTATCCATTTGTGTGATAAATGTTTTCATTCCTTCACTTCCGGTCTGCACATATGCTTAGGTCTGAAGTGATGCTCCTGTGGGCAGCATGTAGATGGGTCTTGCTTTTTTCTTTCTTTCTTTTTTTAAAGATTTATTTATTTAGAGAGAGCAAGAGAGAGCACATACAAGTGGGGGGATGGGCAGAGGGAGAGAATCTTCAAGCAGACTCCCTGTTGGGTGAGGAGCCTGATGCGGGGCTCGATCCCACGACCCATGAAATCATGACCTGAGCCAAAACCGAGTCAGACACTTAAGCAGCTGAGCCACCCAGGCGCCCCGTAGATGGGTCTTGCTTTTTTGTCCATTCAGTCACCCTATGTCTTTTGATTGGAGCATTTAGTCCATTTACATTGAAAGTGATTATTGGTAGGTATGTACTTATTGCCATTTTGTTACATGTTGTGTGCTTGTTCTCTGTTCCTTTCTTTTCTTGCTCTCTATGTTCACAGTTTGCTGGCTTTCTTTAGTGATATACTTGGATTCCTTTTTCCTTATTTTTGGCGTATCACTGGTTTTTGATTTGTTATATTTAGGTTCATATTAACATCTTATGTATATATCTGTGTATATTAAGTTGATGGTTGCTTAAATTTGAACCCGTTCTAAAAGCACTAAATTTTTACTCCTCTCCCCCCATACATTTTGTGTTATTATGATGTCATACCTTACATCCTTTTATTTTGTGAATCTCTTGACTGATTTTTACAGATATAATTGATTTTACTGCTTTTGTACTTTAACCTCCATGCTGGTTTTGTAAGTGATTAATCTACTTTTATTATTTAACTGTGAAATTTTTTCCTGTCCTAACTTTCTTACTCCTGATTATGGCCTTTTCCTAAAATTCAGGAACTCCCTTTGACATTTCTTGTAGGGCTGGTTTAGTGGTAATGAACTCCTTTAACTTTTGTCTGGGAACCTATGTCTCCTATACTGAATGATAGCCTTGCTGGGTAGAGTATGATTGGTTGCAGGTTTTTTTTTTTTTTCTTTCATCTCTTCGAATATATCCTGCCACCCTCTTCTGGCCTGTAAAATTTCTGCTGAAAAACCAGCGTATAGCCTTTTGGGGGTTCCCTTGTATATAACTGTTTGCTGCTTTTAAAATTCTCCATCACTACTTTTTGCCATTGTAATTATGTGGTTTGGCGCGGACCTCCTTGAGTTGATTTTGTTAGGGGCTCTCTGTGCCTCCTGGATCTGGATTTCTCTTTCCCTCCCTAGATTAGGGATGTTTTCAGCTATTATGTCTTCAAATAATTTTTTGCCCCTTTTTTCTCTCTTCTCCTTCTGGGATCCCTCTGATGCAAATGTTATTATGCTTGATGGTGTTGCTGAGTTACCTTAACCTATTCTTATTATTTATTATTCTTTTTTCTTTTTGGTGTTTGTCTTGGTAACTTTCCATTACTCTGGCTTCCAGCTCATTGATCCGTTCTTCTGTCTCCTCTAATCTGCTATTGATTCCTTCTAGTGTATTTTTAATTTCAGTTGTTGAGTCCTTCATCTCTGATTGGTTCTTTTCTGTATTTTCTATCTCTTTGATGAAGGTCTCACTGAGATCCTCCACTCAAGTCCATCAAGTATCTTTATTACCATTAGTTGGAATTCTTTTTGTTTGTTTGCTTAAGTAGGCTCCATGCCCAGCATGGACCCTAACCACAGGGACTGAATCTATGACCTGAGATCAAGATGAGCTGAGATCAGGAGTCAGACACTTAACCAGCTGAGCCATGCAGGCACCCCCATTACTTTGAATTCTTTATCAGGCATATTGCTTTTCTCCGTTTCATTTAGCTGTTAAAGGGCCAGTCTGGAGTTGCCATGGGATTGTAGTTGGGTGGTGTCAGCAGTCAGACCAGATCCCTGTTCTTAGCCTGTTTCCTGGGGCTGTGGTTCACCAATCTGCAGGATGCTCTCCCTGCCTTGTCCCTTAGGAGGATTTTGTTGGTGGGCAGAGTCTGCAGTCCAACCGGATGCCTGCCCCCAGTCTGTTTGCTGGGGCTGAAGTGAGCCTGACCTGCAGGGCTATTTCTTTGTGTTCCCCTCTGAGAGGTGGTTGGTGGGTGGGGCTGACAGATCAGATGTCTGCCCTGAGTCCATTTGCTGGGGCTGGAGTTGAACTGGTGTGTGTGGTTATCTTCTATCTCCGGGGCAGGAGTCACTTTGTAGTGGTTGCTTATGGGGTTTATCGTGGTGGGAGCTGCTTTGGAGGGACTCCTGCCACTTGGGTGTTGGATGGGGCAGATCCACAGGAGAACACGGGAGCTGGGTGGTGGTAGTAAGGTAGGTAGGGGGTGTTTATGCTGTTCCCAGAAGTGTCTGTCTGTCTAGACTTGGGGGTGTGGGGAGAAACGGCTCGTGACAGCTCTTTTGTTCTTGGAGATGTCTCCTGAAGATCTCTGCTCCTCCAGTGCAGGTTCTAAGATTAATAAGTAAATCTCCTTCCAGGCATACCCCAGGAGCTTTTCAAACTGCTGCTTCTATGCTGTTTCTATGTGGGGTTGTTATGCTGGCTGTTTAAGGGTGGACACTGTTTCATATTGCCCTCCAGCTCTCCCAGAGCTAAGCCTACTGATTATTAAGGTACCTGGAGGGAAGCCCTGCTGATTGTTAAACCTCCCAGTTAAGCTTCACTGGTTTTTAAAGCCAAGTGATATGGGGACTCATCTTTCCAGTGCAGGTCACCCCTGCCTGGGGTGCCGGGTGTGGCTGGGGTCTGCCCTTCTCCCTTCTCCATGCTTGTGGTGTCCTTCCAGTTGGTGATTAGTTTGGTTCCCAACTGTGTCTCTGCCCCTCCTACCCCTTCCAGTGTGGCCTCCTCTCTACGACTAACTGGGGGATGTCTGTTCTACTAGTCTTTGGGTTTGTTTTCTGGGCTAGTTGCTCTGCTGTGGCTGTTACCTAGGTATGTCCGTGGGAGGGGGTGAGTTTAGAATCTTCCTACTCTGCCATCTTCGCAGAAGTCCCATATGCCTGTGTTTTTAATCTTAGCAATCTTACTGGGAAAATACAGTCTCTCTGTTGTATTATTTTGCATTTATTTGTAATTTTGTTCACATTTGACATTTAAATTTTTTTTGTGTAGTCTTCGTCTGTGTCTCATTCCATTTTTCCATTTTTTTCTTACTGAATTGTAAGAGCTCTTTGATATTATGAAAATTAGTCCTCTGTTTCCATATTGCTGCAAATATTTTTTTTCCAGTGTATCGCTTGTCTTTTGACTTCATTTCATGCCATATAGGTTTCTGATTTTTATGCTGTTGGATTGATAAATATTTATCCTTATTGCTTCTAGGTTTTGTGTCGTGTTTGCACAGGCCTTCCCTTAGAAATTATTCTTAAAAGATACAGAATGTAAAAAAAGGATAATGTTTTAAAACCAAGATTATATAAACAGTGAGCAATGGTTAAATGAAAGAAATTTGTGCAGTGAAACTATATTATACACTTTTTGTCTTTTAGGTTTTCTCATGCAGTTTTTAAGAGAATTGGCGGAATATCATCAGTCCAAAGCGAGCTGTGATATGGAAACTCAGACAAGTTCAGCATTTCCTAGCAAAGACTCTCTTGGTAACTGCAGCCTTCTTTCAGAATTTTAATTGTGCTGTTTTCTCTTCAAATGATGGAAATGACCTGATTTACTGTATTATGAGCTTGTTCCTTGACTGGGAGGGATGCAGCCTGCAGGTGGCAGAGGTGGCAGGAGTATTCATTTCCTCTGGTGTCATTGAGGGAAGGGACCAGAACGCTCTCCAGTACTGCTCCCTCCCCTGGTGACCGCTAAGGCTGCACTTTCCAAATCTCGGGGGAATCCAGAGACCCATGTTCTTCCTTGTGTGTTGCATTCAGCCTCTTTTAACTGGCAAGTTCTTCCCTATATCTCATCTAACTTTATTTTACAGCCACTAAGTGAGAAAATCCTAGACGAGCTGCATTGCAGAGAACTAGAGAAGTCAGTGGTGTATCACTTCAGTTTATAGTTGAGGAAATGGGGGTCCCCAGAGGAAGAGCAACTTGGAAACAGCCTGGGGCAGAATTAAATTTATGTGATTGATTTCATGACCCTTCCTGAGTCTTAAGGAGTAATGGTGCTTTTAACCTGTAAGAAGATAAGCCTATAATTTGTAAAAGCTACACTGTATAACTAGGCCTTTATTTTGGCATAGGTTTTATGTCATTGGGAACATGGTACATGCTTATTCTAGAGCAGTGCTGCCCAATAATATAGCCACATGTGTAATTTTTAATTGCCTAGTGGCCATAGTAAAAAACAAAATAAAACCCACAGGTGAATTTGTTTTAATATATTTTATTTAACCCAATATGACCAAAATATTCCAACATGTAATCAATATAAAAAACATTAATGAGATTATTTTAGATAAAATTTGTGTTCAGTCTTCGAAATCTGGTGTGTTTTACACTCAGAGCACATGACAGCTCAGATGGTCACATTTCATCTACTCAGTGGCTGCATGCAGCTAGAGAGTCCCGTATCAAACAGCACAATTACAGAGCATTTGGAAAATACAGAAAAGTAAATGGAAACTATGTCTAAAGTTCTCTAAAGAGATGAACACTGCCAGTACTCCTGCCAGCCTTTTTTTCTGTGCATCCTCTTTGGTGGGTGTTGGTGTTCTCTGTGGCTGAGATCATCCTCTAGGTCCAGGTTTGCATGCTGCCACATGGTTGATTCTGATCTGCAGTTGGTTTGAGGGCTGTGGGTCTACTGGAGACAGCACTAGAATGGGAGGCAATCAGTCTCAGTCCCAGTTACGCCGTTACGTAGTTGCTTAGCCCTCTAGGGCTCACTTAAACTGAATGCAGCACTTTTTCCTTCCCTGTAAAGCAGAGGAGTTGAAATATGTGATACTTGTTTTATTTTAAGGTCAGTGTTTTGAACATGTAAGTCACCTTTAACCAAAGTCCACTAAAAGCGTTCTCTGCTTTGGCACTTAGGGACTGCAGAGATGCCAGTGTTTTCTGACTTATACTGTACTCTTTGCTTTCTTTGCCCCTGGCATTTGAGGATGAAAGTTTTCTAACATACGGAAAGGTTGAGGCAGTTGTACACCGAACACTCGTATACCTAGATTCTCCCAGTAAATTTGTGTGATACTTGCTTGAGCCCTTGTCTGTCCCATCCATTAATCTGTCTTAATTTTTTGATGTTTTAAAGTCCATTGCGGTGATCCCTACACTTTCCCCTAAATATACTCTTTGCTTTTGAACAGAGCTCTAGCCTCTTGCTCACTTGACCACATTTCTCTGTCCTAACTTCCTATGTTGTTGTTGTTTTTAATAGCAGAAAAGCTTCAGCTCATTGATGATCAGTTTGCAGATGCTTGCCCTCAGCGTCCCAAGTTAGAATCTTTAGAAATAAAGTTAAATGAATATAAGAGAGAAATAGAACAGCAGCTTCGGGCAGAAATGTGTCAAAAGGTAAGTTGTATCTTGTTGCTGTTAGGAAGAGTGATATTGGTGCTTATCTTTTAATGTCTTAATCTTAGGTATAAGGGGAAAAAGTCTCGAATCTTTATTAATGAGTATGATAAACTATTGCACATATGATTTTTCTTTCTACTTGACGTCATTTTTTGCGCCTTTTGAATGAATGCTACAGGTACAGTGAATGAGATGAAGCTAGAGATGGGTTAAACTAAATCTATTTAAGTAGAGCAGTAGTGTTAAACCGAACCACCAAGAGAGAAGTGGTTTCTGTAGTACAGTTATTGGTATTTACAGTTATTTGTGATCAATTGGCAGTGGAAGTATTTTAAAGATACGGAAATAGCAAAAGTTAAAATGGAAGAGAAAAGAAAGGCTGAGAGGGAATTAGCTGAGTTCCGGAATGAATTGGAGCGAACTTGTCAAGCAAAATCTGAAGCCCTCATTTCTCGGGAAAAGATGGCTCTTGAGAGAATTCAAAAGCACCAAGAGGTAATATTTTAAAATTATTTACCGGGTGTCTGTTTCCTGCAGCTCTTAGTAGATTGGCTCAAGGCCGGAGACTGGGTCGGGGTAGTAGGTTAGACAAGACAGAGCCCTACAGGAGTGAGTACTAGGGACAGGGGTCAAGAGCACAAGTGGAAGGATCGGCCTTGAAAAGGATATGCAGACTTCATTCCTCTGAAACTGCTGGAAGGAAAGAACTGTGAGTGCGAACATCCACGTGGGGATGGTAAGCTCCATTCCCTCGGGCAGACTTCAGGGTCAGGGAGGCAGCTTCAAGGAGAGGATCAGCAGTTGTGGAATGGCTGCGTGGGGGGTAGAGGCAGAGCAACGCTCCGAAGCAGACAGGACTGACGGCACTGTGCTGAGGACCCCACTGAGATGGGCAGCTGCAACTGATGTAGACCGGACCGAGCACTTGCAGGCGATTGTTCTGTTCAAGCTCTTGGGAGGCTTTGTAAGGTTAGTGAGGGGAGAAAGAGGCGCCTGGGGAGTGGAGCTTTATAGAGCTGAATTGACTTGGCTTGAGAAAGGCAGCCTATTTAATCGAGGACATTAGGGTTCGGTGGGGTGGTGAAGGGACCCAGAGGGGAAGGTGGGTGGCTACTAACCCAGAGGAGAAGGGAAGGCCATGTGGCAGTGTCTGAGACCTCAAGGACTAGGTCTGGGTCTACCGACCAGTGGAAGGATAAGAATGGGCCGAGAGGATAGGGTTGCAGGTGGAAGTGTCACATGAAGACTGGACACAAAACTCAGTGTGCTGCCATTGGGTCAAAGGGCAAGGTCCCCGGAGTGGCAGAATCCAGGCCTGCAGAAGTCATCCAGGGGGCCATTTGATCTTCTGTCGAGGGAAGTGGCTGGACCGGAGGTGGAAAGGTTGAGGTGTGGCAGGAGGCGCGGGGCCCACTCTTGTAGGAAAATCCAGTTCCTTTCCCAAGGGGCTATCTTCGACCGGCCTGGATTGGGAACAGTGTTTCCTGTGTCCAGCCAGAACTGCTGCCGTCAGGAGCTGTGGAAGTAGAACGGCTCCCTCCCAGCACCCACCCTGGCTTGGGGCTTTTCTCAATCAGACCCAGTCCTTTCATGCTGATTGCACCCCCTGTACAATTTTGTTTACCATTTCTGGTGATTGGGCTCCTATAAAAATAAATGTAGGAAGTGCAGTCTTTGAGATGATTGGATTATGTTTAGATTAACAACTGCATCCTCGAGACAGGTGACTGACTAGTTCCGACCTTTTACCAGACCAGAATATTCATTTAGTTAACGGAGTCTGAAGGCTCTGGAGAAGATGGCCCTCCTTATGCAAAGCATCGTGCCTTTCTTCCACCACCTGGAATGCCCTTCTCCTTCTGTCCCTGATGAAACCATCTTGGCCTTCAAAATCCAGCTTGAATTTCACCTCCTTGTGATGCCTTCCCTGGACTCCTACTGATAGACTCATTCCGGTGTCGCTCCTGCCACAGAGTCTTTATGTATTTTGGTTATAAAATCCTCACATCATAGTCTGAAGATTTCTGTCTCCCTGACTGAACTGTGAATTTTGTGAAGATGGGGCCTGTGTCTGTCCATCTTTCTCTGTCCAGCTCCGGGTGTGCTGTTTGACATAGGCTAGGTGTTCCGTGAAGCCTTGCTCAGCGAACACACAAATGGAAGTGTGGCCCATTCCTTCAGCTTGCCACTGCTGAGTCAGAACGACTTAGGAACTGAAACTTTCCGATAGCAGCAGAACCAGGGGAATTCTGTTCTTTCGAAGTTTTATTGCTAAGCCCACATTTTGTCATTTTTTTCTTGCTGAAGCACTTACTCAAATTTTAAGTGTCTGGGAGATGTGAAGTAGAATAAATAGACCAGGGGTTTTAGGAATACAGGATAATGAATGGAGTTTCGCAGTCATTGAAGGAGGGAACACATATTTGGGGAAGGACTTAGGCAAAAAGCATACCTTGAATTGGAACCTCTTGAAAGGGAAACTGTAACCCTAAATGTCTGGAATTTGTACTCCGGAATTTAGGAAGCAGGATGTTAGTTCAGATCTGTTTGATTTTCTTCAGCTTGCTTACTAAAAATGAATGCTTTCATACACAGATGGAAACCAAAGAAATTTATGCTCAGAGACAGCTTCTACTAAAAGATATAGATTTGCTAAGAGGCAGAGAAGCAGAGCTGAAGCAACGAATTGAAGCTTTTGAATTGTGAGTAACTTGTGTTCGTTTTGGATATTCAGAATAAATGAGGTTTAAAAGAACTAAATGGGTGTCTTAATAGTCTGATGCTAATTGCCAAGTAGAGTTTTTGGTTGTAAAAGTGACAACACCTGGTTTTAAAAGGCACCAGTTAAGAGAAAGACTAGGGTTTCGTTTATGAAATATTAGACATTAGGGTGAAAAGCAGAATGAGACACCATCATCGGGTTACAGTAAGACCAGATACATGATTTGAAGACGCTAAAAACGCTTTGACAGATCCTGTGTTTCTCATTTACGTTCTGTCATTCAGATCTGATAGTTTCACATACACATGGCTGCTGAACTCCAGATACCCAGACCTTCCACCTTTACCTGCTCTGCTGTCAAAAGAAAAAAAAAAAAAAAGAAAAGAAAAGCAATGTGGTGGTTCTGACTTGAGTTGTACTGGGTGACACTATTTCTTCTGGTGTGTGTGTTACTTTTTCTAAGTGCTCACAGATGTATCAGCCTTCAAATCTTACCTGGGGTTAATACCAAGCTCACCAGTCTGTAGTTAATAAGGAATAAGCTTGCTTTCCCATTTGGGATCTTGACATTCATAAATACTTCAGGAATCCGATTTTATTTAAGAGTTCGTCTCTGTGTTCATTAATGTTGTTTTTTTTCATTTACGTAGGCTCTATTCATTTGATTTCTTCTCTCTGCCTACCTTACTCTCCTTTTGGTGATACTGAAGTGGCACATTGATAATGAGAGAGAAAAGTAAAGGGGCAAAATTTGGGCAGATTCTCGATTACATAATCATGATTGTATAATCACTTCCTTACCTCCAAGTCCCCGACTCTTCTCGTCTAACTAAGCATGTTCACTACTTAAATGGATTTAATGCTCCTTTGCTTTACAGATTAGCCAGCAGAGGGAGCTCTAACACAAAGCCTTTATCCTTTGCTTGGACCGGTGTTCATAGCACTCTTCACTGTGGTTTGGTCTAAGTACCTGTGAACCTGATTCCTGGCTCCGGAATTGGTTTTGTGGGTAATTGGAGGTCTCACCATGAAAAGCACTCCGTTCTCTGGATTTGGAGGTTCTGAAAGACCCATCTATTGTTTGCTCTCTCTTTTGGCACCCTTCAACATTCAGTCGATGGGTTATTAAATGCCAAAATTGAATTTGCTACCTATAATTCTTATGGGCTCATCAATTAAGTCTCACAGTTAGAAATAATATTCTAGAAGAAACAAGTATTTAAGTACACTGGAGTTTGGTTTGTAGCTTCGTAACTAAAAAACATCTGTCTTTCATCCCTAAATTGACAATGGCCATTGATTCCCTGTAACCCTTTTTTGAGTGTGGATCTTCTTCTGTAAGAGACCACTTTGGTCTTGGTGCATTCACACTCCCCTTAGCCAGGTGCCACCCGATAATTCCTTCTGCTAGTTGATGAACTAAGTCAGTTCATAAAATAGATGAGAAACGAACACACAGGTTATTTTCCCCCCTAAATTTGTTACTTCAGATGTTGTGGTTTTCTTCTTTGCTTTCTCTATTTTTGCTAATTTCAGGACTCAGAGGCTGCAAGAGGAAAAAAATAAAAGCATAACTGACGCACTTAGGAAGCGGGAGCTGAACGTAAAGAGCATTGAGGAGAGCTATCACCAGAAGCTCAAGAATGAACTTCTCAAGTAACTGCTTGGCATTGCTAAAGGAGTCTCGTGTTTCATTAAGTTGCTAGAAGCACAGCAACACTGATGAAATAGATAAGACGGACAGTTTATGGCAAAATTGGTGTTTAAAAAAATACAGGTTTTCATTGGTAGTCAAGCCTTTCCCATGAATATTTAAGATGAATTTTAAAAGATACAGAGAATAGCATCCGCTGCTCATTCTTACTTGTAGCTTCTGACACTTACCGAGGGCCTCTGGTTGCTTCAGTTTTTAGGGCACCTTAGGACTTGCTTAGTTTGCAGAGCTGAGCAGCTGCAAAGTCGGAAGTACAATCACTTTCCGTTCTCTCCTCCTACTGGCATGAAGATGGGGATAGGCCACAGTTCCTACAGTGATCTCCTTACCAATTACCGGGTTCATCACTGAATGTGTGCCTGGTATTCCTTCAAGGTTCTGCCAAGTCCGAATCCAGAAAAAGGATTAGCTATATAAAGCAAAACACAGCATAGGAGAGGAGGATATGGACAAGTGTGGTCCCCAGGGCTTTCCTATGGCCTGAGTCTTAGTCATTGGCCTCATTTTTATTGCCTTGCTCATAATTTGTCATTGGTATTCCATTACATGGTACCCGCAAAGGCTTCTGGAGGTTATTCTTTAAAAGAATTCTCTTAAAAAAGAAAAGTAGCACCTTTTCATTGTAACAGTTTTGAAATGATGGATTTTATCTATATATGTTATGTCCGCTCCTCTAACATACTAGCGAACACTGAGGTAACTCTAGTTGTTACACATATTTTTCTTCCTTTATTCCTCAGTTTGTTAACTTTGCATAGCTGTGGAGATAGTGAACTGTTTGGTATCATTTGTTTGGCTTTGGGTGTCCTCATACGGCTTTAGCAAGTGTGGAAGGTGGGAGGATATCACAGGATTGCTTCTCCTTCCTTTCTCTGGCCTCTGAACCAGAAAGTCAGCTGGTAATAGCTGGTGGAGACGGTGGAAGCCCCGTGAGATGTGCCTTTGGGTATCGCTAATTCAGGTCTAATGCTGTTGGCAGTTGGCTCACAAGACTGTGCTCAGCTTTTAAGGGCAAAAGTTCTTACCTTCGGGAGGGGAGATGGGACAGGTGAATTTCAAGTCACAGACATGGTTATCATTTGGGTTTTATAGTCTGTCATGCACACTGTAAGTTGACCTTAATTTACTTCCTTGGGTCAGCCGAGACCAACTGAGAAAGAATTGTTCTCAGTAACCTCACAACAACAACAGGCCTCTTGATTTGTGTGATTGAGTTTTGGGAATTGGCAGGATCACAGCAGGGTTTTACGGACCTTTTATATTCAGAATTCAGATCCCTGGCTTTTGTCTTGAGAGAGCCTGAGGTTTATGTGTTGTCACGTTCGGTGCCCTTCGATGCCCTGGTGCTGTAGATAAGCTCGTGTATTGACAGCGGTCCGTCCGGGAAAGTGACCAGGAGCTCATTTTTGGTTCTTCTGGTTTGCAGGTATCAACTTGAACTAAAGGATGACTATATCACCAGAACTAACAGGTTGATTGAAGATGAAAGGAAGAATAAAGGTGACTCTGGGGGCAAGCTGTATTTTTCAGTGCTGATGTGGGCTGTTAGCTTCCTAGTTGGGCCTGTTCTATATTCTAAAAAAGATGTAGCTTACACATTGTTGTTACTACAAAAATCACATGTTTTTTGTTTTTTTTTATTTTATAAAATAAAAAAATACTGTCTTACTACATTTTTGTGAACCTTAGTGTTTAACCTTTTGTGTATTCACAGAGGTCAGTGATTTATCAGCAGGATTTTATCCAATTTTATTCCAGTGTATTTTGATAAATGTGATTGTCAAGAAGGTGGCAGCAACTTATTGCTATCCTGTAAATACCACTCTTAACCATGAGAGACTTCCTTTTTTCCCCAAGGAAAATTTTAAATTCTCTGTCCCTGTGATCTAGTTTCTTATTTCTTTTACTTCTAATGTATTTTTGTGCTTCATGATATTTTCACTTGACCTGTAGCCTCTTAAACTCTTGTATACATTATCCCGATACTAAGAAAGTTGGGTCATTTTTCAGTCTTTGAGATATTTTACATTTTAATATATGTCTAGGAACATGTCGATGACAAGAGGTTAAACTTTTAGTGGCAATTTCAGATGGACTCTGGGGAGCGCACCGGGGCTGGGTGCTTGATACTGCCCAGCCAGGTCGCCCAACGTGGGGCTGCCCCTTCGCAACTGTCTTGTGGGGGCCCATGCTTGTGTAGGTACCCGTACCATCGTGTGTTCAGCAAAGCGTTTTTTTGAGGATGTAACTACATAGACTTCTGTTAGGTGAAGTAAAAACGATAAAATAGTAACTACAAAATCATACCAGACAACTAAATCTCTGTCTTCAAGGAACTTCAGCCCTGGTGGCGTGAGGGCCCTGTGCTCTGAGCGGATGGTGTAAATGCTGAGGTGTGTGTAGCAGGAGGAAGTTCGCCACGTATTTGACTGTTGCAACTAACGTCCCATCACCTGTTGCGTAACAGGGCGTATTTCCTACTTGTCTGCTGCTTTTTTTTTTTTTTTTTTTTGACCCTGACATCTGTTGTTTAGATGATGAAATAGTAGTCATTAGGGCTGACCTATGGGCCATAAATTATTAAATGATTTTGTATTCACTAGGAAAACATGATGATGTTAATTGTTCTGCTCTTTCTTTCAGAAAAAGCTATACATTTGCAAGAGGAGCTCACAGCTATTAATTCAAAAAAGGAAGAACTTAATCATTCTGTTAATCGTGTCAAAGAGCTTGAGGTAATTGTTAAGCCTATTGTTTTGAAATGCACATTAAGACAGTGTGTGAAACTTCAGTTTTAGTCCTACGTAATTTATCTTCAGTTATCCTCTTGATGTGTTTGCACTATTTTTTCCGTGACTAAGAAGGTGGTGGCTGCACTTTGTTCATTCGCCAGTTCTTTATTTCAATCTTAGTCTCCTAGGGAAGCATAAGAAGAGGATGTCTTTTGAGGCCTAGAGTACTGCCCGAATCCTGTCTGTCTCCCTTTCTGCTTATGTGCCTTTGGGCAAGTTCTCTGACTCAGATTCCTTACCTGTAGACTGGGGTGTTGCCTGCATTCCACGGTTGTGCAGGGAATTCAGTGAGCGGCTTGATGTGCGTAGCATGCAGTTTATACAGACTAACTTCTACCTCAGCCTCCTCTCCCTTCCCGTCAGCAGCAGGTAAAAATTCTTGTCATGACGTCGGGATCTTACAGCTTACAACAAAATGAGACGCATTTTTCGCGTGCCGCCGTTACTTTACTTCTGTTACTTTGTGTGTTTGCTATCTGAAGGACAGAACTGGAACTTTAGGTACTTAAAATAAATTTTATCTACAGAACATATTTTTGTAGCTGTAAGGACTTATTTGAGAACTTTACAGGCTGCAAACTTGAGCTCCCTTATACTAAGAAAAGGAAAGCACCCCACAGCATGTTAGGATATCCCACCTTTTTATTTAAAAAAAATATATATATATAAATATATATATATGGCTGTAAACTGTGGTTCCTTTGTTGGGCCCTTGGTTGCATCTGGAAAATGGGGCGATGATTAGAAGCACTAGCTTTGCAGGACTGGGTTGTACATGGTAGCAGTTGGATGAACTTGCCCATGCCCCAACTCAAGGGCAAAGGATGGCTTGTACTGCGGCAGTTAGGGTCTCGTTGCGGAGAACCCGACTTCTGTCACGGGGCCTTAGTTTGGTTGTGACACCCAGCTCGGGGCAGCCTGCCAGCTTTCACTTAAGCGGTTCTGTAAAGTCACTGTTCAAATACAAGTTTTCCTGTTTCAATTGCAGCTTGAGTTAGAGTCCGTCAGAGCCCGGTCTTTGGCAATAACAAAGCAAAACCACCTGCTGAATGAAAAGGTAAAAGAGATGAGTGACTATTCCCTACTGAAAGAAGGGAAACTGGAGCTCCAGGCACAAAACAAATTACTTCAACAACAACTGGAAGAGACTAGAAATGAAAACTTGCGTCTCCTAAACCGTAGGTCTTTTTTTCTGGTTGGCATGGCTTTGTAACTGATACTAGGTTAGTATTCTGAAACTGCTTTGTCCTATAAGGGAAGGTTCAATCGGGAAGATTTTATTAAGTTAAGATTCTTGAATCGAAGTTACTTTGTTTTTGCTTGCTGCTGCGTGATTGTGTCACTAAGAAAAACATTTTTAACTGGATAAATCTGTCCTTCTGGATGGTACCCATCTCCCTTTGCCCTCTGACCCCTCTGGGCTGGTGGTGTTTAGCCAGTTGGGGACACACTCAAGCGCTTGGAGGGAGGGAAGAGTGAAGTCATGGTGATTGTGATCCCTTCTCCCTCTCCTCCTTGCGGAGTGGCCCTGGGCTGGCCCCGTGCCTCAGCAAAGCGAGATCCCAGTACTTGGGGGCTGGCACCTCACCAGCACCCTGCGCCTGCTCGCTTTATCCAGTTCTGGGAATGCCCCCCTTCCTGACCCTCTAGGCCTGAGGACTGGTAACAGCACGGCCTCAGTACTAGCCCAGGGAACTACACCATCCTTCATGGCTACCCTGTGTAAGTCTCTCTTTATTAAAAGGTCTTCCGATGACCCGAACTGGGGACACCATCTGCTTTCTGCCTGGACTGTACGTGCCACTGACAGATGCACAGGTTGGATTGGACCTAGGAGCAGTCACTGGCAGGCTTTGACAGAGCGTTCTTTCTGTGCCTCTGCATAGTAGAGGAGAGAGGCAGGCAGTCACATTAATTTGAGGATTTGAAAGAATTCTTTTACTGGGAGTAGAATTCTGAAGAGTGGTAAAGTTTGCAATTACGTGCACTAAATTCTTCTGTTCTGAAATTGGTGATTCAGGACTGCTCTTAGTCCATTTAATAAAACTAATATTAATTGTGTGCGTACAAAGAAAGGGAAGAACCATCTAAAGCCTCTTTAGCTGCTTTTGTTAAGTGAACTTAGAAAACTTCAGGTTGGTAATGACCAGGCTTTTTTACCTTTATAGATACAGCTCAGCCATCTCCTGAGCTGGTGATTTTTCAGAAAGAACTAAAGAAAGCAGAAAACGCTATCGCATTTGAGCATAAGGAGTTCAAAAGCCACAAGCAGGCTCTGCAAAAACAGCTGCAGAGTGAAGTGAGTATTGCTCTGGGCTCATCCAAGGGTTAGGGCAGTGCACTTCGTGGGTGTGTAAACTTGGTGTGTGTCACACCAGCATAAATCAGATCTGTTTGAACATCCCCCATGTGCCAGTTACTCCCCCACTATTCTTTCTTTCTTTTTTTTTTTTTTTTTTTAAGATTTTATTTATTTATTTGACAGAGATAGAGACAGCCAGCGAGAGAGGGAACACAAGTAGTGGGAGTGGGAGGGGAAGAAGCAGGCTCACAGCGGAGGAGCCTGATGTGGGGCTCGATCCCAGGACTCCGGGATCACGCCCTGAGCCGAAGGCAGACGCTTAACCGCTGTGCCACCCAGGCGCCCCCCCCACTATTCTTTCTCATCTGAGAAAATTCTCGAATGATTGTGACATTATATTCATAATAGTAATAAAATTAAGAGGAAAGTAAACTCCCCTAAACACACAGTTTTCCAAGTCCTGATGGTGCCCACTGTTAAAAGTATCTCTTGATTCTCACCCGGCGACTTAACAATACTGACGCTCTCTTTCTGATGTCTGTCTCATGTCCTGGAGTAGCTGCTGTATGAGATGAGTAAAGAAGGAGCTGAAAAACTTTTTAGTGTGTTCTCTTGTTTCGTAGGTATAAAGCTGCTCAGAATTGGCAAAAAAGAGAAGGAGAATGAGCTGGATGACAGAATTGTTCCTTTTGAAATAAGCTGTGATTTGTTTTACATTCATTTCTTTTCCTTCCCTACATCTTTTCAGATTGAACATTCTGCACAGCTGAAGGCCCAGATACTTGATTACAATGACTCTGTAAAGAGGTTAACTGTACAGGTTGCTGATTTGAAATTGCAACTGAAACAGACCCAGACAGGTCAGAGACATTTTAAACGTGTGTGTGTGTGTGTGTGTGTGTGTGTGTGTGTGTAAGTGTGTAAAGCTTCTGATGTTTGTGAAAATGTAATGATAATTAGTGAATTTTTAGTAATTCTCATAGTAGGGGAGGAGCTATAGAACTATGTGTCACCTGAGAAGTAAAACTTCTATTTTAGAACTACCAACCAGGTCATCCGCTAAAGTGACTTGTTTTCACAGATGCCCCATGGCTCAGGAGAGGTGTGGTGGTGACACAGAAGTCCCCAAATTCATCCCGAACCTAGGCTTTCCTTTTTTGTTTGTTACCCTGCCGCTAAGACCAATCGACTGTTCAGGGGTTTTACGTGTCCCTGGACAGACATGTACACGTGTGCAAGAAGCAAGGCGGCCAGCAAAACGAGCACCGCTGCTAGCGGAGTCTGGAAACGCTCATTGTTTTGGATCCCAGTTGTGAAGTTCGTTGTTTGACCTTGGGCATGCTCTTTTGACCTTCCTTGGGCCTCAGTGTCCTCACTGTAATAGGCTAGGAATGGCGCTGGGCCGCATGAATGAGGGTGAAGCGAGACGGGTGGCAGTATGGCGCCTGGGACACACACAACGCCGAGGAGATGGTTGTTGCTGTCATCTTACTCTGTTTTCACTGCCGTGCGTGACGTCTGCCCCTTCCTCCTTCATAACAACGCACCTTCTCGAGCTGCTTGCAGGTGCAGAGCAAGTTCCTCCGTGTGTCCAGTTAACATGCTTTCTCGCTTCTTTCTTTGTTCTGAACCTTCTTCAGTCCCATTTGCACTCTGTCCTGGTCAGGCCCTTGTTCCCTTCTCCCCACACGAGTTTTCCCTTTACTCATTTCTACTCTTGCTTGCTCCTCACTTTCTCTCAATAATTCTGTTTGCCAAACTGCCCACAGCTGAAATTCTGGTGACCTCATATCATGAAAAATAGTTCAAGAAGGTAGAACCTTTTGAACCCCCGCAGTGCACATTGCGCGCTTCTGTCCTTGGCGTCATCAAGGAGGCGTTGCAGGCGACGTAGTGGCCACAAATACTGGCTTTGCACTAGGAAATGCAGCGGCTCCCCATCTTGCTCACTGTGTGAGCCGGCCTCAGTGGTCTCAGTCCCCCATCCCCAAAATGGGAGCAGTGAGCGTTCTTAGCCCACAGTGTTGTTGTGACTGCATGTCCTCCTTCCCTTGTCGGAAACTCAGGCCCTACTGCTGTGGCTTGTGGATTTTGCCACGGCCCTGGGGGTTCTGGGCAGCATCCTGTAGTGAAACACATTAACTACTTTGTAATCAAATGGATGAATATTCATGCTAGGTGGAATAAATAAAGATTGTAAATGGGTTTATATTGGTTCAGGTCAAGCTTTTCAACCGAGTGAGTTGAGGTCTGGTTGGGCTTTGCCACCAAATAAATTAGGAATCTATTTTCAGTTTTCAAAGCTTTTTAGATTTCATGATTGTGCATAGTGGATTGTGAAATAATATGCGTTATGAAAGGTACATGTAACCTCTTGATAAATGTTAATAATTACTGTCATGACTGGAGCTTCAGAGACTAATGTGCAGGTTTGTCCTTAATACTTGCTTTCATTTTTGAAAAATCATGATCTCAATCTGTTTTAACTCTGTTCTCAACCTTTTCCCGTCATTTCTCACATGGGCTTCTTGTGACCCGCAGCGGTTGAAAATGAAGTGTACCGCAACCTGAAGCAGTCTCTGATCGATCTTTCCGCCAGCGGACTGCTGAGTGACAAGGTGGTGGTGCCTCGTGATGGGTGTGTAAATGGGGATTTCCTGAAAAATCCTCTCGACCGGGAAACGCTGATGGCGGTTTTACCAAGGATCACAGGTTATCCAAATGCACGTATGGAGAGTAGTTCCCCCGATTCTGACCTTGAGTTCGTAGCCAATACCAAGGCAAGGGTGAAAGAACTAGAGCAAGAGGCCGAACGTTTGGAGAAAGCTTTCCGAAATTACCATCGAAGAGTTAGTCAACTCCCCGCTAAAAGCCTCTTAGCGGCCAAGAGCCCGCCACCCCTGCACTTGCTAGGCACACTCAAAAGCACCACTTCGAGTTCCCCCCAAAGACACACTTGTGCCGAGGACAGAGTTGTCTCCGAGCAGCCTCCGGTGGGCACCCCCGAAGAGGACAAGAGCAGTGCCTCGGAGGCGTGCGTGGGCAGCGCAGCCTCCAGGCCTCTCAGGGGCACTTCCTCCAGACGCCTCTCCTCCACTCCCGTTCCCAAAGCAAAATGGAGCCTCAATGGTGAAATGTATCTGGAAGGTGAGCTGCCGCCAGGAGGGTTGCAGGATGCTCTGGATTTGGAGGGGTCTTTCACCCGAGTAAGAGTGCAGCCCGGGCCGGCAGGAGGGAGCAGGAGCTGAGCCTGGGAACGCCTGAGCCCCAGCACTTGTGTCCTCTCTCTTGACCTGCCTTTCCTGGTTAACAGTGGCGTCTCCTCCACGTTGCGCGGGTGCTGTGGGTGGTGGTGGGGTAGCATCCTATTCTAGCAATTTCCTGGGCACGCAGACATGTGCAGAGTGACAGTGGCTTTCCCTTTACTGCTGGTTAGTTGTATACGTTTTATTGTTACTACTGCAGTTTCATTTAGGGGCTTGAATCGTTAGGTTTGTAGATGATTTATACATCATACTCAGCTGTTTACAAGGATAATAGAATTCATTGTTAGAGTAATAGAATTATTTAGAAACCATGTTGCTGTCTTCTCCTTGCAATTTTTTTTTTTTTAAGATTTTATTTATTTATTCAACAGAGAGAGAGACAGCCAGCGAGAGAGGGAACACAAGCAGGGGGAGTGGGAGAGGAAGAAGCAGGCTCATAGCGGAGGAGCCTGATGTGGGGCTCGATCCCATGACGCCGGGATCACGCCCTGAGCCGAAGGCAGACGCTTAACCGCTGTGCCACCCAGGCGCCCCTTCTCCTTGCAATTTTTAATGGTTAAGCCTTCTGTCCCTTAGGTCTGGGCCGATCCCATGCTGCTGGCCCCAGTCCTTGTCCCAACAGAACACCCCGGCCTTCACCTGCGGAGTCTAGGCACAGCCCTTCCCTCCACCTACTGCCCAGCCCTCCAGAGCAGGCCAGGTAATTCCGCCTTCCTCTCGGCCTCAGCCGGGTCTGCTGAGCTGCACGGGGTCTCAGCCTGGACTTGTTTGGGTTTTCTGTGGCACTATAGAGTTGGTAATCAGATTGTAAGATGACATGTGATCTTTGAGAATCATCTAAATTTCCTGGGGTAGGGGTGGGAAGGAATATTCCTTTCAGCAAATAAGTGATTTCTGCTTGTTTGCCGAACTTGATGTTAGAGTCTACACTGTGGTATCAGTAAACATGTTCATACTTCAAGAGTAGACTGGATTAATGAAGATAAAACCAATGTACAAAATCTGTGAAAACAAATTCAGCTTAAACTTAATTTCACACATCACTAGAAAGTCACATAAAAATATGTTGGCATTTAAATATGAACAAACAAGGTTCTAGTCTCTTTTTGTACTTGAGTATAGTTGATACACGGTGTTAGATTAGTTTCAGGTATATAGTGTCGTGATTTGACTCCATAAGTTATGCTGTGCTCCCCACAAGCGTAGCTTCCATCTGTCACCGTACAACACTATTGAACTGCCATTGACCATATCCCCTATGGCATACCTTTTATTCCCATGGCTTATTCGTTTCATAAGTGGAAACCTGTACGTCCCCTTCCCCTTCACCCATTTTGCTCATCCCCCTGCCCCCTTCCCTCTGGCAACCATCACTTTGTTCTGTGAGATCATGGCCTGAGCTGAAATCAGGAGTCGGATGCTTAACCGACGGAGCCATCCAGGCGCCTCTGTTCATTTGTTTTTTAGACTCCACATGTAAACGACATTACATGGTATTTGTTTTTCTCAGTCTGATTTATTTCACTTAGCATAATACTCTCTAGGTCCATCCGTGTTGTTGCAAGTGGCAAAAATGTCATCCTTTTTTATGGCTGAGTGATATTGCATTGTGTGTGTGTGTGTGTGTGTGTGTGTGTGTGTGTTGCATGTTTTCTTTTCCCATTCATCTATTGATGGACACTTGGGCTGCTTCCCTATCTTGGCTATTGTAAATAATGTGCTGTAAACATAAGGGTGCCTGTGTCTTTTCAAATCAGTGTTTTCATTTTCTTTGCATAAATACCCAGTAGTGGAATTACTGGATCATAGGGTATTTCTGTTTTTAATTTTTTGAGGCACCTCCATACTGTCCACAGTGGCTACACCAGTTTGCATTCCCACCAACAGTGCACGAAGGTTCCTTCTCCACATCCTCGCCAACACTTATTGCTTCTTGTCTTTTTGGTTATAGCCATTCTGACAGGTATCAGGTGATAACTCATTGTGGCTTTAATTTGCATTTCCCTAATGAGTGATGTTGAGCCTCTTTTCATGTGTCTGTTGGCCACCTGTAGGTCTTCTTTGGAAAAATGTTTGTTCAGGTTCTGTGGCCATTTTAATCAGATTATTTGTATTGTAGGTGTTGAGTTGTATAAGTTCTTTACATATTTTAGATATTAATGTCTTATGGGATATATCATTTACAAATATCTTCTCCCATTCATCAGGTTGCCTTTTCATTTTGTGATGGTTTCTTTTTGCTGTGCAAAAGCTTTTTATTTTGGTGTAGTCCCAATAGTTTAATTTTGTTTTGTTTCTCTTGCATCAGGAGACCTTTCTAGGAAAATGTTGCCAAGGCCGATGTAAGAGAAATTACTGCCTGGGCTCTCTTCTAGGATTTCTTTGGGTTCGGGTCTCACATTTAGGTCTTTAACCCTTTTGAGTTTATTTTTGTGTATGGTGTAAGGAAGTGGTCTAGTTTCATTGTTTTGCATGTAGCTGTGCAGTTTTCCCAAGACCATTTGTTGAAGAGACTGTCCTTTCCCCACTGTATATTCTTGGCTCCTTTGTTGTAGATTAATTGGCCATATTAGTGTGGGTTTATTTCTGGGCTCTCTGTTCTGTTCCATTGATCTATGTGTCTGGTTTTGTGCCAGTACCATACTGTTTCGATTACTACAGCCTCGTAGTATATCTTGAAATCTGAAATTGTGATACTTCCAGCTTTGTTGTTCTTCCTCAAGATTGCTTTGGCTGTTCGGGGGTCTTTTGTGGTTCCATACACACTTTAGTGTTATTTGTTCTAGTTCTGTGAAAAATGCTGTTGGTATTTTGATAGGGATTGTATTGAATCTGTTGATTGCTTTGGGTAGCAGGGACATTTTAACATTATTACTTCTTCCAATCTGTGAGCATGGAATATCTTGCCATTTGTGTCCTCTTCAATTTCATTCATCAGTGTTTTATAGTTTTCAGAGTATGGGTCTTTCAGCTCCTTAATTAAATTTATTTCTAGGTGTTATTTTTGGTGCAATTGTAAATGAAATTGTTTTTTAAATTTCTCTTTCTGGTACTTCATTATTAGTGTGTAGAAATGCAGCCGATTTCTAGGTGTGAATTTTCTTTTTTTTTTTTTAGATTTTATTTATTTATTTGACAGAGATAGAGACAGCCAGTGAGAGAGGGAACCCAAGCAGGGGGAGTGGGAGAGGAAGAAGCAGGCTCACAGCAAAGGAGCCTGATGTGGGGCTCGACCCCACAACGCAGGGATCATGCCCTGAGCTGAAGGCAGACGCCCAACCGCTGTGCCACCCAGGCGCCCCTGGGTGTGAATTTTCTATCTCACGACTTCCCTGAATCCATTTATTCTAATAGTTTTTTGGTGGAATCTTTCGGTTTTTTATGTATAGGATCATGTCACCTGCAGATAGGGACTTCTTCCTTTCCAGTGTGGATGCCTTTTATTTCTTGTCTGATTGCTGTAGCTAGGGCTTCCAGTACTATGTTGAATAAAAGTGGCAAGAGTGGACATTCTTGTCTTGTTCCTGATCTTTAAAGATTCCAATTTGTAGATCACTGAAATACCTTCTAGATTGGTAGTGGGTCCTGGGATACGATTGCTAGAGCAGGAGGGAGTGGGTGTGTTGAGGAGCTCAGCAGTGGGATTTGAGTCACATGTGGGACCCCTGTTTGTGCCTGGTCCCCATGGCTGGAGATGCTGACTCCTTAGTTCTGGGCTCCAGCATGTTGATTCCGTTACACGTGCAGAGCTGAAAACTGCCACATGTGCCTGTTACGATCCTAAAGCCTGTAATGGTTTTTTATCTCATTCTTTGTTATAATAAAGCCAGGAAGAAAGATAAGACAGGTGTGCTGAGTTAGGGCCCTTTGATGCACATGGGGCTGGTAGTGCAACCTCTGCAGCTGGCATGTGCTGAGGGCGTGCAGAATTCGGTTGTTTCAGAAATGTTTTCTGGTTCTTGAAACAGCCAACTCCTCCTAGGAACAATGTGGTAGTGATGGTAGCGCCTATCTCACCGCATGTGGTGTTATGAGGAGTCACTGAGCAAACGGCTTCGAGGGGTGCGTGGTGCATGGAAGGTGCCCCCTGCAGTGTAGCTCTTATTCTCCTTGAGCCCGAGAAAAACTGCTTTTTCGAAAGTATTTTCTTGAGTCCTGAAGGGTTTTCAATCGCCCTGTGCTCTTGGGTTTTATGTTCCTACAACTTGACGTTCTTGAATGTTATTCTTCCAATCTAGTCTTTATCAAAGACAAATGAAGCTTCAGGACAAAAGTGAATTTTCAAATCCGGGCAAGCTACCTTTTAAGGACAATGAGGAATTTGAATCATCTTTTGAATGTAAGTTCAAATATGAGTACTGGTTTTTATAAGCTCAAAAGGTAGGAAGCTTAGTTTTGGTGAAACCTATTCATTGTCATAGAAAACAAAGCAGTTACAGATTAGGACATTTTTATTTTGTAATAAAACCACAAATACAGATATAGTGCCTCATTTTTATATCACGAGGATTTTTGGGGTGCGTTCTGAGTTCCATTTATTAAGCATTTCAGGATAGCTCACAATTTCAAAGTTGGAGCTGAGCCTGTAAGTGAATCCTTAACTCAGTTTACCAAGTTTGGGATTGCCTCAGATTTAAAATAAGTGATTTTTAAAAATTCTTTTTCCCTTTTATGGAACATGAGTACGCTGTTATTTTTATTTAAAGTATACTGATTCCATTGGCTGCCTAAGGTTTCGAAAGCCCATTCTTCAATTAAAGAATGGAGGTAAAATAATACAAGCTTGTGAGTCGAGAATTGGTATCCTGGCTGTGGCCCCACCTCCGAGCCTCCTGCTTAAGTACAAACTAGAGCTGTGGTGCAGACTTCCCTGCGGTGCTTGCCAGCTTGGAAGTCTTTATGTTTGTACATAACCGCCATTTTGCTTCATGAGCTTCATGGCGAGTCTGAAAGTACCATGTTTTGAGCATTTCATGGATAAGGCTTAGTAAATTTTTCAAAATCCTTGTGGCTAAGTTTGTTAAATCATTGATTTCAAATAGAATTCAGATGATTATCAGCAAGCCAGGTGAATTCTTCCACTCGATTCATTTTTCCTTTTGGGTAACCAATGAGATTTTGTAAAGCAATCTAATTCTCGAAAGCGGAAGAGCGCTGGGAGAAGTGAATCCCATGGTCAGGCAGCTCCACTGCAGACTTCCTAGAGTCCTTTAGACAAAGAGCTGGCCCGATTGCTTTGGCCAAAACGCGAGTGCTTCACGATGAGTTATCCCTACACTGTGCTGCACTCCCTTCTCTTGCCGTCATTCCTGAGGACTCACGGAACACTCGTTTGTACCTCGCATAGATGCAGGGAGCGCGGCGAGGCAGTTTGAAGCAGACGGCCTCCATCCTGCCGGCGACATGCCTTCCGTGGACACTGCCGCGGCCCCCAGACCTGTGTCGTATCACTACCCGAGTAAGTTTTTCTTTGTTTTAATGAACAAAAGAGATTAACGAATTAGTAATATTGTACATTATTTCATTTTCTATGTGCTTCCTCCATGCCTTAAGAAAGTAGGACGAGCACAACCTTTATATATTTCAGTCTTCAGGAAAGCTGGTGACCTTGCAGGAAGACTAGTCATCCGACTTGTCTTGCCGGCCCACCTTGTCTTTCCTCTTGCCTCCTCCAGATGACCCACTTCCCTCCCCAGTGTGGAAGAAAGGTATAGTGGGGAGATTGGAGCTTTGCTCCAGGGCTCAGCCAACATACAGGTCCTTTTGTCCTTGGACCTAAGTGTTGAAGCCTCAAAGTTGAAAGGAAATGCCTCAAGTAAAACTGGCTATTAGGCCTTTCCAGACATTGGGAGAACATCATCCCTAAAACCTACACAAAGCCTCTTATAAACAGTTTCTTGGTTTAAGGCACAGTTGGGAATATGAGCAATTGCTGAAAGAAGCAAGAGATTTTGGGAGGGTTGATTTTTGCTGACTCCAGAGTAAATCAGTCTGGAAAGCCCTCATTCATTGAGGCTTGATCAAGAGCCTTTTCTCTGCTGGGCACTTTCCTCATGGCTGGGCATACAGCAGTGTACCAATCCAGACCCCCCACTTCGTGGAGCTTCTGGTAGAAGAGTCAGACAGTCAGCAGGCCGTCATCGAGGACCTCCCGTGGGATAGATACCATTAGGGACCGTGGCGCCCAAGAGCAGATCTGATGAGCAGATGTTTGGCAGAGATCTGGGTGAGTAGGGAAGAAAAATAACGTAATAGATTAAGGGAAAGCATCCGAGCAAACAGGTGTTCTGTTTCTTTTACTTTTTTTTTTTTTTAAAGATTTTATTTATTTATTCGACAGAGATAGAGACAGCCAGCGAGAGAGGGAACACAAGCAGGGGGAGTGGGAGAGGAAGAAGCAGGCTCATAGCGGAGGAGCCTGATGTGGGGCTCGATCCCATAACGCCGGGATCACGCCCTGAGCCGAAGGCAGACGCTTAACCACTGTGCCACCCAGGCGCCCCAGGTGTTCTGTTTCTGACACATAATGTAGATTATAGTAGATGGCCTTTTAAGTGACTATCAAATAGTGTGGTTAGGTTCTGATCATGGAGAAATTCTCTTACATTTGTTGTTTCACCTCTTCATCTGGGTGCAGAGGGAAATGAAAAAGCCCCAGGCTTGATAGCTTTGTGCCAGCGGAAACACTTCTTTTTTTTTGTTCTTAATGTCCCAGGCAGTTTCGCCACTCGGCAGCTACAAAGTACACCTCCCAGGGAAGAAGCAGGCCTTTTCTCTTCATCTGTTTAAATTAGTTCCCACACAGCATTCTTACTGTGAGGCCGCTGCTCTGTGTGAGAGCCTGGTACATCGAGGAGTAACCCTCCTCCCCCAGCAGGCAGGAGGCTGTGCCACAGTTATGGAAATGGCCAGCGCCTCCTCTCCTATTAGAACGCCATGACCAGGATTAAGAGAAGACTGTTGCTCCTCTCCTATTAGTAAAACTAACCTTTTGCTAGTGACTTAGGACAGGACACAGTCCCATGGTGAACCTGTGAATTTGTCGTTTCTTAGCATTGCTGGGGAAAGTTGAGGTTATAGGCCAGGGCTGGAGGAGAAAAAGGTCAGCACAGCCATCTGTGGGATTGAGATTGAATTCAGCATGTGAGGTGGGGCGACCTGTGTTGCAAGCTTAGGGAACAAACGATTAAAACATGGTCCTTGGCTGGAAGGAACAGAAGTAGGGAGACAGATGCCTATGGGTTTTGACAAGGCAGGTACAAAGCACTGTGCGGATACGGTGCTGGAGTAGCCAGTTGTCACTTTAGGAATAAGGAGGACCTCGCAGAGGCGGTGGCATTGAGCTGAGGGCTTGCATAGTAGGTAAGGTGGTGGGGGAGGAAGGGAGCACGGTAGGTTGGGGGGGCCGTGAAAGGAAGGGCATGGCACGAGGCCAGCGCAGCTGTACTCAGCTACCAGCGAGCGTGCTGCTCTGCAGATGGAATGTTTCGAATGTGAAAGGTGTGGTGACAGAGGAAGTCCGTCTGGAAAGAAAAAGGCAGATTGTCAGCCTAAACCACTATGGGTTTGGACTCCCGCAGAGCAGAGAGCGTGCTGAGCAGATCCAGGAAGGGACGGTGCTCACGAAGGTGAAGGTAGGTTGCTTGAAGGCAGAGAGACCGGTGTCACAGGAGCATTGACTGCGTGATTGCAGCTGCCCAGGTAAATGGTGAGAAGGCCCCTCAGTGCAGCAGGAGGAGGAAGAACCTGTAAGCCCTGGTGGCCGAGTGGGCATAGCATGGAAAGAGCATGAATAAGGGGACAGGAATGATGAGTTCCGGTGTGAAGCCAGGGCTGTGGGATCTCCATGTGTTGATGGCAGGAAGTCAGTTAGAAATGAGGGTGTGAGGAAACAGGGAGAGAGGTCGGGCCCAGAGAAGGAGGTGTGGGAAGGGTCAGGGATCAGCCTGGAGAAGGTGGGCAGCGTCAGCGAGCTGGCTAGAAGGGCAGGGGCAGGGGGGGGCTGGGGCGTCCTGTCTGGGGCAGGAGAGACTGGGACACCTGCATGGGAGCAAGGGGAAGAGCTGGGTAAATGAAGAGGGACGAACGGTTAAGTCTGAGTCCTAAAGCTGGGGGCAGGCTTCTAACCAAACACAGGGCTTGCCTTGGAAAGGGCAGAGGTGAGCAAAGAGTGTAAGAAGCTGCGATTGGGGGGTGTGGGAGGCAGGTAAAGTCATCGTATTAAGGGTGACTTGTCTTCATCTTAGCAAAGTAAAAGGCAGGGTGCAGGGCTAGGAGTGGGTTTGGGGGCTTGAAGATGGAGCAGGTCAAGAGTCCTCTAAGAACCAAGCAGAGTCTTCCTGAGTCTTGGCAAGGGCCCCTGCAGAGCAGTTCCGCAATCATTTGAAAAATCCAGTGCTGGAAACTACATGGCCTTTCTTTTCTGTCCCATTAGGCATAGATCAGAAACAAATGGGAGAACAGAAGGAAGAAGGAGAAATATGGGAAGAGCACATGAAAGAACGCAGACAGAGAGAAGAAAGAAGGCAGAACGAGCGGCAAGAGGCTTTAGAAAGGGAACGGAGAGAACTAGAAAAACTGGATCAAGAGCGGGTAATGCCAAGTACACGCAAATTCTCTGCTCCTTTTCCCCTGGCACACCTCCCGTAAGTACCTTGCTCTCAGGGACATGGGTCCTTAGTGTGTCCCGAAGTCATAGGAGTGGCAGGTGACTTCGTTTGGTTTTGGGTTTTTTTTTTTTTTTTTTTTTTTACCATACAGCATTATTGCAGTATTATTGACTATATTCCCTGTGCAGTACTTCAAATCACTGTAACTTATTTATTTTATCACTGGAAGTTTGTACCTCTTAGTCCCCTTTGTCCATTTCCCCCATTCCTCTACCCACCTCCTCCCTGGCAGCCACCAGTTTGTTCTCTGTATTTGAGTCTGTGTGTTTTGGGTTTGTTGTTTCTTTGTTCGTTTGTTTTGTTTTCTAGATTCCACATGTAATTGAAATCATATGGTATTTGTCTTTCTCTGACTTATTTCACTTAGCATAATGTCCTCTAGGTCCATCGTGTTGTCACAGATGGTAAGATCTCATCCTTTTATGGCTGAGTAATAGTCCATTGTGTGTATATACCACCTCTTCTTTATCCATTCATCTGTGGATGGATACTTGGGCTGCTTCCATATCTTGGCTATTGTAAATAATGCTGCAGTAAACACAGGGGTGTGTGTATCTTTTCAAATTACTGTTTTTGTTTTCTTTGGGTAAATATCCAGTAGTGGAATTACTGGATCATATGGTAATTCTGTTTTTAATTTTTTGAAGACCCGCCATACTGTCCTCCACAGTGGCTGCACCAGAGTGCATTTCCACCAACACTGCACAAGGTTCCTTTTTCTCCACGTCCTCACCAGCACTTGTTGTTGATTGTCTTTTTGATTTTAGCCGTTCTGACAGGTGTGAGGTGATACCTCATTGTGGTTCTGATTTGCATTTTCCTGATGACGAGTGGTGTGGAGCATCTTCTCATGTGTCAGTTAGCCAACTGTGTGTCTTCTTTGGAGAAATGTCTTTTCAGGTCTTCTGCCCATTTTCAATTGGATTGTTTGGGTTTTTGGTGTTATGTAAGTTCTTTATATATTTTGGATATCAGCCCCTCATTTCATGTATCATTTGCAAATATCTTCTCCCACTCAATATGTTGTTTTTTTGTTTTGTTGTTGGTTTCCTTCACTGTGCTAAAGCTCTTTATCTTGATGTAGTCCCAACAGGTTTTTGTTTGTGTTCGGTTTTTTTTGTTGTTGTTGTTTGCTTTTGTTGCCCTTGCCTCAGAAGACATATCTAGAAAAATGTTGCTAAGGCCGATGTCAGAGAAATTACTGCTTGTGCTCTCTTCTAGGATTTTTGTGGTTTCAGGTTGCACACTTAGGTCTTTAATCCATTTTGACCTTATTTTTGTTTAAGAAAGTGGTTCAGTTTTCCCAGTACCACTTACTGAAGAGACTGTCTTTTCCCTGTTGTATATTCTTGCCTCCTTTGTCATAGATCAACTGACCATATAAGCATGGATTTATTTCTGGGCTCTATATTCTGTTCCATCGATCTATGTGTCTATTTTCTGTTTGGATTACTATAGCTTTGTAGTATATCTTGAAATCTGGCATTGTGATACCTCCAGCTTTGTTCTTCTTTTTCAAGATTGCTTTGGCTATTTGGGTCTTTCCAGGTTCCATACAAATTTTATACTAAAGTTTAGTATTAAAATCCTGCTGTAGGCATCCCAGTCTTCTTTGCTTAAGAGCACTGAGAAAGGCTGTATATAACATAGACCTTAGGAGTTTAGCAACAAAGGGGAGCTTTTGCAAGCTTATTTGCATGCATTCTCATCTGGTCCTGGAAACAAGCCATAAAGGAGGTGGGCTTTGCTTTGCTATAGGTCTTCCCATTTCAGCTGGGGTTTAAAGAAGACTTTCAATGTCAGTTAGCTGGGACTAGAGTAACCCAGGGGAAGTGACTGCTGGTCAGCAGTGGCTTCCAGGGGCTCCCCTGCCCTTCTTCTTCCTCTGGTTCTCTTCTGGCCTTCTAGGTCATGATTCTGGTCCCAGGCACATGGGTTACTTTGGCCCCACTTCACACACCTGCTGAGTCTTACCGAAATTCATCTTCTATATGGATGTTCCTTGCACTTTTGGTTAATTTGGTGTAAAGCAGAGGACACTTGAGGCAAATTAATCCCCCCTTTGGTAGTAATGACTTCTATTAAAGAAATAGTTCTTTGGCATGCAGGTTGCTCTTAAAGGATCAAAGTTATATTACTATGCCTTTTTAAACACTTACAAGTTGTTGTAATGTATTTGTGTATTTCCTGTGTTGGCACCTGTCTGTTCCACAGAGGATGATTGAAGAATCATTGAAGATTGAAATGGAAAAAGAGTTAGAAATGAGTGTTGAAGAAATGAAAGACAACTCTGTTTGTGGTGAAAATCCTTTAGAGAAATACATGAAAATTATTCAGCAGGATCAAGACCAGGAGACGGCAGATAAGGTGCTGATGCTGTGGACTGGCCTTCTGGGGAGGGGGGTGCCGAGGGATGCTTTGGTTTGTTTGAAAACCGTAGGACCCAAATCTGCCTTCTCCACTGGAGACAAAAAGGTGGAAGCATAGAAAATCCACAGCTCAGATAGAGCCCTGAGTCTTTTTGGTACATGACACTCTTGACAAAATTTCATCGCTTTGCTTCGGTAATGGTTGAAGCGGTTTTGATTTGTCAAATTTTATAAAAGTTAGGCTGTCTTTCATTTTAAGAACAAGAAAGAAATATAACGAAAGGTCTGTGCATGAATACTGAATGCATTAGTGCTGTCTGAGACCTCGATATTTTACTGAAGTCTCACACACTGTGGGTGTTGAGAATGAGTAGCAGATAGTTTATTTTGATGTGCTTGCTGAATTTCATGTTTAAAAGTCACCTCTTTTTTAGACTCTTAAATTGCATATGTGTCTCAGATTAGCCCTTAGAGAAAGCAAAGTGTTGAATAAAATTGATACACATGTAATTTCAAAATTCCTTTTCCCTCTTTGTATCAGAGTTCAAAGAAGGTTGGCAGAGAAGCCTCAGAAGTGGACACACTGCCATCTAGCGAAAAAGACGAAAGGTATGGTTTCCTCAATATGGCGTTCCTACACAGACCATTAAGTTTCTGGTGGGTCAACCAAGGGAAATGTTCAGGTATTTGAGTCTCCCTGTAAGAAATTAGTGAAACAATCAAAATTAGGGACTTCAAAAAAAAAAAAAATCTGTTGCATTTTTCAATTTGTGAAATTGCTTCTGAGAGAAATTGTAAGCAAGGGCAGAAACCCCACAGAGAAAGAATGTGAACATTATAAAGATCCCTGAATAAACTTGACAAGAATTTAGTAAATTAAAATTGTTTTTATCTTTCCCTAATTTAGTTTCACGGGCTTTTCTCATGAAGAACCGGATGACTTTTGGTAACCATATTTGCTGTCCAGCATCTTACCTATATAATGTAACTAAAGGCCTGTGAATTCTCTGTAACAAGACGAAATTCTCAATAAAGATTTTATGTGTAATCCCATGTGATTTTGTTTTTCATAATTTTCTTTGGTATCATAGTATATAAACCAAAAATCATCTAGTCAAGTAACCCCTCTTTAGAATTTTTCCTTTTTAGGCTTTGCATGACACTAGAATGAGTTTTTTTCCTCCCCATTTTTGTCATAGGTTATATTTATTCGAAAACTTCTTGGTCAAGTTTCAGGCCTACATTTTGGAAGTTTCAGCTGCGTTCCTTTCCTCTCCAGAGTTGGGCTACCTCCTGTCAAATAGGAGGCCATCTTCCCCCCCACTCTCCATCTGATCTGTCCCTGAAAATAAGGACACAGGTCTTTCCATCCCAGGTGTTAGAACTAATACAGTATCACCTCTGGTCTTTACTTTTCACATCTTTTTCTTGAGAATGAACACAACCCCTTCTTAGATGGTGATAAGAGAAGGTAACCTTTCCTGAGCACTTTCTGTGTACCAGGTATAATTTTAAACCTTTATATGTATTAACTCACTTAATTCTTACATCATCCATATGAAGCATGTGTACAGTGACAACATTTTACAGATGAGGAAAGGAGGCACGGAGAAGTTGCTGCCTTGATCAGGGTCCCATGGCCATCAAGTTGCAGAGCCAGGTCGTATATACCCTGGTGGGAGACCAGTGCTGCCCCTGAGCTGGGCTGTTCTGGAGCTGCTCCTGCGGAACACACCCCACAACTTGCAGTGGGGCGCCCATTGGATATCCCTTTCCAGAGGGACCTTTAGAAACCACACAGCAAACAAATAAGATAACTACACTCCAATGCAGCACCCACAGAACTTCCAGAAAGGGAGGAGGAAACCCATTTGCTGTTCCCCTTTCTTCATCTTTGCACACCTGTACCTCACAGTCCGGCATCTTGTGTGTGGGACCACCTTGGAAAAGTTCTTCAGTGGCACTGCCAGTAGAGCCACCAAAAAGTGCACACAGAACGGCCCTGCGGGTGACCACCCACCCAGTTTCCCTGGACTGGAGGGGTTCCCTGGGACGTGAGACTTAAAGTGCTAACCCATAGTCCCCCAGCTCCTAACATGGGATGGGTTTGTCTGGTCTGTCTTTTCAGTGAGGTCCCAGAGATCATTTCCCTGTACAAGTACAGGCCGGGTTGAATTGGTTTTGCCAGTGATACTTACTAGGTCCCTGAATTGTAACGAAGTGGGAAGGCGATTTTTTGATATTTGTTATTGCTTAGGCTTCTAAGGAGTTTTTCACTGAAGTATACCTTTGAAAGTAATTGAAGAAATAAGCCGTCTAGGCATTATCATTATCACACTTAGCATATCAAACATTGAATCCTATTGCCACCAAGAACTTGGCATCTTTCTTTCAGCACCACCTCATAACGTCTTTTTTTTCTTCCAGCTTTCAGATAAAATTGACCTATCACATTGTGTGAATTTAAGGTATAGAACGTGGTGAGGTGGTATACTTACATGTTACAAAATGATGACCGCCACAGCGTGAGCAAACACCCGCATCATGTCACATAATCACCACTCAGGGTGAGAACATAGCAACTTTTAAGTATATGATGCAATATTATTCACTGTAATCACTGTGCTGTACCTGAGGTTTTCTGAATTGACTCATCTTGTAACTGGAAGTGTGTGCTCTTTGACCAACATCTCCCTTCCCCACTTCCCAGCTCCTGGTAACCACCAGTTCAGTCTGTTTCTAGGAGTTCACCTTTTTAAGATTCCCCATGTAAGTGAGAACACACAGTATTTGTATTTCTCTGCCTTATTTCACTTAGCGTAACTCCCTCAAAGTATTGTTGCAAGGAGAAGGAGATCCTTCTTTCTCATGGCTCAGTAATATTCCATTGTGTACATGTACATACCCTGTATATATAATGCATACCGCACATCATCTTTACTCGTCATCCCTCCTTGATGGTCACTTAAGGTTACATACCTTGACTATTGTGAATAATATTGCAGTGAACATGGCAGTCCAGATAGCTCTCTAAGAACCTGTTTTCATTTCCTTTGGATAAGTGCCCAGAAGTGGGATTGCTGGATCATAGGGTACTTGTATTTTTTAAATTTGGAGGGGAACCTCCATACTATTAACCATAGTGGCTGTGCCAATTTATACTCCCACCAACAGTGCACAACCTCACAAACACTTGTTATCTCTTGTCTTTTTGATGGTTACCAACCTAACTGGTGTGACGTGATGTTTCATTGTGGTTTTGATTTGCACTTCCCTGATGGTTAGTGATATCAAGCACCTTTTCATGCACCTGTATGTTGTCTTTGGAAAAATGTCTGTTCAGGGGCACCTGACTGGCTCAGTCGGTGGAGCATGCGACTCTTGATCTCAGAGTTGTAAGTTTGAGCCCCAGATTGGGTGTTAGAGATTACTTAAAAATAACTAAAATCTTCAAAAAAAAAAATTCCGTTCCTCTGCCCATTTTTTAATTGAATTGTTTTTTGTTATTCAGTCATATGAGTTCTTTGTATATTTTGGATATTAACCCTTTGCAAATCCTTTCTTCCCCTTGGACAGGTTGGCTTTTTTACATTGTTGATGGTGGTCTTTGCTGTGTGGAAGATTTTTAATTTGATGTAGCCTCACTTGTTTATCTTTGCTTTTGTTGCCTTTCATTTTTGTGTCAAATCCAAAAAATCATTGCCAAGACTGATGTCAAAGAGCTTACCTGCTGTGTTTTCTTCCAGGAATTTTACCATTTCAGGTCTTATGTTCCAAGTCTTTAATCCACTTTGAATTGCCTTTTGTATATGGTGTAAGATAGGGATCCAGTTTCATTCTTTTGCATGTGCCTATCCAATTTTCCCAATACCATTTATTGTTGTTTCTTCCCCTTTCCTCTATGTATCCTTGTATATTCTTTGCTCATTTGTTGTAAATTAATTGGTCATATATGAATGCATTTATTTCTGGGCTCTCTTTTTTTTTTTTAATATTTTATTTATTTATTCGACAGGATAGAGACAGCCAGCGAGAGAGGGAACACAAGCAGGGGGAGTGGGAGAGGAAGAAGCAGGCTCATAGTGGAGGAGCCTGATGTGGGGCTCGATCCCATAACGTCGGGATCACGCCCTGAGCCGAAGGCAGACGCTTAACCGCTGTGCCACCCAGGCGCCCCTATTTCTGGGCTCTCTTATTGTGTTCCATTGATTTAGTTGTCTGTTTTTATGCCAGTACCTCCCTAGTTTGATTATTATAGCTTTGTACTGTAGTTTGAAATCTGGAAGTGTGATGCTTCCAGATGAATTCGTTCTTAAGATTAGCTATTTGGAGTTTTATTTATTTTATTTTGTGGTTTCATACAAATTTTATGATTGTTCTTTCTATTTCTGTGAAAGAATGCCTTGGGAATTTTGATAGGGATTGCATTAAATATGTCGATCACTTTGGGGAGTATGAACATTTTAACAATATTCTTCCAGTCCATGAACATGGAATATCTTTCCATTTATATGTATCTCCAGTTTCTTCATTGTCTTATGGTTTTCAGATCTTTCATTTCTTTGATTAAATTTATTCCTAAGTATTCTTTTGGGTGCTATTGTAAATGGTCCTGTTTTCTTAACTTCTCTTCTGATGCTTCATTATTAGTGTATAGAAACACAACAGATTTCTGTATATTGATTTTCTGTTCTGCAGCTTTACTGAATTCATTTCTTGGTTTTAACAGTATTCTGGTGGAATCTTTAGGGTTTTCTATATATAATATGTCGTCTGCAGATGGAGACCATTTTACTACTACGTTTTGATTTGGATGGCTTTTCTCTTCCTTGCCTAATCGCTCTGGCATGGTCTTCAAGTACTGTGTTGGATAAAAGTGGCAAGAGTGGGCATCCTTGTCTTGTTCCTAATCTTAACAGAAAAACTTGAGGCTTTCCATCGTTGAGTATATTAGCTGTGGGCTTGTTGTATGTGGCCTTTATTGTGTTGAGGCATGTTCCCTCTATACTCAGTTTGTTGAGAGTTTTTATCATGAAAGGATGTTGAATTTGTGAAATGCTTTTTCTGCATCTAGTGGAATGATTATATGATTTTTATCTTTCATTTTGTTAACGTGTTGTAGAATATTGATTGACTTCCAGATCCTTGAATCCTTACAATAAATTCCATTTGATCATGGTGTATAATCCTTCTAATGTACTGTTGAATTCAATTTGCTAATATTTGGTTGAGGATTTTTTGCATCTATGTTCATCAGGGATGTTGGCCTGTAATTTTATTTTCTTTATAAAGTCCTTATCTAGTTTCGTATCAGGTTAATGCTAGCCTTGTAAAATGAGTTTGGTAGTGTTCCCTTTTTTTGTTTTTGAGGAGTTTGAGAAGAATTGGAGTTAGTTCTTTCGGAAATGTTTAGTAGAATTCACCAGCGAAGCCATCTGGTCCTGGACTTTTTTGTGGGGAGAGTTTTGATTACTGATTTGATCTCCTTACTAGTAATTGGTCTCTTCAGATTTTCTTTTTCTTTTTTTTTTTTTAAGATTTTATTCATTAGAGAGAGACCATGCGCGCACGTGCGCGCACACACACACACACACACACACACACACACACACGGGGGGTGGAGGGGCAGAGGGAGAAACAGACTTCCTGCTGAGCAGGGAGCCAGATGTGGGCCTTGATCCCAGGACCCCAGGATCATGACCTGAGCTGACGGCAGATGCTTAACGACTGAGCCACCCAGGCACCCTGGTCTCTTCAGATTTTTCTATTCATAGTTCAGTTTTGGTAGGTTGTAAGTTTATAGGAATTTATCCATTTCTGTTAGGTTGTCCAGTTCATTGGGGTATAATTGCTCATAATAATACTTGTGTGGTATCAGTTGTAATGTCTCGTCTTTCATTTATACTTTCGAGTCCTCTTTTTTTTTCTTGGTTAATCTAGCCAAAGGTTTTATCTTTTTCAAAAAACCCAGCTATTGGTTCCATTGATCTTTTCTATTGTCTTTTTAGTCTCTAGTTCATTTATTTCTTCTCTGATCTTTGTATTTCCTTCCTTCTGCTAGTTTTGGGCTTAGTTTTTCTTTTTGTAGTTCCTTGAGATGTAAAGATAGGTTTTGTATTTGAGCTCTTTCTTGTTTCTTAATGTAGGCATTTACTGCTATAAACTCCCTCTTAGAAAAGCATTTACTGCATCCCAGAAGTGTTGGTATGTTGTTTCTCTTTTCATTTGTCTCAAGATGTTTTTTTATTTCTCTTTCTTTGACCGATTTGTTGGTCCAGAACATGTTGTTTAATTACTATGTGTATTTTCCAGCTTTATTCTTATAATTGGTTTCTAGTTTTACACCATTATGGTTGACATGATTTCAGTCTTCTTAAATTTCTTGACTTGTTTTGTGGCCTAACATATGATCTGTCCTGGAGAATGTTCTGTGTATGCTTGAGAAGAATGTGTATTCTGCTCCTGTTGGATGTGTGAAAATTAATAAAGGGAAATTTTACTTAGGATGGAGTTGGGAAGCCCTGTAGGGGGGAGTTCTCCCACACATGAATTTTCCATCGGAGCTTACTTCATTCCTATGCCAGAAAAAGTTCAGTTTATTGCTCCAGGAGGAGGAAGGAAGAGTTTCTATTTCTAGCTCAGCTACAGCCTACCCAATGAGAAACTGCAACAGTTCAGCCAGTAAGTAACCATCACTGCCCTAAATTCTTGTTTTTCTCCAATAGACTTTCATTCAAAGCAGCCCCTCCCAACTTCCTCCTTTTTCTATATAAAGTAATGTTCCTTTCCGTTGTGCACCCTTTGCCCTAGCTTGCATGTTCTGACTTGCCATTCCTCTGCTATTCCTGAATAAACTCATTTTGCCAGTAAAATAACTTGCTATTTTATTTTTAAAGTTCACATTACTTGGTGATCAGAAGTGGGATCTGAAGGAGATGAACCCCTGAGGAACTAACAACCCTCAGAACTGTGTGTGGTACCTACTTGAGCCCTTTGTGCTCTCCACTTCCCCGACTCGTCTTTTTTCTTTCAGTTGGGTAGATCTCCTCTCAGATTCGAGCTCCCTCCCTTGGTTGAGCTCTCTGACTTGATTCGGTATCTGTTTTTGTTTTTATGAAGGCACCACCCTACCTGGTGAGCACTCTTTGGTTTTTGTTTGTCCTGTTTGTTTGCTGCACCTTCTTGGTAAGTAACCTATCCTGTTGAAAAGGGGGAAACACGTGATGCCCAGTGTTTCTGAACCACTTGTTAGAAAACAGGGTCCCTTGTAGTTAAGACACTTTAGGGAATCTAAAGGCAAGATGGGTTTGCCCTAGTCCTTGAACCAGGCTCTTGGCCTTTGTGGAAAATAGGCAGACTTTTGGATAATTTGGAATCGTAATGGCCATTCTGGGGAAACTTTGACTTACATAAATCCACCTTAAGGGGCACCCTTAAAAAGAGAGGATCCCCACCCTCTCAGAGACAATGGAGTGCATTCTTTGGTATGCAGAAGCTTCTAAAAGACAAAATGATTTTAAAAAAACAGCTCTATAAAGGATCCTTAACAGCATGCAAATAAAAATCTTCCGTGCAAAAAACAAAACAAACGTTGGCCTTCTGAGTGGGTAACTTTAATCTGTCTTCCAGAAACATAGTTTGGATCCAGCTGTTCTTTTGAGTTTTGTACTTGACACATGGCTAAGGTTTTTTGTTATTTTAATTTAATTAATTTATTTGACAGAGCACAAGCAGGGGGAGCAGGAGAGAAAGAAGCAGACTCCCTGCTGAGCAGGGAGCCCAATGTGGGACTTGATCCCGGGACCCTGGGATCATGACCTGAGCCAAAGGCAGAAGCCCAACCGACTGAGCTACCCAGGTGCCCCTGTTTTGTTTTGTTTTGTTTTGTTTTTTAAGCAGAAGCTCTTAAGAGCTCTGTGTTTATCTGTTTATGTATGTCTACATTTTTCTACTTACAGATAGTATTGCCAAAGTTAATTTGTAAATAGCTCTATTTAATTGGCTTAAAGAAAAAAAAGTGCATATATAAATTAAGTAAACTAACTCAGAGGTTTTTTGGGTTCACATGTTCTGGGATAATCAGTAAATAGAAGCTAGTTTGTTAGTTTAATTAAGACAGATATGTCTTAGATTATCAATATTGACTATAATGCAAACATACAACTTTTATTCTACCTGGGTTTATTAGTCAGTAAAGTTAATGCTATCTCTACTGCAAAATCTGTCAGCAAGAAAATTTGGTTAAGACGATGGCTGGCATTGTCTAATGTCTCATGAAGTTTTTGTGAGTGATCTAAACATAATTGGTGGGAACAGCATGACTAGATAAACGAAAATGGGGTAAGAGTTTTTAGGTGCAGTAATTATGTTTTTATGGCATGTGTGGTTAAAAATAGCTTCCCCAGATCTTTTTTGGTAACTCCAAACTTGAGAGTTTTGCTGAGTTAAATTAAGTGATGGAATTTCATTGAATATCTGGATAATTTTTTAAACAAGATAAAATACTAAAACATTACTGAACATACATTTATCCACTTTTGGCTTCTTATTACAGAGAAACTAAAGGTGTTTGGGTCTACTAGTAAACACACTTCATGCCATGCTGAGAAAATGTTCTATGATAAAAGCACATGGTTCTAGAAATGATAAAATGTATTTATAAATTTGCCAGTCCACAATTGCTTACATTTTAGTTTTTGCTGGGAATTAAGGATTCTAAGGGTTAAGAATTTTAAATACACGTAAAAATACAACCACTAGAAACAATAAGCATGAAAGAAAACAGCTATAAATGAAAAGTGTGCAAAGAAAGTAGGATGTGTGTTTTTGGTAAAAGAAGGTATGAGAAATGGACGTGTATTTTGTTGAGGAAAATGAAAGTGATTTTATCCTAAAGGAAAGCTGGCTGTTTCGGAAAGGGAAAGAACAAAGGGCAAACTGAAGTGGACAAAAAAGTTATAGGAGGTTTGTGGAAAAGGGATCGTGGGATGTCCCAGTGGCTCAGTCAGTTGAGCGTCCGACTCTTGGTTTTGGTTGGGTACTGATCTCTTGGCTGGTGAGATTGAGCCCCACGTTGGGCTCCATGCTCAGCAGGAGTCTGCTTGAATATTCTCTCCCTCTGCCCCTTTCCTTGCTCAGTCTCTCTCTCTCTTGGTCTCTAGCTCTCTCTCTCAAATAAATAAATAAATACATACATACATACATCTTTAAAAGAAATTAAGTATCCTGGTACAAAATTAAAATTTGTGGTTTTTTGTCTCTGTTAAAAGGAAAAGGTTTCTTACATTATTGATCTGCTTTTATTTTTTTAATTCAAGTTAGGTAACATATAGGATAGTATTGGTTTCAGGAATAGAATTTAGTGATTCATATCTTACATAAAACACCCAGTGATTGTCCCAACCAGTGCCCTCCTTAATGCCCATCACCCATTTAGCCCATCCCCCTACCCACCTCCCCTCTAGCAACCCTCAGTTTGTTCTCTACAGTTAAGAGTCCTACAGTTTGCCTCCTTCTCTGTTTTTTATCTTCCTTTTCCTTCCCTTCCCCTATGTTCATCTGTTTTGTTTCTTAAATTCCACATATGAGTGAAATCATATGGTATTTGTCTTTCTCTGACTGGCTTATTTCGCTTAGCATGATACACTCTAGTTCCATCCGTGCCATTGCAAATGGCAAGATTTCATTCTTTTTGATGGCTAAGTAATATTCCATTGTATATACATACCACAGTTTATTTTTTAAGATGGGGGGTGGGAGAGGGACTCTTAAGCAGGTCCCATACCCAGCATGGAGCCCAACACAGGGCTCCATCTCTTGACCCTGAGATCATGACCTGAGCTGAAATCAAGAGTCGGACACTTAACCAACTGAGCCACCCTGGTGCCCCCATATACCACATCTTTTTTGTCCATTCATTGGTCGATGGACATCTGGGCCCTTTCCATAATTTGGCTATTGTTGATAGTGCTGTTATAAACATTGGGGTGCATGTGCCCTTTTGAATCAGCATTTTTGAATCCTTTGGATGAATACCTTGTAGTGCAGTTGCTGAGTCATAGGGTAGCTCTGTTTTTAACTTTTTGAGGAAACTCCATACTGTTTTCTAGAGTGGCTGCACCAGTTTGCATTCCCACCAACAGTGCAAAAGTGGTCTGCATCCTCGCCATCATCTGTTTCCTGAGTTGTTAATTACAGCCATTCTGACAGGTGTGAGGTAGGACCTCGTTGCGGTTTCGATTTGCATTTCCCTGATGCTGAGGGGCGTGGAGCATCTTTTCATGTGTCTGTTGGCCATCCACGTGTCGTTTTTGGACAAATGTCTGTTCGTGTCTTCTGTCCATTTTTTATTTGGATTATTTGTTTTTTGGGTGTTGAGTTGTATCAGTTCTTTACATATTCTGCATACTAACATTTTATCACATATGTCATTTGCAAATATCTTCTCCCATTCTGTCAGTTGCCTTTTAGTGTTGTTGATTGTTTCCTTCACCTTGCAGAAGCTTTTTATCTTGGTGAGGTCCCAACAGTTCATTTTTGCTTTTGTTTCCCTTGCCTCCAGAGATGTGTCTAGTAAGAAGGTGCTACAGCTGAGGTCAAAGAGGTTGCTGCCTGTTTTCTCCTCTAGGATTTTGATGGTTTCCTGTCTCACATTTAGGACTTTCTGAATTTATTTTTGTGTATGGTGTAAGAAAGTGGTCCAGTTTCATTCTTCTGCATGTAGCTGTCCAATTTTCCCAACACCATTTGTTGAAGAGACTGTCTTTTTTCCCCTGGATATTCTTTCCTTCTTTGTCGAAGATTAGTTGACCATGTAGTTCTGGGTCCATTTCTGGGTTCTCTGTTCTGTTCCATGGATCCATGTGTCTGCTTTTGTGCCAGTACCATGCTGTCTTGATCACAGCTTTGCAATAGAGCTTGGAAGTCTGGGATCGTGATGCCTCCTGCTTTGTTTTGCTTTTTCAACATTAGTTGGCTATTCAGGGTCTATTCTGGTTGCATACAAATTTTAGGATTGTTTGTTATAGGTCTGTGAAAAACGCTGGTGTAATTTTGATCAGAATTGCTTTGAATGTGTAGATTGCTTTGGGTAGTATAGACATTTTAACAAAATTTGTTCTTCCAATCCATGAGCATGGAATGCTTTTCATCTGTTTGTATCACCTTCAATTTCTTTCATCAGTGGTCTATAGTTTTCAGTGTACAGATCTTTCACCTCTTTGGTTAGGTTTATTCCTAGGTATCTTATGGTTTTTGGTGTGATTGTAAATGGGATTGATTCCTTGATTTCTCTTTCCGCTGCTTTATTATTGGTGTACAGAAATGCAACAGATTTCTGCACATGGATTTTATATCCTGCGACTTTGCTGAATTCATATATGAGTTCTAGCAATTTTTTGGTGGAGTCTTTGGGGTTTTCTACATAGAATGTGATGTCATCTATGAAGAGTAAAGGCTTGACTTCTTCCTTGACCATTTGGATGCCTTTTGTTTCTTTTTGTTGTCTGGTTGCTGAGACTAGGACTTCTAGTACCATGTTGAATAACAGTGGTACATTATTGGTCTGTTCTTAGTAAGAAATTGTAAACAAAGTTTCTTTACTTTAAATGTAATCTGCCTGGGAAACAAAGATTCCGTGTTTTATCTTTTTCTTTGTGGAAGTCACTTTTTATTTTTTATTATTTTTTTCATTTTTTTCCCCAAATTTTTATTTAAATTCTAGTTAGTTAACATATAGTGTGATATTGGTTTCAGGAGTAGAATTCAGTGATTCATCACTTAATATATTCACACCCCGTACTCATCATCACAAGTGCCCCATTTAGTCCATCCCTCACCCTCTGTTTTATCTTGATCAGATCTTTGATTACTTAGAAAAGCTGAGTGTTGTCTCTTCAAAAAGAGTGACAGCTTTTGAAGCAGTGTGATCTATATTTATACTTGGAATCTTTTTGTCAGTCTGGGTAAGTAGACAATTAAGTATTGTTTTATAATTTTCTGTGTTCCAAAAATTACATGAAACTTTAAAAAATTCTGATATGTACTGCTACAGTGTTATCAATCATAATTTTAAAATGTATGTCACAGATAAAGAAGATGCAGTATATATATATATATAGACAAACACGTACACACACAATGGAATATTAGTCATCAAAAAATGAAATCTTGCCGTTTACAAGGACATGGGTGGAACTAGAAGGTATTATGCTAAGCAAAATAAGCTAATCAGAGAAAGACAATTACACGATTTCACTGATATGTGGAATTTAAGAAACAAAACAGGAGCATAGAGGAAGGGAGGGGAAAATAAAATAAGGTATGGTCAGAGAAGGGAGACAAACCATAAGAGACTCTTAACCATAGGAAACAAACTGAGGGCTGCCGGAGGGGAGAGGGTCAGGAAGATGCGGTAACAGGAGGATGGGCATTAAGGAGGACACGTGATGGAATGAGCACTGGGTGTTCGATACAACTGTGATGGATCACTGAACTCTACCTCTGAAACTAATACCCCGTATGTTAATTAATTGAATTTTTGAAAAATAGTAACTAATTTGTCAAATGCATTAGTAACTAGTTAATAAAATGTATGTCACAGCATGAACCATATTGACTTGTCAGTTGCATCACTGGTCTTTTCGGTATGTGTATGTGAGTGAACTCTTATCAGATCTTGTGGCCATTTTTAAGTCTTTGGTCATTTACAGTTATTGTTTTACTCTGATGCTTTTATGACAAATGTTTCTACAGAAGTGTTTCATCTTCAAAGAGATTCATGAAAAAGGAATTTGACAGGTGCTCTAGAATACAGGTTTTCGATTACTTTAAGATCATAACATTGAACTGGGTAAGAATTTCTAAAACTCTACTGGAAAACTGCTTTAATGTTTTGTTTTCCAGATTTGAAGGACCCTGCCCCCTTTTCCCCTTCTCTTAAGCTGTCTGTAACTTAAAATAATTTGGTACCAATGATTGAAGCATTTATCTTTTTTTCTTTACCTGATCCCTCCAGAATTCTGAAACTCGTATTAAATAGTCTTCTTTTCCGTGACAATATATTTGCGTAAGTTCAGTGAGAATCTGTTCTTTCTGTAGCAGGGTGTCCAGTACACCCAGCCCCCTGTGACCTTTGACCCACAGTTGCCTGTTTTGCAAAAGCCCAATCAAGTCCGCACGGAATAATCCCACTTCGGTAGGACAGGCTTGCATGGCGCACTGTTGGGAGATGAAAGCATCGTCATAATCTGCAGCCCAGAGATTTTGTCACTGGGAAAGACACCTCCAGAAGGATACTTCAGCCCCATGGAGAGGCCCTGTCAGGGACTGTTAACCACCGCTTGTGCTGCCAGCCATCAAGGAATATGCTCTGGATCCAGGTATCACAACTAAGCAAGTGCCAGACCCTGACTGGACACACACTGTCTGGTGACCTGAAAGTAAAGATTCCGGAAGTTGAAACGGATGAAGCTAAAGGAGACTGCTTTCCCACGGTGACCGACCAGGCCTGTATGCCTTTTTCTTGCTGTTGCTGCTTATTTAATTTCTTCCTCTCTTGTTCGGGAGGACAATGTTCTGATCCATGTTTCCCAATCTGTTGCAAAAACGGGAAACCTGTCTGACTGTCGAATCCATCCAGAAACAGATAGGTTCATTATGTCAGAGATCCCTTGGTCTTATGTGTCGCCAGTTGTCTTAGTCCCAAATGCCACTGTTGATTATACCCGCAAGTCTATGGGTGTTAGCTATCGGATTAGGCTATTTACAGCCAGGTGTTCTCACACCTTGTCTCAAACTTCCTCCAACCATAACTGTACTAGTTCAGCCCAGCACTTGCACCTTTGCCAATCGTATGACATTTGCACCCCCCACATTCTTTTCCCTATCTAAATACGATCCATTCCCCTGCAAGGGAGATGCGGATGGGCTAATTCCTCTTTGCAAGGCTTTCAGAAAAGACCCTTTCAGGATGGGATGGTACCTCACAGAATGTCGTGCCAATTCCTCTGATTCCTGCCTTGAAAAAGTCAATCGAGGGGGCGCGTGGGTGGCTCAGTGAAGTGTCTGCCTTCAGCTCAGGTCATGATCCCAGAGTCCTGGAATAGAGCCCCACGTCAGGCTCCCTGCTCAGTGGAGAGTCTGCTTCTCCCTCTCCCTCTGCCTCTCCCCCCATGGCTCATGCTCTCTCTCTCTCTCTCTCTCTCTCTCTCTCTCTCTCTGTTTCTTTTTCTGTCTCGGAGAACTCTGTACCCCACCTGGTTTCATTTTTGTCTGCAGTGGATGGCATTTCCCATGGGCAGTGTTTAGATAGCTGGCAAGTTGAAGGTCAGCCCTTATTGGGACATTTAACTGTCCCTGTCAACATCCATAAGAAGTCAGAAGCTTCCCCCATTAGCCCACCCCACTAAACCTCCATAGCCCCCTGAAATGGGACCTTCCAGGAGCCGTACACAGCTGCCACGGGTGGGCCTCTGTTGGGAGACCTAATATGCCCCACCGCCAAAGCAGCAGCCGTCCAGCAATGATCCCTTGACTCGTCGGGTGAAGTAGATCTGGACACACAGCCCTGGATTACCTACTTGGTGCACAAGGAGCTAATTGTGCAATCGCAGATACTCCCTGTTGCACATGGGGAGATGCTCTGGATCGGTAGAAATCCAATTACACAGAGTCAGGGAGCAAGCACAGTGGTTGTAGCAAGTTTTACCTGATTCTCCATGGTCCCTTGATCTGTTCAGTTGGCTACCTTCAGGCCTAGGGTCCTAGTTCAGAGCCATGATATAATTTGGAATTGTCATGCTACTTTTTTTTTTTTTTTAATTTTTATTAGAGAGCGAGTGCGAGCAGGGGGAGGGACAGAGAAGAGAGAGAATCTCAAGCAGACTCTGTGCTGAACATGGACCCCAATGCTGGGCTTAATCTCACGACCCCGAGATCGTGAGCTGAGCTGAAGTCAAGAGTTGGACACTTCTCTGGCTGAGCTTTTCCTCTTTTCTTCTCTTTTTCCATTTTTCTTTTTCTTGTTCCATTAATAATGATTAATTTTTTTATTTGTTTTCTATTATGATATGTTAGTCGCCATACAGTACGTCATTAGCTTTTGATGTAGTGTTCCATGATTCCTTGTGATTAATTTTTAATAAAAGTTTTACACACACACACAAAAAAAAGAGTTGGACACTTAACCGACCGAGCCACCCAGGCACCCCTGTCCTGCTACTTTCAATTCTACTCTATTATTTTAAGTTTTGTACCTGTGGCCTGCCAAACCTTTGTAGAAATGATGTACCCAACAAGGTGACACTGGCTCAGTGCCTTGAGCTGATCTCGTGTGTACAACCTTGACAAGATACAGCTTGTGGATGGGAAATGCCCGAGAGTTCTCCCTCCTAACCTTCTTGTTACTCAAATGGGGTCTTAAATGGTTTGTAACTGCTCTGTATTTTCCCTCTGATGTGGGACATGATAACCGGGAAAGGTTCTTCATGGCACCAAGGGACAAAAACAGTTAATACAGAGAACTCAACTCTTGATCAGTTATGCTTTTGGAGAAAGATCTTGATCAAAAGGGGGAAATGTGGAAATAAAGGGAAACTTGATTTAGAATGGAGTCCGAAAGCCCTGGAGGGGAAGCTGTCACACACACGAACTTTCTATCACAGCTTACTTCGTATTCCCAGGCAGGAAGAAGTTCACTTGGCTGCCTCAGCAGAAGGAAGGTTTTCTCCTTGCCCGGCGATTGCCACCCTGAACTCGGGCTTTCCTCCAAGAGACTGTTCAGAGCAGTCCCTCCTTTCCTCCTCCTTTTACCTCTGTAAGGTTCCTCTCCTTTGTTCTCTAGACTCTGCCTATGGTTTGCTATAGCTTGCGTGGCTCGAAGTGCAGTTCCTCTGCTATTCCTGAATAAACTCATTTTACTGGTAAAATAACTGGCTGTTTTATTTTTAAGGTGAACAGATGGAATGTTCTGTAAATGTCGATTCAGTCCATCTGGTCCAATGTGTTGTTGAAGTCCAGTGTTTCCTTATTGATTGATTTTCTGTCTGGATGATCTCAATTGTTGAAAAGGGGGTATTAAAATCCCCTGTTGTGATCATATTGCTAATTCTCCCTTGAGGTCTGTTAATACTTGCTTTATATATTTGTGTGCTCTGATGTTGGGTGCGTCAGTATTTACAAATGCTCTCTTTTTGGATGAATTTACCCTTTGATTCTGTGATGAACTTCTTTTGTCTCTCGTATTTGGCTTAAAGTCTATTTTGTCTGATGTATATATAGCTACCCCTACTTTGTTTTGGCTATTTGCATAGAATCTCTTTTTCTATCCCTTCACTTTCAGTCTGGCGTGTCCTTAAAGTGAGTGTTTTGTGAGCAGCGTATTTATGGATCTTGGTTTTTTATCCATTCAGCCACTTTGTCTTTTGATTGGGGGAATTGAGTCCATTTATATTTAAAGTAATTATTGATAGGTACAAAATTACTATCACCATATTGTTGTTTTCTGGTTGTTTTGCGATTCCTTTGTTTCTTTCTCTTCCTTTGTATTTTGATGATTTTCAGTAGTGGTATGCTTGGGGTCTCATTTTTTTTTAAGATTTTATTTATTGGACAGAGAGTACAAGCAGCAGGGGGAGCAGCAGGCAGAGGGAGAGGGAGAAGCAGGCTCCCCACTGAGCAGAGAACCAGACATGGGGCTCAATCCCAGGACCCTGGGATCATGACCGGAGCTGGAGGCAGACTTCTGATCAACTGAGCTGCCCAGGCACCCGTGGGTTTCATCTTTTGTGTATATACTACAGGTTTTTGCTTTGTGGTTACCATGGAGCTTACATATAAGGTATGTATAACAGTCTATTTTTTTAAAGATACATTTATTTGAGAGAGTGGGCAAGCAGGGGGGCGGGCAGAGGGAGAGGGAGGGAATCTCAAGCAGACTCCCTGCTGACCGCGGAGCCCAGTGCAGGGTTCAATCCCACGACCCTGAGATCATGACCTGAGCCAAAATAAAGAGTCAGACGCTTAACTGACTGAGCACCCACGTGCCCCTATGATAGTCTGTTTTAGGCTCATAACAACTTGTCTTTGAACATACACAAAAGCTCCACATTGTTCGATACTCATTAGCAAATTATTATATATTTTTAGTACTTTTGTCTTAGTCTTCACACTAGAGTTGTGATTTACCCGACACTGTTACAACATTAGAGTATTCTGAATTTAACTGTATGTTTACCTTTATGAGTGAGCTTTATACTTTGATAGGTTTTCCTGTTGCTAATTAGCATCTCTTCAGCTTTAGGAACTCCCTCTAACAGGCTGGTCTAGTGGTAATGAACTCCTTTAGCTCTTGCTTGTCTGGTAAATGCTCTCTCTCCTTCAGTTCTGAAGGACAACTTTGTGGGGGTGGTATTCCTGGTTGGCAGTTTTTTCTTACCAATTTAATAGACTATACCACTCTCTCTGGCCCTTCTGGCCTGCAAAGGTTTTGCTGACAAATCTGTTGGTAGTCCTGTGGTGTTTTCTTTGTATGTTACAAGGTTTTCTTCTCTTTTCTCTTTAAGATTTTATTTATTTGAGGGAGACAGAGAGAGAGAGTGAGAGAGAGCACAAGGCAGGGGGAAAGGCAGAGGGAGAAGCAGACTCCCCACTGAGCAAGGAGCCTGATGCAGGACTTGATCCCAGGACCCCGGGATCATGACCTGAGCCAAAGGCAGATGCTTCACCAACTGAGCCACTCAGACGCCCCTCTTTTCCTGCTTTAAGATTCTTTAACTTTGGACACTGCAATTATACTGTGTCTCTGTGTGCATTTCTTTAGATTGATACTTTTTGGAACTCTTCAGGCTTCCTGGCTCTCTGACAGGATGAATTCCACTGGCCCGTTTTCCAAGTTTGCTGATCCTTTCTTCTGTTTGTTCTAGTCTGCTGTTGATCCCTCTCCTGAATTTTTCAGTTCTTACTGTGTTCTTCAGCTGTATGATTTGATACTTATTTTCTCTTTGTTGGAATTTTCAGTTTGTTCATGTGTTGTTCTGACCTCCGTGAGCATCTGTATAACTGCTAATTTGAACTCTTGGGCAAGTCACCTATTTCTATTTCATTAAGGTCTTTTGCTGGAGTGTTACTCTTTTGTTTAGAACACGTTCCACCGTCTCTTATTTTGCTTCATTCTGTGTGTTGTTTTCTACCCCTTAAACAGCCACCTGTCCCAGGCGAGAGTGGTCTTGTGTAGGAAGTGAACTTGCTCAGTTTGGCTGGCCCAAGCGCTTGCTTGCTTTTTAAATTTTTGTGATTGTCTAAGACAACTTTTTTGTTCTTGGTGCTTCCTACTAGTTGAGTGTCAGGACTGCTTAGTGTTCCAGTGGGTAAGATCACGGCACATAGATGCAGTTTAATTAGAAGCCAGACTCTCAGCAGCTGGGAAAGTTATGCCTCTTTTTGGTATAAGCTGTGTGATGGGTGTTTTTCCCATCTTCCCTAGGCCGAGTTCCTCTGCACTTGGCTGAGGTATTTAGCCATGGCCAGGGAGGTGGGGGAGTTGGTGGTGTGTTTCTCCTGTGCCCATTAAAAACTTTTTTTTTTTTTGCTGCGGTCCCCTGGAGCTCCTGAAAGCAAGCAGCACTGGCTGTCAGAGCCTGGTGCTCGGGGGCTATGCTGGGTGGCAGCTACTAGAGCTGAGACACAATGTGTAGACCCCCTTCCGGGGAGACAGGGTGCTCTGGGGCAGGCTGGAGGGGCGCGGACAGGGGAGGCACCCCCTGGCTTCCCTGTTCTCTGGTGGCAAGAGCAGGCAGGCCCTAGAGGTGTGCTCAATGTAGAAGCTGGACTCCAAGACAACAGCTTTTAACATATGCAAACAGACCCTTGCTGGGGAAAGCTCAGGGGATAGTCCTCTAGGGCTGCCGAAGCGCCATTTCTTTGTTAGTCTCCTGTGTCTGGTCTCGTGGATACAAGCCCTGTTGGCTTTAAGAGGTGTTTTAGGGGCCCATCTCTCAGTCCTAAAAGTTGAGGTGCTAAACGTGGGGTCCAAACTGTTTTTCAGGGAGAACCTTGGAGTTGGCAGCTTCCAGCTGCTTGTGTGGCATCGTGTTGGGCTTGGGGTTTATGGTGAGGGCTTGGCTCAGCTTTTCCTGCCCATTTCAGTGTGTGTATTTTCTTGATTGCCAGATGCGGAAGAGTAGCTCAGCTAGTTGGATTTTTTTCAGAAAAAAAATCATCTGGGGCACCTGGGTGGCACAGCGGTTAAGCCTCTGCCTTCGGCTCAGGGCGTGATCCCGGCGTTGTGGGATCGAGCCCCACATCAGGCTCCTCCGCTATGAGCCTGCTTCTTCCTCTCCCACTCCCCCTGCTTGTGTTCCCGCTCTCGCTGGCTGTCTCTATCTATCTATCTCTGTCAAATAAATAAATAAAATCTTTAAAAAAAAATAATCATCTGGGTGTACTGGCACATTTGCTGTGTCCTGGGGAGGACTTCAGGGGTCTCCTGTGTCACCATCTTGGACCAGAACCCTTAGCGAACTTCTTAACACTTTTTGATGTGACTCAGTTTATCCCCACTTTGTATTTTCAAAGATCTTGTCTAAGTAACTCATTGCAAACCCCATAGCTTGGTGTTTGATAGCTTCATTTTTCAGTCAACTTAAATTCTTAATATTCCACATCAGGACAGATCCCATTTAAAGACATTTCTTATATACCTTTTCAGATGGCTACATCCTCTAGAAGGGATATGGATGCATGATGTGTCATGTGTGGAACCCCCCCCCCCGCCCACTTCCACGTGGACAAGACCCCCTGAACACATCTCTATTCACATCTTCCCCAGGTGGGTCAAGTTCTAATATCAAAAACAGTGAGGAAGGCTGGGGGACAGGTTGGAAAAAGGGTGTTCTTGGCCAAACCTGACTTAACTCTATTTTTGTTTCCTCAGAACTTTCTGTAGTTTTATTCATCCTAATACTTATTTTGAAATTTTGCACAAACATCTGAGAACAGATGTGCCCTGTACTGGCTAGAGAAAGATGTCATGCTTTAGGAGAAGAAACTACCAAAGGGAGGGTCTAAGTCTTCTAATAGTAGGACTATCCTAGCATTAAAAAGCCTTGAGAGGATTTTTTTCAAGGTTTTTATTGTGGGATCTTAAGTTGTCGTTTTTAAATGGACTTAAATTGTGACTTTATTTTCATCTCTTTACCAATTTAAAAAAAAGGTTTCACAAGGCAGAGTTGGAGAAACAGGAAGTTGCTACTCTGCCCTCTAGAGGGTCCTGTGCTCTGCGGCAGGGTCACTGTCAATTATTGAGAGACAGCATGTGATCTCATCTAGACAGATTTACACAGTTTATTACATAGCTTAAGAAACAACTGCACAAAATGCTACAAAACCAGAAGGTATTAGGTAGTATGACAGCATACTCGCTGGGGTCCTGATTGCCGACCGTGAAGGGCGAGGATCCGAGGTGGCACCTCTTTTAGAAACGACAGTGTCTCAGTAAGTGACACGAGCTGGTCCTTACTCAGAAAGTTCCGATGACGAACATCCAAGTGCGTAATCATGCTCACAGATAAGGAAACTGATAGTGAAACGAAATCCTGAGTAACAGACTTGGCTCTGCTGCTTTAGAGAGTAACTGTTACATCTGGAGCGCTTTTTCATTTTTTGTTAAGATCTAGATCTTTTCTACCTTGTTGTAAAGGAGCCAGTGGTACATGGACCCTTAGGAAGGTTCAACATTGTTTTTACTTTCCCCACACTTAAGCTTTGTGTTAATCCCATATGTATAATTGCTTTCATTTGTGGACGCTAGTCAGAAAATTTCTATACTCACAGCTGTAGGGATGGTGGTGGCACCCTCCTGTAAACACGATTTCCACACACCTGTGAAATCTCGGTAATGCGTACTAAAAATGACACCGTACTGCAGACAGAGAAAGATAGTATTTATGTATGGTAAAAAGGCAAGTGAGTGAAGCTATACGTTTATTGCATTACTCTTAGTACATCCACAACTATTTCCACCTAAATAGATCTTTAAAATAAGCATACACAAGTATTGACTATTATCTACAAATATTTATTGTAACACTTGAATAGAACTACAGGAAGCCCTTGGCACTGATAGAAAATATTGATTCACTGTTAGGTTACAAAAATTTATACATAGCAAAATTTAATGCTCTTTACATAAAAAATATTAGACTACTTAAACAAAACTTTCAAAAACTCCTGGTAAGAGCTACCAGAATTAGAAAAGTAAAATTAGGCTTGAGACACTGCCTGTTCTAGAACACTGGACTCTAACAGCACCTCCACTGCTGGAAAAAAATGTTTAAGTCTGTCATGCAACAGGAAAACAAAACAAGCTATTCTGGAACAACTGTTCTACACAGAAGAGAGCGTCTCCCAATTAAAAAAAAAAAAAGTCAAGATCCAAATAGGCATTTTTAGGCATTAACAACAACAAAAAGAATCCAAATGAAATATTATACTTGTTCAATTTTAATAGCATTTTGATAAAGGTATGCTTCCTTTCATTTTAGTACATTTCTGCACATGTATATGTTTTAAAATCCAGGAAACAGCCAAACCACAAGTTAATTCTTAACATGAATATACATAGTTAACCCTATATTATGCAGCCCCTTTTAAAAAGCACTGATGCACCCAACAGTTATAAGTATCATTTCATAAAGAACAACACAAAGGTTACCATCACTAACACCCAATACCTACAGTCACTCAATGTTCTGGAACACAATGAATTAGAAGGCAAGTTTCTTTTGAAAATGGCTTAAACTCAAGCAGGTGGGTTTTTTTTGTTTTTTGTTTTTTCTGCTGAACCTCGAACTTTTATTATTCCAGGAAAGATTTAAAAAATGAAATAAATACCAACCCTAATTTAAATTAAGTATTCAAGTCTATAAAAGGAGGAGGAGGTCTGTGGTCTATTTGTTTTAGGTTTTAGATAGTTGGTATGAAACTGTAAACTTGCTATTCAGACCACATAAAAATGGTTTAGAATGGTGGTCATTTTAATAAGGTAACACTTCTTAATTAGGAAAACCATTGGTGGAACCAAAGTCTATGAAGGATTTGGGGTCTCCTGTGTAAAATAAGTTCTTAGAAATTTAAAACAAATACTCATTAAGGCAGAGCTGACATTTATTTATTTCCCAGGAAGAATGATGACAACTGGGCCATTTTATTAAAGGAAATCTATTATAAAATTGATTTTAGAAAGCTTGTCAAGGAGTCAGAACCCAGCTTCTTCAGTGGCAAGTGTAGCAGAATTATAGTAGCTCCTTTTAGCATTACTGAAAAATAGATTTCTGATTGGATCCGGAGATTAATGTGGCCTGGACTTAAGGGTTAGGGAAGGCAGCTAATTTAAAAAAAGTCCATTGTTACGAATCACATTGTCTTTGAGCCAAAGTTATAATAAATGTCAGCTGTCAGAAATGGAACTCCCCCTCCCCCCAATTCCATTTTATTCCCTATATAGGTAAAGTGACTGGAGGACAGATGGCGTATGTGAATTGATGGTCACGTTCCTTGATGCCAGCACAGCCTTGGTCCCTCTCAAGGAACAGGCCATATTCCCATCGCCTCTCCTGGTGGGATCACTCTACCGATAAAACTGAACGTGCCACCAATTTCAGAAAGATCAACCATCATTTTGTCAAAGTGTTGCCTTTTAAAATGGCTAACATGAAACCTCCAATATCTGCTGTAAAGAAAAGGACTGACAGTGAAGTGTTTAGGTTGTTTGCTGGGGACACATCTGCACTGCAGAGCAGCCGTCTCGTGAGTGGGCAGAGCTGTCACTTCGTCGGCCGTAACACTCTGGCAAACATTTATGTGTAAGAATTGAGTTGTTCTTTTGACCGAGACTGGATATCTTGCAGTTCCTGTTCTTCCTTTGCTTTGATATCCTGGTAAGCCTGCATTTTGCTTGCATCCTTTAAGTAAGCCCAGTTAGAAGACAGTATCATGAGGAAGTGGATCTGGAAAAGAAGGGTGAGCGTGATGGCTAGTGAGCATGTCAGAAGGCAAAGCAAGCTGCTAGGCAGACTACACGGTCTTTGCTGTCAAAAGGGAGAGGGTTATTCTGTTATTATACTCCTTCTGCTGTCAGAGCCATCAGATTCTGGAAGCAGCTCTACTACTATACTTAAGAGTAGAAGGCTGAAGAAGAGTTAGTATACAGACACAGTGAACTGAAAAAAATGGCCAAAGTTACTGTTAAGAAAAAGCAAACATGAAATAGGAGAAGGTGTTGTTTTTCTTTTTCTTACCATTCTGGGAGTAATTTTAACAAGTGATGTAGACGTTCGGAAACCCCTCGTGTGCTTATTTTAAAATCAGTGCGGTACGCAAAGAGCTTGCCTCTCTATGGATAAAAATCCACTCCCCGAAGGCCTACAAGCGCATGATACTTAGTTTGAGTAACTCATAAACTACACAGTTAACACGGGAAAGTTAAGTGAATGTCACGAGCAAAACGAAGCCGTCTAAGCAAAGCCTGCAGTGTGTGAGCGTGTTAGTGCGGGTCACAGAGGTGCAAATCCTTCTTCTGTACAGTGGAGGTGGCCAACACTTCTTGCCCGCTCCTTTGCCTCATCTTTCCTGCAAAATCTACGTCTCCGGTTCCTCATATTTCCTTTCCAACATATTTAAGACTTTCGGATCCAGGCACAATTTCTCTTCCCCTCAGAATCTGACCTGCGGTGTGAGACCTGGCTCTGAGGAATCAGGGGCTCCGCACCAAAACGCAACAACGCAAGGTCACTGAGGGTGCGGAGAGAACACCCCCCCCCCCCACGTACAGATCCTGCTCTCACAGAAAATAACGGGGTGCCCTCTATTTTTCTTCACACTGTCCTCTAGAGCTGGTGGGCTAATTGGAGGGGCTTGTATTTGGTAGTGAGCCATGTAATCAAAAAAAAACTTCTAGTCAAATTTAAAATATGTTTGGCTTTTTTCGAGAGTCTAAGAAAACAAAAAATCCAGATGAAAACGCATCTGTCTGCCATCTCCTCTCCAGCACTGGTATTGGTTATCAAGCAAGCGACAATAACGGACAAGGCGGGTATTACAAAGTTTTAACACTTCATTTAGAGATACTGCTCAGAGTTCAAGAGTACTATTTTTTAACGGATGCTGACCCACGGCAGTACATAACTGAATCCTTCTCACAACGTGGAAGTAGCCAGATCTCATTTTGTAATGCACTCAAGGTAAGTCAGCTTATTAATCTACGATGCGAAATGAGCGGACTAGAGCTATTTACAAATTACTGTCACCAAACTGCAGCAACCTAGACTCGGCTTTAGTCTGGGGCGTCAGGGAGATTTCAGGCTGCGGAGGAGCGCTCCCTACAGCTCCTTGTTGGCCTTAAGCAATTTAGAATTTAGTGCAGCAATCTTCCCGACTCTTAAACTTCAAGACGGCATAGTTATAGGTAGTAGCCATCATGTAGATCAGCTGGGGGAAGAGAACAGAACACGACAGTAAGATACAGGCAGTCAGGGCCGGTGCCCGCTCAGGACCCACGCGGTGGCTGCTTTCCCATCGCCCAGAAGGGTCTCCTACGTCGCACACAAACTTCCTCTCGCTTCACACACACACTGCTAGTCGGGGCCTCTGCCCTCAGGCCGTTTATTAAGAAGAGTTGGAGGTGTTGAAAGAATAAGAGTGCTGGGGCAGCAGCCTGAGCCTCGAAGCTTGAGGCCCCGTGTTCCCCGGTCTTCCCCAGCCTGCCTCCTCGGCAGCACTCAGTCCTCTGCCTGCCCGTCGCTCAGCAAGAGCACAGGTCGCCGCCGGGATGGAGCAGGCCCTCCTTTGCAGGGGCTAGAAAGGAAGGACTCCTTTCCCAGCACATGCCATTTCCCGCTGGGTCTACCAATCCTAGGTTTCTGGAAATCCCAAACCGAGCCCTCCCGACTTGCCGCTGTCCATGCGGGAGGCACACCCACAGAACCCTGGGGCTGTTTACGGTTGCTCCTCATTCACCCGTTTCCCTCCATCCACGCATCACAGCTCATGGCACGGTCATGGTCACCGGTGGACACGCAGAGTGAGGCTAAGCTTCAGTCTCCCAGCTATGGTCGACCAAGGCATCACGCTGCTTGCTTGTCTCAGACTGTGACCAAGCAGCCTTGTTGCGGTCTAGTTTGTGCTAGGTGGTTTTTGCAGTTTTGTGATTTTGCTCTTTACATGTCCTAACCGTAGTGCTGAATGAAAAGCTCTTGCCAGTCTCTGGAGAGCAAGAAGGCTCAGAGGGGCCACGGAGCTTCATTCAGGTACGAGCTGTTCGATGTTAATATAGCCGGGGTCTATACGAAATAAGACGTCTTTGAATAGAACCACATTTGACAAAAATGTTGTGACCAGGAACTGGCAGGAAATGAACCCTGTGTTTCCCCTGAGAAACAGTGGCTCAGTGTTTGAGGAGACTTTATAGAACAAGGTCAACCTACAGGTATGTAGGTTATGTAGATATTTCCAGTTGGAAATTAAGATTCTTGGCAAAGAAATGGGTAATGCGTCACATGAATATCTGTGACTGAAGAAGTCCTGCAAGTCAGGGCTAAATCGGCACCTCTGCGCCAGGGCAGGCCCGGGTAGTGGGCAGCCCGGCTTTTGCTACCCTCTCTCCTTCCAACAGCATCCAGATTCCACTACCCGTACTCCGGGCCTGGACAGGCAACAAGGACTGCCCGCACTCTAGCCCTGGGCCAAGTTTCCACCAGCGAAGTGGAACCAAGGCTGCGTCCTGGAGGTGTGTTGCTGGAAGGCCGATCGGGCATCAGAGCCTGGAGCGTGGGGAGCCACGCTAGGCCGGGCCTGGGGCCGCTGTTACTCACCAGCGCAATCACGGTGGCGCCAGCTCCGGCACAGGCCACGATGAACAGGTGATAGGACATGTAGAACTAGGAGAGAACAGGGCACCACGTGAGCACTGGAGGGGGAAGGACCGGGCCTCCACCTGTTCTTTCTCAAGAGCTGCTTTCCTGCCAGTGCGCACTCCCTGGCTGCCCAGTGCCATCACCTGATTGGGGGGGGGGTGGTTTCTAAGGCTTTCTGATCCCTGGGCTGTACCCTAGACCAATTACATCTCAGGAGCTGGGGGCTGGGCCTCCGCCATGAGTATAATTCGATCACTGTGTGTGCTGCCACTGTTGGGAGCCCCTGCTTGGAACCGGGCCCTCCCTGGTATGGATATCCATACCGGCTAACGATGGAGGCAGGGGACTGATTATTTCAGTAACTCACTGCTTTCCCAAAGCATGCTAGGATTCTCTTAAGCATGCAAGCTCCCACTGGTGCACTTATGACTGTTCGTAAAAGAACATTCTTTCTTAAACAAATGCCTAAAAAATATTCAAAGGTCTGATTTTAAACTATACTGCCAGTTATAAGTGAATGAGAAATAGTGAAGCGGTGATCAACCATGACTAGTTTTAGAGAAATTGGGCTTTAAATTCAAGGGGCTCTTTTCTATGAAAATTAATTTGTGTTTGTTCTGTGATAAATGTCCTACTTTGAAAATATTTATGAAGGTGAAAGAGAAGAATCTACATGTATTTTCAGATGGATGAGATTAGGATCACTCTCAAATTATTGCCCAAAGAGCTCTGTGAGTCCTAAGGATCCTCACTGAACTGGCTTGGCCATGCGAAAGGGGCATTTTCTAGGTCAAAAATGGGCGAATTAGGGGTGAAGACAGACCATTTCATCTTAAAAAGTCTGCAAAGAAAAGCTTTCCTTACTAGCATTTGCACCATCTCCTGCTCTTTCTACCTACGAGGGCCCTTTCCTCAGGCTGCTTGGCCAAGGGACTGAGTCCAGGCCCTGACAGAAGAAGGGTTTACCTCATTGGTGTTGCAGATGTTCTCGAGGGCAGAACCACAGATTTTCCCAGGGAAAGCATTCCAAGGAATGATACCTGTGAAGTGAATCCCAACAGAATGTTAATTATTAGTTAGCACCCCCCCCCCCCCGCAGTGCCCCGTGCTCTCGCTGGTCCTCATCAACACTTCACAGCTCTGCCCTCTGTGGACCAGGCTGTTTAGAGTCAATAAGAAGTCCTCCTTGGACAGCAGGGCAAGGGCAAAGTCAGCTAGTCCATAAGAACCTTAAAACCTGAATTGTTTTCCCTACTAATTGTGTTTGCTTTAGTTGACCTCATATTTATAAAAACTGATTTTCAAACTGGTTAAACAGTTGTAGGACAAACCCCCTCATACAGCATTTCCTGGGTCCATGGACTTCCTACTAAAGTCCCGAAATTGAGAGTCTATACTCAAAGTTTATGTAATTTGGATTTTGTAGGTTTTTTATGTTCATTTTCATCGAGATTGTAAATCCAATTGGAAATTCTAAAAAGGGAAACACTGTGGAGCCCCCCCCCCCCGTGTCTCCCACTGGAACCCTGACTCCTCACTGCCACGCCATGGCCCACCAGGTTGCTGTTCCCTGTGCCACCGTGTGGTAGGTGTGTTTTCAAATATTAAACCCAGCTCAAGTTATTCTTCTCCCAGGAGGTAGGGAAGGATTTCTCTAAAAAGTCCCTTACCCCTTCCATCCTTGCCCTGGGCCAAGAGATGCTTTAGGAGAATGGGAAATGACAAGGCCCCACACTTTCAGTGATTTCAAATATAGAAGACTTAAAAATAAGATCACTGATGGCCAGAAGTGTTTAGTGAAAATATTTAAGGAAATGATATACATCTAGACATTTACAGATACTTTAAAAAATCATCTTTACGCTCTGTTTTCAAACCATCAAGACGACCAGAGTGGCTGAACCTTGGTCATTCTGAGAAAACAGTACTGCAATGGGCAGTTCTGGGCAAGTTTCTCATTATGTTGTAAGAGAAGATGTTGAAGCCAAGCCCCATGGGAAAAACAAGCAGCACGAATGAAACAATCCTCTCTCCCGAGAAATCTTGTCTTTAATTTTAATGAAAAGTTCTTTTTCCCCTCCTGCCTCGCTGTTTCTGCCAGGAACAGGATTCCCTAGCATCTTGGCGAGAAGCACTCATTAAACTCCTTACTTAGGAGGCTGCCTCTCAATTTAATTGACAGGAGGAGCAATGGCCCCTTCTGGGGCTTGTCAAAATGACCCAGCCTTAGCTGCCTATGGCGAGTATCCCATTCATTAGAAAACAGGCTTGAACGAGTTTCCTAACAGCCGGCTTTTATAGAGTTCAGTCTGATGACTTTAAAATATGTCTGGATTTTGTTGTGTTTTCCAGGACAGATGAAGTTCAAGCAGTTGATCATTTTAAAAGACCGGATTTAAAGATTGGGATGTGGAAATTAATTGGACTACAGTGTATACACAATATTTTGGATAAAGAGTTGAATGGTACAAAACTGAAAGTGGGAAAAAAAAAAGGTCTGTAATCTTTTGATGTCCAGAAGTCTGATTATAATGCACTGCTACTTATTAATACAGTTCAAAAAGTTTCCTTTACTACATACTTGAAAATACAACAAAAATTTGCATTACAACTAAGAGCCTGAGTGATGTTTCCCTCCAGAACACAGAGCATATATTAAGAGTATGTGCTGTTCCAACAGAAGAACGTATGACACCGATCACGGTGAGTAACAAAGCCACCCGTGTAATCACTGAGGTCCAGCCACCTGCACGAGAGGCTAGAGGTTCGTCGGGGAAACGGAAGGAGACGGTACCGTATTGTCGGATATCCACGCAGATCTGCTCCACGGCGGCTGTGCCGTTGGTCTGGGGTGACTTGATGACCTCACAGGTTGACCAGATGTTGTAGAACATAAACACGGGCACCGCGGAGAAACCAAACACGCCCAGCCAGGCCACTCCCAGCACGTAGGTGAGGAACACGAACTGAGCCGAAAAGGAGGAGGAGAAAGAAGCGTCATGGCGGGGGGCGGTGTGCATCACTGGGGAGGAGATGCTGACACAGCTCTGGCTGGATACCGAGCCTGTGGGGTGCGTTCCCAGCACCGCCTGGGCCACCGGAGCGACGGGCAGAGTGACAAGGGAGAGGAGAAGCGAGGGCTGGGCCAGGGCGGTCGTGCTCTCCAGAGCTAGACGATGGAGAATGCGACTGCCCAAAGCCACTTCAGGGACTCTGTGCGGCTCCCTCTCTCAGTGAACAAGGCCACGAGCCGGTTCCCCAAGCGCTGATCTCCTTCGTCCAAGGTTGCAGAGCAAACTCGTCATGGCTGCCTACCTGCCGCTCTTCCCCATACTTACCGTGCGAGAGCCTCAGGCTGTTTTCACAGGCCCCTGAACTCTAAGTTCCTAGCAGTTTCTCACAAATTGCCTTTCTTTTATACAGCGGGGAGGAGTATGGTTACAAGTGCTCCTGGAAGCCCTTTCTCAAAAGGAACTTCCCTAGTTTCACAATCCCGTGAAATCACTAAAAGTATTAGGTAGTAGTTTAAAATAGCCCTGAACACATGCTTAAGGCATAGTGTCAGATAAAAATTCCCACTTCCCTCTCGTTTCTTTCATCTAGAAGATTCACAGCGGCTCTGTACGCACAGCAGATGTTCATCCTGTTCCCTCACACGTCACCGTGGACAGTTTCAGGAAAAATATAATCCTAGGACTTCGCTTTACTTCTAACCTGCCTTGACTACCAGTTTTCAGAGAATGTTGAAAGGCTGTTCCAAAAACATCATGTCACGGTATTCATATTTCCAGAACGTGTACCCACAGAGCTTGTGGGCGATGCTTTGGAATTCTAATTTGGCTTTTGTTTTTTTCAGGCGATGCCGAAGACCTGCGGACTCGGTCTCACTTTCCATTCTCACTTTCCATACTGCTAGAACGAGCTGGAGGATCTCAGGTCAGCCTGCGGGACAGGCTCACACAGGCCACCTCCTGCTGGTCCCCAGAGCCCACCCCCCCAAACTGCAGAAGTAAGTCGCTTTTGCTTTTATTCAAGGCCATTTAGACTTAACAGAAGCATTTGCATTTCTAAAGATACTCAAAGAAGTGGATTTCAGCTGTTTCACACTCCCTGTTGCCCCTGTGCTTATGGGTGGGCTACTCCAGACTAGGCTTCTTTTTCTGGCCCACCCTTCAAAAGAATCCTTTCTTTTTAATACCACCACAAAGACTTGAACATTGCCTTCCAGCGGTCCTCAGGGCTCCACTGGGCAGGCCAGGACCCCCGTGGAGAGCGCCCCCTGCGGACCATTAGGCCTTCACGTGCACTTCCTGAGGGCCCTCCCCCGCAGCAGCTTTGCTATTCAGGGTGGGCAGAGCTCATGGAGCTTTCTGTCCGGAGCGTGTCTGCCCCAGCTGTCATCAGGCCTCCCGGTCACCTCCGACTTCCTAACATGCTTCAAGGCAGGTCTGTTCAATGATCCCCTTGAAGGTACAGTCATACCTCTGAGATACTGCAGTTTGGTTCCAGACCCTCACAATTGAGTCGAATTAATTTTGGGGTTTCCCAAAGTTCTATTTATACTGTAGTCTGTTAGGTGTGCAATAGCATTAGGCCTGGAAAAGACAAGGTACCGACCTTAAAGCAAGCATACTTTATTGCTAAAAAATGCTAACCCTCATCTGAGCTTTGAGTGAGTCAGTCTTCTTGCTGGTGGAAGGCCTTTGATGTTGGCTGCTGGCTGATCAACAATGAAGTTTGTTGCATCGGATGACTCTTCCTTTCACTCAGGATTTCTCTGCAGCATGCCGTGCTGTTCCATAGCGTTTTACCCACAGAACGTCTTTCAGAATTGGACTTACTCCGCTCCAGTGCTGCTGCTGCTTGCTTTATCACTAAGCCCTTTTAGTCGTCAGCTGCTAGCAAGATAGTCAGCCTGCCCTTTGAAACTTTGCAGCCAGACCTTGACTTCTCCTCTCCAGCTATGAAAGTCCTAGGGGGCATCTTCTTCCAGTAGAAGGCTGTTTCACCTACGTGCAAAATCTGTTGTCTGCCATAGGCGCCTGAACCGGATCTTCTGGGTCACGTGCTGCAGCTTCTCCATCAGCACGTGCTGCTTCGCCTTGCACTCTGATGTTACGGAGTCGGCTTCTTTCCTTAAACCCCATGAACCAACCTCTGTTAGCTTCAGACTTTCCTTCTGCAGCTTCCTCACCGCCCTCAGCCTTTACAGAACTGAAGAGAGTTAGGGCCTTGCTCTGCCTTAGGCTTTGACTTAAAGGAATGTTCCAGCTGGTTTGCCCTTCTGTCCAGAGCACTACAACTGTCTCTTATCGCTTGTGTGTTCACCGGACTAACACCTTTCATTTCCTTTAAGAACTTTCCTTTGCATTCATTCCTTGGCTGTCGGGCACAAGAGGCCTAGCTTTTGGCCTCTCTGGCTTCTCGACCTACCTTCCTCACGAAGCTTGGTCATTTCTAGCTTTTGGTTGAAAGCGAGAGATGTGTGACTCTTCTTTCCCTTTGAACACTTAGAGGCCATTGTAGGGTTAGTAATTGGCCTGAGTTCAATACTTTCGTGTCTCAGGGAATAGGGAGGCCCGAGGCAGAAAGACAGGGGAATGGCCAGTCCGTGGAGCAGAAGGAATAGAAGCAACACGTGTTAAGTGCCATCTCACACGCGCGCAGTTTGGGGCACCCCGAAGCACTGCCGAGAGCAGCTCAAAGATCACCACGACAAACAGGATACCGAGAAGGTCTGAAATAGTGTAAGAATTGCCAAAATGTGACAGACGCAAAACGGGCAAATACTTCGGGAAGAATGGCGCTGACCGACCTGCCGGGCCCAGGGTCGCCGCAGCCCTTCCGTGTGCCGACAGCACACCAGCCGTGAAGTCCAGTAAAGCGAGGCAGGCCTGTATGAGGCCAACCGTGTTCAAGGTACCCAGGGTGGCTTTTCAGCTTTTTTGGAACAGAGCTTTTCTTCAATAAAATTGAACATGTAAAAGAGGTAAAAGGCGGGGGGTGGGGGGGGCTTCGAGCCTGACCTGTGGGGCCAGAAGCTCCCGTGCACACTCGCGCCACGTCCACAAGAACCGCTCCGAGCACAGGCCCAGGTGCTCCCCCTCCCAGCCACCCGGCCCAAGCTCCTGGCACTCTCCACTATCCCATTTAACACCTGCTATGAGGTAAACTGAGGCACATTACAATTTTTCATGAACTGTGAAGATGGATTTGGCATACACCCATTTCAGTGGGGCAGCACCAGTGTGAAAGTAGGTCGAGGGGCCCCGATGCCACGAGCTCGGGGAGAGGTGTCGTTAGAGCGGATGCGGAAGCCAGGCTCGGACCCTATGGAACAGGCTGTAACTGCAGCCACTGTCTGGGGAAAGCCCGCGGGGCTGCTGAGGATCGCTGTTCTTAAGTTTCCTTTTCTGGGATTCTAGCGCCTTGACTCTGGCTTCGGTTTCGGTTTGCTTGCACAGGCTGTCAAGGGATTCAGGCCACCTCAGTCCCCCAGCCGCCTAGTTTAGTGACTTCACGAAGGCTCCGTCCCCAAAATGTTCAACACTAGGCAGATGGCCCTGGGTCTGGGACGAACTGGACCCCTTGAGGGGGGAAGTGGCCTGAGGTCCCCCCACACACCTACTTGCGACTGCTCTTTCCCCTAGGCTCCTTTTTTTTCCTCCTACAGTTGCTTCCTCCCCCAAATTAAGCACTCCCCCAAGTTGTAGTCACATCTTTTTTTTTTAAATCACAGCTTGATCGAGATAAAGCTCGTCCTATGAGTTCCAAACTCACTTACTCCCTTGTTCTGTGGATTTCACCTGAAAAAGCCAAATTGAAATGACAATCCAATAGGGGCTGTGGAATTGGAGGGGTTCCCATCACCCAAGAACTGAACGGTTTAACAAGGGAGTGGGGGGCCTCCCTGCTGTAGGTAGTTTTAGGAGCACAGTGTCTGTCCCGCCAGTGCCACTCCGGAGGGGACGTGCCCGGGGGCGTACCGTGTGCACCCTTACGTGCATGGACGGGGACGCACGCACGTTTTCCTTCCAGCATGTAAGCGCACATGAGGCACACAGGCCCTGCAGGGACCCTGCCGAGACCGAAACCCGACCGCAGCATTCTGAAGTCCCACTCAGGGGAGCCCACACCGCTCTGTGCATGGACGCCCACCGGGGGGCGCCGTCTCCCCGGGCTGATGCCGACCAGGACCGCAACACAGCAGCGCCCGGCCACAGTGCAAGACCTCGCTGATGTGAAAGAGTCCTAGGGCACAGAGAGGCCCCGGAGCAGAGAGGGCGGGAGGAGCAGAGTCCGGGGGGTGCAGCCAGGCGCCTGGCCCCCCGCAGGAGCCGTGTCCACACGGGCATCACGGCTGGCAGCCGTGGCGTCAGGAGGACCGTCACAGTTAGAGGCTGGTTGCAGTCGTGCCGTGGCCCAGCCCCTGACGGAGTACAAGATGAGCAGTGTGGTCGCCTGCTGGAGGGCAGAGCCCGGGCAGAACCAGAGGGGCTGCCAGAGAAATTTCCCGAGCTCACCAGGTCAGAGATGCCAGCCCCAGAGGAGCCACTTGCCGTCACCTGGGGGTTCAGATGACTGGGAGGTGGGCATTCATACGAAGAGCGACATGCAGATATCAAGTTATTTGCACCCTTGGGGGGGGCACGTCCTCGGCCCCTTCCTTGAAGCCCACGACAGTCCTTACATCTGTGGCTACTGCTCCTTTGTTCCCCCATGAAGGCTCGTTTTCTTGGGTCTTCCTGGTAGATGGTGCTGTGCGCCAGGGCTCTTCGCTCCACAAACCTCTGTGTCACCTTGTTCGTGCCCACCACGTGAACCGGGCTGTCATTTCCAGCCCGGGTGTTCCCAGAAACCCCAGCCCAGGTCTCTCAGTGACGCGCTATCTCCCCCGATGGCTACCCGTAACGGGATAACACTGAAAGCACACACAGCCGCCTTGACACACGCCAGCTCGCCCCCACTCAGACCATGGTCCCTGTTCTCTGCCCTGCTGCGGGCCTGGCTGCGATCTCCACCGTGCGCCACAGCCCTGCACCCGCCCCCCTCGGGCTGCCCTTCCCTCGCACCCGCCCTCCGTGCCACTCGGAGACTTTGTTCTCCTTCGGGTGTGGGATGCTAGCACTCCCTGTTCATCGTTGGCGCTTAGACTCCTAGGCTGGCACTCGAGGCCTTTCCTGATCTGGTCTCTATCCCCCTCCCAAGCAGCGTTGCTTCCATCCTGCTTCACTAGACCCTTCTGTTCCAGCTGGGGCACACCGCTGGCTCGCGGGACACCCCCCCCCCCCGTTTTCGGGGCCTCCACCCTGCTCTTGCTGGTTCCTCTTCTACCCGAGGCTGCCACAAAGCCCTCTCCTAGCGTGTGTGCGGCATCGGTGCCTCTCCGCCTGGGCCCCGCTGCGCTTGGCAGCCGTCTGCATTCTGTTCGCAGGCTATTAGCCAAACACTCTGAAACTTAGCAGGAGCCAAGGGCCAGACAGGGAAGCAGCGGGGACAGGGCATGTCAGCAGTTTCCTTTGGACCAAGGGTCCCTCCCGGGATGAGCAGCTGCCATGGACACATCCCCCCGGGACTAAGACAGTGCTGACCTTGAGCACCCTGCTGGGCGCTGTGTCCCAGGGCGCACGCCTGGACACACACACACACTGCAAACTGTGCGCCTTAAGCCAGACCGTATGTCCTTCCCCCAGCGGAAGCAGAGAGCTCCGTCCGGGCCCGGCACGCCGGGAGCCCGCGGCCCTGTGCTGAGGGCGTTGAGTCCCCCCAAGAGAGGGCCCAGAGCCTCCACCGGCCCCCCAGGGCTGTCCTCCCCTCACCGCTGGTGCTGCGCCCTCGACTCGCCGGCGGTCTTCTTCACACCTGACTACTCTGTCCAGTGCCAGATCCACACCGCCAGCCGCTGGGGAGACACCAGCGACGTGACAGTGCCGTTCCGAACGCCAGTGCGACGCATCCCACACCAGACTCCAGCCGCTCAACCCACCCCCGAGTTTCCTTCTGTGACGCGGCCCTCGGGAAGCATTTTTTCAAGGTCGGCACATGTCTGCCAAGGGCCAGCCAGGGAGGAGCGCAGGCCCTGCAGGCCGCGTGCCGTGCCTCAGCTCACGGTGGGGCTGCCTGCCCAGAAAGCTGTGGCCGCCCAGACACGTGGTTCATTCCGTTCCGTGTATAACCTTCCCCAACAAGTTAGGGACGCGAAACCGTTCTCGGCTCGTGGGCCGCACGGAAACAGATGGCAGGCCAGACTCAGCCCAAGGGCTGGAGTCGGCTACGAGCTTCTTGAGGGCAAGAGCCTGCGTTTTCATCTTCGCACACCCCCAGTGGCCAGCAAAATCCCCAGCTGGGTGCTTAGCAGAAAAAGCGCTTGGTACTTCCAGAAGGATGGTGACAATTTATGACAGTACAGAGTCTTTAGGGCCACAATCCGCATTCAAAGACAAATGCAAGGAGGTGCAGAGACAATACGGAAGTTACCTCCTTTCACAGTGACAACTTCCTATTTGAAAACCCTTCGGGGCCCTTATTGCCCGTATGTTAAGGGAAATGCCTAGTACTCCAGCCAGATGTTTTAATTTATTATCAATAAAAAGCAGGAGGTTTTTTTCATACTCCCAGCTCTAACACTCTGTGACAACATCGGTGTCATGGACCCTCCATCCATGCTCGACGATCTCCTAGCTTTTACCAAATACAGCAAACCAGCCAGATGCATGGCACCGGTTACATGTCAGACGCTCGGGTTCGTACTCACCATGCCACTGATGCATCGGCCACAGGCGGTGGTTTTAAACTCGCCGTGCAGCTCCTTCACTGCGCTCGTGGTGTAGAAGCCTTCCGCCAACAGAATGATCCCATACAAGAAGAAGAAGGACGCGATCCCGTAGATGACATACTGCATCAGCTGTATTCTGTGGGAAGGAGGACGAGATCCAGAAAAGTGACATTCACCATGTGGTGAAGAGAAGACATTTTCGGCCTCTGCAGGGAGGGCGTGGGGCTGAGCCATGTCCCGTGACCCTTCCCAGGCCGCGGATGGCTGCGGTGGGCTCACGGGGCATTCCGGGCAGGCGCCCCTGCCCGCCCTACAGCAACCTGGGCCTTTCTTCCGAGATCGAGACGGACCACGTTCTCGGGCCGGGGAGAAGTCTGCTCGGTCAGGGGCAGAGGCCCGCTTGTCATCTTTCCACACCCACCCGCATCCGGTGCCGTGAGCAGCCAGAGGCACGCAGAAGCGGAGTTCCCCGCCCAGGGCACGCGGTCGGGGCAGAGCCAGCATGGGAGCCCTGGCCGAAGGACGCCGTGGTCTCCCTCCCAAGCAGGCCTGGCGGTGACTGTTGCTCCGACGGAACCCCTCCGTTAGCACTCAGGGCTGCCTGACGGAGCTACGTTCTGCACGGGAAGCACAGGCACGGGGATCTTGTTAAGCTGCCTGTTCTTGGAAGTCATCAAGACCCTAGCCAGCGAGATCGGGGAACCCTGCCCAGGTTCAGTCGTGGTAGCTATCTCTGGGCCTTCCTGGCACAGTCGGCACTCAGCGAGGCCCTCGTCGTGGCCGATCTGCCTTAGAACCTCCCCCACCCCTGCGCAGTTCTTGGGGTGCCATTGCGAACAGATAAAAGAAGAATAAAACCCCCAAGGACTTCCATCATCGTTCCATTATTGTGCAAATAAAAATTCATTCAGGCCTTTTTCAGTCTGGGAGAGAAGTTTCTTACCAGCACTAGACACCTACATACTGTGAAACTCGGGGAGTCGGGGGAAGAGGGACAGCCCTGGAGGAAACGAAGGAAAGGGAATCCGTTGAGAATTCCAGAATGAGAAGGCAGAGATTCAGGGGTGAAGGCCTGAAATGTCCCCTTTTCTGCGTTGGAGGATGCCCTGGGATTTGTTCTGCAGGAGTAAGAGCACTGCTCGTGCAGACTTAGAGTTGGGGCAAGTCCTGCGCAGGGTCCCCGTCACTCCAGGGCCGGGCCTTCCCTGTGAGGACCCCGGGAGGCGTCTGCTGCCTGGGAACTCTGCACACTCGCCCCGCTGTGATCGTGGGCAGCATCTGTCCGTCGCCTTGCCACAGCCCCCACGTGCACGGCTACTGCGTGTGGTGTCCTACTGGTGCACCTCGCCGTCCCCAGGGGAGACCATGCCTTGGGCCCCAGACGCCCCCGGGGCCAAACACTCACTGCTTTCTCGGCCCTTTCCTTTCTCCTCTCTTGGGCTTTTTTCTACCTGCATCCAAGTAAGCTTGAACGAAAAGCAACCGTTTCCTGCCAGGAGAGCTCGCTCGTCCTTCTGCAAACATCATGGGGTAGTCATTTCCACGGGGCGGCAGGTACTTACACCTCACTCAGCAGGGCGTGGTCACTGGTGTTGGTGGAGAAGTGTTGCTCAAGAATCGCCACGGTGCCCGCCAGGGCCACGTGCCCGCAGCCACAGAACAGGGCGACCCCGGAGAAGCAGAGGATGGTGGCCACCAGGGAGGCGTAGGGGACCCCTCCCAGACACTTGATGCAGCATTCAAAGCAGCCTGGACCCAAAGGAGAGAAAACGCAGCGGTTACGGGCAAGATGTCTCTGTCTGCGTCAACACCACACCTTCGCAGAGAGGGCCGTCCCTTGCCATCTCCCCTCTCACGCTCTGTGGTTAACAGCTCAGCATGCCAAGGGCCGGTGGGGTGGCTGTCCTCGGCTCACATTCTGTGGGGAGGGCCCCGGGGCTCCAAGAGGGGAACGTAGCTGAATGTACTCGGGGCGAGTAGCAGCACAACCAGCAGACAAATAGTTAGGGAGTAAGTCACAATTCTACGGCTTCCTCATGGGCCTGGGGCTGGCGGGGGGCAGGGGAGCTGCTCGAGTGACAGTGAGGAGCGATCGTTTCACTAACAAAGTCAACAGAGAGGACAGCAGTGAAGCTGCGTTTCCACACGTAAATAGCGACCCCCAACCTCAACCTTGGGGGGTGTCAAGTACCTCTATTTCTGTAGCAGCCAAGGGCTTTCTCCCAGCCTTTGACCTCCTGGGCAACCAGAAGCAGCAGACACAGTAATTACACTGTTGCTGGGTTCAGAAAAATAGCCACATGGTCACTTTGGAAAGGTGGTGGGTATTTTTGGTCCCTACAAGTACAAAGTCACCAACATCCACTCAAGTGGGTCCACTTGAGTTTCATTCAGGTCAACATCAAATCCCCTCATCTTTTTAATAAAAGTGTCTCCCCAGCCCAGGCAACAGCAGCAGTGCAAGATCCCTCCTCCTCCTCCCCCCACACTTCCACCTGCCTCCTTCCCTCGATATGTGTTCAGAGTAAGAATCCAGAACTGGTGGGTGACATTTAAGTACTTGAAGGAAAAGGAACAAAAGAAAAAAAAAAAAAAGATAACAGATAAAAGACAAAATGAGCGTCCATGAAGTGAAATGAAGAAAGAGCCACAATTCACTGTTCATCTTAAGAAGATTTTTTTTTCATTTTTAAAATAAACTTTTACTGGAGAGATCCATAAAGCTCTCCCCAAGGGACAGAACCGGGTGACATTTTCAGTTTGGAGACATTTGTGTTTCATCTAAAGCAGTGGTGGCTTCGTGGTAATGTCAGTACCTCTCCTGACCTCCCATCCCTATTTATATCATCCAGGCCTTTAAGTAAATGGCTTGTCAGGGAAATCGAACCTGAATGCATTATGACGTTGAACGGCAATCGAGAGCAGTTCATTACTTCAAGGCAAGCACATTAAGCCAGCTGATTTTCCCCCCAAATGCTCTTTACAGTAGACAGGGGACGACTACCCAGCGTAAAGCCCTGGAGATGGGCTTCGCCATTTTGAGGGACCTCCCACTGAAAAGCAGCATCTGTCCAAACCCACAAGAGAGGACTATAAACTCTCATCACCGCATTTCTCTTCAGTTCGTTGGAAAATAAAAAAAGGTCAGGGCTTCATAAGAAAGTGTGCTTTCTTTCATTTCCAAAGGTGGCTGCCTGTCGTCCTGAAGACCAACCTCCGTGAAATGGATTTCGGACACTACGTACGGCGGGAACAGTTCACGTTCGCTACAAGTCAGTACCTTCAAGAGCTCTGGGTACTTGGGATTTGGGAGCAAGGACGCTAGAGTTCCATCTTATTCTGGCATACAGAAGACATTTCTGGGGAATGAGGGGAGGGGAGAAGCAGTCCACTGAAAGGCCAAGTTCTCTCCAGACTCCCAGAGCAACAGAACCACAACCCCCAGCCTCGCGTCCCACCACGGACCGAGCAGGTAGACCGCGTGTGGCGTTGTTCACCCCTCCCCGTGCTCGGCCTGTAGGACGGTGTGAAGAACGAGACGAATGCCTGCTTCCCTGGCTGACGAAGTCACAGCTGGTCCCCACTGGACAGAGATGTGTGGCCCTGGGACTGTGCTGTCCAACAGAGTAGCCAATAAAAAAAAAAAAAAATCAGTTCCTCCACTGTACTAGCCGTATTTCACACGCGCGACAGCCACGCGTGCTGGGGGCTGCCGTACGGGACAGGAAATACGGAACGTTCTGTTCTCACAGAACGCTGCTTCAGAAGATACATTTTTGACTTGCCACCTCTTCTATTTTCCGAAAAGCGAGCTGCGTTCTTCGGAATTTGACTTTGGATTTCCCGAATCCAGTACTTCTGGAAGCCCTACGGGGTGCTAAGCACTGTGCTTGGCACGGGGGATGCAAATACGAAATAAGACGTCTTCTTTGCTGTCTAGGAGATCTCTTGAAGCTGTGGGCAGACAAGTGACATCACTATTGTGGCACAGTGTGACAAGGGCCAAGCTCTAGACTGCTGGAGAGCCCGATGGAAGGGGAGAGCGGAGGACAGGAGGGAATACATTCCTATTCGAGAGGAGTCGGGAAAGGCCTGCAGAAAGACCTAGTATGCAGGCCACATACACAGCTGACATGCTGGCACGGACCCTTGAGCTGATCAAACGCTCCTGACTTCCTGCGCACGCGTTTTAGTAAAGCCCACATCCTTCCTCGTGGCGGCGCGCCGCGCCTGCCCTGCGACGACAGAGCCCAGCCTTCCAAACCCACAGCTGCCACTTCAAAACAGTCTTTCATCCAAAGGGTTAGAGCATTCTGCTTCTTTCAAAGGAAAGATCACAGCTGCTCCCGGGCTCAGAAAGACAAGTGGGGTTAGAAGAACGATGCCATTCAGTCCCAGATTTGCCACCAGAGGAAGGCTCAAGTTTCCCTCCGATTTCTCTCTCTCAAGGACTCCAGATACCCCATGCTGAGGGTCGAGTTTTGTAACAGCAGGGAAAACCAGAGACTGGACAATCTGGGGGATCACGTCAATGACTCATACTCTCAGCACACACCGCTGCTCCTACGTTTGCAGCAAATGATTTGATCTGGGGCTGTAGGAACTGGTTCCCACACACAACAGAAGTCACCACACTGGTCATTGTTGTCCCACACACAAATTTTTTTTTAAAGATTGTATTTGTTTGTTTGACACAGAAAGAGTGCGTGCACAGCAGGGGGAGCGGCAGGCAGAGGGAGAGGGAGAAGCAGGCTCCCCGCTGAGCAGGGAGCCCAGTGTGGGGCTCGATCCCAGGACCCCGGGATCATGACCTGAGCCGACGGCAGACGCTTCAACTGAGCCACCCAGGTGCCCCCGGAAGACAAAACTCTTATGGACCCTGCCGGCCAATGTGAGTAGAAGCTTCTGGAACACAACACGGGAAGACTATGTAGGAAATAATATAGCTGGATGCAGAGGGTATTCTACCTCGGCTGGTCAGGGATCTGCAGGGCTACAATTGTGTGGTGCCCACCTGACCTTCCGTGAATGGATCACCCCCACTGGACCTTCTATGTCAGTCTAGAAGGTCTAGCTAAGTGGGTAAGGTATCTTTAAACACTGGGCAGTTTGGGCCTATGCCACACATGTATCCCAGAGAAACCCAAACGGATCAGAATCAGTTTTCTAACCACAGATGTCAATACTGTTAGTGTTCTCACATGAACAGCATTTCTCGTTGGAAATACAGGCAGGAAGGTATGTGGCAGACGTGGCGGTGGAGGCCATGACGGTGACGTGTGCTCAGGCCAGCCTCCTAGGCATGCGACCTGTGCTCTCACGGGGCCGCGTGCTTGGCTGCATGCTCTGTCACTGCCGCCTTGACATTCTTCCTCATTGTGAGCGGGGGTGTCTGCACTTTCCTTTTGCACGGGGCCTGCAACTTCTGGGGGCGGTTTTTAGTAGATGCATACGGGAGGAGGCAAGAGGGGTTCTTTTAACTTGATACGCCCACAGTGGCATTGTGTTTCATTTCACAGTGTTGGCGATACTGGCGAGAAAGGCAGACATCGCCTTGCCTGCCACGTCATCCTGAGCGCAGTGACCCAGCTCTGTAAAGACACTAGCCGTGGGCCAGAAAGAAGGACTTCTCTCTTCACTCTGGAAGGGAGGAACAAACTCCCTCTCTCACAACCCTCAGAGTCAAGGCCCAAAGTTCTCCTAAGCCTGCGTGTTTGTAAATAAAGCTTTATTCGTTTACAAGTTGTGGCTACTTGTGCCCCGCAGTGGCATATGGAGTAGCCAGGACAGAGAGAGCACAGGGCGTGCAAAGCTGGAAACGTTCACCGTTCCCAGGGAAGGGCTGCGAACCGTGCTGGGAAGCGGTGGCGCTCAGAGCGTGGTCCCAGGCCCGGGAGCACCTCTGCATGTACTCAAGATGCCTCCCCGCCCGGCGCAACCGAATCGGAAAGCCTGGGACGGACCCAGTCATGTGTGTCGCACAAGCCTCGGGGGGGCGTCTCGCGTGGGAGCACCACGACCAGAATCACAGCAGCTCTTTGCTGTGCCAGCTCCACCTGCTCCCTTGCATTAGCAGCCAAACTCCAGCACGATCAAAACCGAACTTCACAAAACGATTCCTGGCTTGCGGCCAAGACGGAATAACGGGGACCTGATTTATTCTCCTGCCGGAAACAACCGAAAAACTGGACAAAATATAGGAAACGATGGTCTTGAAGATATTAGACATCAGGCCATGAAGAACCGTCCATGGCTTCTGAGTCAGTTATTAAAACGAACGCTCAACAGAACCAAAGACTCCACCTTCGATGACCCAAAACGCACTGCGCGGCAGCAGTGAGCACGGGTCCATGTGAAGGCCCCGCTTGGCGCTCACTCAGACGAGACACTTCCCCACAACCCCGCTCCCATCATCATCTCTGTTACTGGGGTGTCTTGAAGGCCTGGTCTCATTGAAGCTGTCGGTTAAGTGGATGACAGCGTTGGGAGGGAGGGAGCAGCTGTCCATTCTTTTATTCTACTTCATTCCATTAGTGCATGTTCAGTGCCCACCAAGTGTCTCCGAGGTCCCAAGCACTGTGCTGGGTGCTGACGACTCCGTGGCGGGCTAAGGCACGATCCACGTTCTAATGGAGTTTAGTCTATGGGCGGGGGGGGGGGGGGGGGAAGGGACATCAACCAAATGGTTTACTTCCAAAGTGCTAGCAGAGCAAACAATGGCTGTTGATGGAGGCTTGGGGTGGGGTGCAGGGATGGCTTCCGGAACTTACATATGAAGGATGGATTTGAATTCGTTTGGTAAAGGGAGAGAAAGATGGGTGAGGGAGGGTTTTCCAAGAAGCGGGAAGAGCACGAACGCAAGTTCTGGGGTGGAAAGGAGCAGGGCGCTTTCCCAGGCATGAGAGAAGCCAGAACACAGAGCGGCGTGAGGGCAGGGCAAGGAAGGCACGAGGGGGTCTACTGGAGCTGGACCACTGAGGGCTTCGAGGCTGCATTAAGGATTCTGGACTTTATCCTCAGAACCAAGTGACCCCACGGAGCATTTTTATCCCCAGGGAACAGACTGGGGTCGTAAAAGGTCAGTCTGGCTGCTGTGACAGGAACAGAGTGGATGTGGAGGGGACTGGGAGCCCAGTGTAATAATTCAGGTGAGAGATGACAGGAGCACGCACCGGGCAAAGGCAGAGGGAGTAGAAGAAACGGATGGGTCTGAGAGAGGTCGAAGATGTCGAATTCGCACAGCTTGGTATGGATCTGCTGGCGACGGATTGGTGAGTACCGAGGAAGACTCTTAGATGTCCGGCATGTGTACCCGGATGGGTGTTGGGATGACCCTTGAGCTAGGGTTGACCAGAAGAGAGCTAGGCTTGGAGAACAAAGACGATGAGTTCAGTTTTAGACATGTTGAGTCTGAGGAGATCGGATGTCATCTCAAGGGAAGCTTTCCGGTGGGCAACTGGCTTCCTAGGTCTGTAGCTCTGAGGAGCTGAAGTTGGACGCTGTCAGCTGCTGTTGGATGGCAACGAGAACTTTCAGAGGTCAAGAAAACATATGAGTGGACCATTGCTCAGTTGAAAGTGATTTAGACCCTTGGCTTCACAAAGCACGGTCCCTGGATGAGCAACAGCAGCTCCATCCGGGAGCTGGGGAGAAATGCAGACTCCCGGGCCCCGCCCCGGATCAGCTGAATCGAAGTCGGCATTTTCACAAGCCCCTAGGTGATGTGCGCGCCAGAGAGTTTGAGAAGCCCATTTCTAGTCAACAGTCCCATCTCCCATCTTCCCGGTCCTGGGGGGGGGGTGAACCCTGACTCCATCTGAAGGGCCTGCTTTTGTGCTAAACCCGTATTTGGGGTTTCTCCCTAAGAGGCAGCCCACTGGGCTTGGCCGGAACATTCTAGCCACTTGCCAGTCAAACGCATGGCAAGTTCCAGGGTCTGCAGTGAAGAAAAACAAAATGTTCCGAGTTGTTCAGCTGTCTTGAAAGGAGTGCAACTGGAGTGCTTTCTCTGAGCCAAGCGAGTACCGCTCAGCTCAGAAGTGTGGCCGGGAGGCGCTGGCGGCACACCGGAGCAGGGCCTGAGAAAGCCCACCTCATGGTCCCCTCCCCCGCGCCGCGAAGGGTGCCTGGACCAAAGGGCTGGATCTGGGACTGGGGCTGTCCCCAGTATGAGGAGTCGCAGGCAGGGCTGATGTTTGCCAATGTGGAGGTGGTGCCAAGGGTCTGCCGAGCAGCCCACGGGTAAACGTCGGTGCTAAGGGCGATCAGTGCTTTTCTTGGCTAAAGAGATTTTTAGATTTTGATTCACACAAACTCCAGTGTGCATTAGCCTAAGGCCGTTTAAGTAGAAACCACATAGTAGGGAGAAAAAATACGCATCAGTGCCTCTAACTCTCAATGGCCATTTTGTCTCCAGCATCTCTAGAACCTTTTGTGCAGAACAACAGAATAAAACACGTTTTGTCCTCAAGCTTGCGGATGGCCGTTGCCATGGCTGAGTTCATAACAGCCCAGTGATTTTTCCGAGTTGTCTGTGATCCGGGCTGCAGAAGAATGCTGGCTCAGGAGGGGTGGTGGCAGGAACAAGGGCTCGGATTCTTCCCCAGGGAAAGAGTGAGTGAGAGGGGAGAGAGGGAAAGGGAGACAGAGAGAGAGAGAGAAACACACATTCTCTGGCTCGCTCTCATACACACACACACACACACACACACACACACGCACCCCCATGCCCTCTAAACAAGGCCTTCCTTGCTACTTGACTGATTTCCAGTGAGCCAAAAAGTTAAGAAGGTAAAAAATAACCAAGGCTTGCAACTTCGAAACCACAGGCACCAGGAAAAGAAAGGCAGACAGAATCCTACTCAAAAGAAACAAAAGTGAACGTCAGCCTCAGCTGACCGAGGCCTCCCAGATTCGGAAGGACACTGCGCAGCGGTTCTCCCCAGGGGGTGACTGTGCCCCCCAGGGGACATTCAGCAGTGTCTGGAGATATTTTCGGTTGTTACGTCGGGAGAGGGTGCTGCCAGCTCGCATGAGCAGAGGCCAGGGCCAACGCTCGACAGCCTACAGCGCGCAGGACAGCCGCACAATTACCCGGAGTCCCAAGGCGGAGAAACCGCAGAGCGTAAGCAAACACGGATACGTTGTTTACATCAGTGGTTTTCAAACGGGCCGCTTCTGCCCTCCGGGGGCCTGATGGCAGCGCATGAAGACACTTTTAGTCATTACAACCGCGAGTAGGCTACTGACGTGTTGCAGGTAGAAACCAGGGACGGCGCGGGACCCCTGCCCGCGAACCGCACCGCCCTCCCACGGCGCGCATGCGCGCCTCACGCAAGGGCGGCCAGGGCGCAAAACGTCAAGAGTGCCACCTGCGAGAACCCCCGCCCTAGGGTGACAAGGGCAGTCCCGGTCTGTGTCAAATTCTACAATTAAAAACAAACCAACCAACCTTAAACTTCACTTTGTTTTAAAAACACTATAGCACAGAAGATCTCAAATTCGGCCGCACATCACAGTTATCTGAAGAGCGTATTCAAGATTCAAGCCCTGCCGCCCAGACTTCACCACAGACCCAGTAAATCAGAATTTCTGGGGCTGGGACTCGGGGATGAGAGCTTTCGCCTTTTTTAAGGACAAAAGACAATGAGCGTCCAAGTTGGAGAGCAAGCGTGGCAGAGAAGGGGCAGCAAACTGTGGCCCGAGGGCCACGCTCCGCTCTTCCTGTGGCTTGTGAACTCACACACTCTTTTACATTTCTAAAGGAGTTTTTAATGTCAAAGAATAATATTCTTTCATATTATCTCATTCTTTCACGATACGAGCCTATGAGATTCAATCCCCCGTGTCCATAAATAAAGTTTGATTGGAACACAGCCACGCTCACTAGTGTATGTACTGCGTGTGGCTATTTTCAAGCTGCAAAGGCAGAGCTGAGTAGTTGCCAGCGAAACTTGCCGTCTGGCCCCTTACAGGAAAAGTTTGCAGAGCCCTGTTAAGCAGCAGTGCCTCTCGAACTTTACTGTGCCTAGAAATTCCCTGGGGATCTCATTAAAATGCAGATTCTGTTTAGGCAGGTCTGGGGAGAGAACAGGCTTCTGCATTTCTCACCCACCCCCAGGGCATTCTATTCTGCCCGCCCCCCAAGGGCAGAAAAGGGAAACTGAGGTGGGGGGGGGCAGAGCCATGGCCTGGGCAGTCCTGGGAGACCAGAGACATTTTCAGGAGGTCTGCGAGGTTAAAACTCTTTTTTATAAATAGCACTAAAATAGTACTACTTTTTTCAAAGATTCATTGCTTTTATTTTTTAGAGAGAGAGAAAGAGACAGCGGAAGGGAGGAGAGGGGCAGAGAGAGAGGGAGAGGGAGAGAGAGAATCCCAAGCAGACTCTGTGCTGAGCACAGAGCCTGACATGGGGATTGATCTCACAACCCTGAGATTGCGACCTGAGCTGAAATGAAAAGTCAGATGCGTAACCGACGGAGTCCCCTGGGTGCCCCTAAGATGTTACTGTGTTCACCGCGCTGACATTCGCATAGCACACCCGGCGACAGCAGTGCATTCTCCACCACACCCTCACAGAAAAGAAAACTAGAAAATAAAAGGTGGGCGGGCACCTGGGTGGCTCGGTCGTTGAGCTTCCAGCTTGATTTCAGGTCACGATCTCAGAATTGTGAGTTCGAGCCCCACGTCAGTACCATGCTCAGTGGGGAGTCTGCTTGAGATTCTCTCTTCCTCTACCCCTCCCCCCGCTCACACTCTCTAAATAAATCTTTAAAAATTTTTAAAAAATAGTTTTACTTAAAAAGGTCCTTGACACAGTAAAGGAAATTATTAATTTTCTCATATCTCAACCCCCCCGAGTATACACCTTTCGATAGTGTGATAAAACTGGAGGCATAAAGCACATCCGCTGCACCTTCAAGTGAGATGGCGGTCCTGACGGAAAGTTCTAGCGTGACTGAGTTGCGAGCTGAACTAGCACCTTTTTTTGTTTTGGAACATCATGTTTTTTCTTGAATTAGTGACAGACGGACTATAGTTAGTAAGACTTGGGTGTCTGGCAGAAATTTTCTCAGAAATGATCGAAGTGAGCTAGAAACCCATTGATGGTAGTGGTTACCCATTGATTCTGGAAAACTTGTACCTGCCACAGAAGAGAGTGCCAGCTTCCCAATACTCGAAAGACTTCTGGATGAAATTGGTGGCGATATTAACAAACGGGGCTTTTTTGGGTTTAATGAAATGTGTCAGTATTTGGAAGATCTGCGTGACTCAGAGAACCAGTATTTTCCACATAACCAATATGTAAGGTTGCAAAATCGTTCTTGCCTACGGAGCCAATCAAAGTGCAATTGAGAGCGACAGATGGGAATGGAACAGAGTCCAAAAAAGGTCACAGATATGGCTTCAGATTCCACCTTACAAACAATCTTTAGGAAGCCACCACTTGTTGAATTTGGGTGTATTATCAAGGAGTTGTTCCGCAAATATATGGAAAGGCCATTAAACCATTCCTCCGTTCTCCAGCTACATATCTGCAAGAGGCCAAGATTTCATCCCGCACGTCAACCACAACTAGTTACCCAAGATGCCTGTGGATGAATGGAGAGGCAGGTAGGAGAACCCAGCTGTCTGACAGTAAGTCAGGTATCCAGGACATTTGCAAAAACCTAGAACAGTACTATTCTTCTCATTGAAGTTTTGTCTGCTTGTTTGTTTTGAAAAGTAGTTATCTTTCCTGAACACAATGTTAACATGTAATGGATTCGTTATTGTTATTTTAAATAAATAAGTTCATTATTTAATAACAAATTTGTTCTAATTTCTAATACAGAAAATACTTACAGATATAACCCACTTCAGCAAAAGCTTTTTGGAGTCTTCAGTTATTTTTAAGAGTGTGAGGGGGACCTAATACCCGAAAGCCTGGGAACCGCTGGTATGAGGCGTTAAAAAGGTATCATGGAGTCAATGGATGGGGGGCTTCCTGATAAAGCGCTTCATGAGAAATCACTTGAATGCCAGTCTGCTTCCCCCTTCTCTCTCGACCTCTTCAGAGTCACTGACCCTAACGTTCAATGGTATAACGCTAAGAATGCTGAAACTATTTTTAATGACGCAAAGGGAATGGCTTTTCAACAGATCCTTTTAAATTCTTGTCCTAAAATCTATTAAATAAGAAATGTTCATATTTGTGGCATGTTGTGAAAATCTTAAAATAGATTAGCCTCTAACATTTGTAATATGGCATGAGCAGTACAAGATAATTATTATCAAAGTAATGCTATATTCACAAAATAAGAATAAACGAGTTCAAGAAACAGACACCTGTTGGTGTCTTCCTTTGCCTTTGGTGGGAACTGGCTCTGCTTTTCCTGAAGATCACTGTGTGGGCCCTTTGCCTCGTCACGCGGGGGAGTGGCGAGTCGGGGAGGCTGACGGAGAGCAGGGGAAGCTAGCTCTAAGTTCAGACGACAGATTTTAGAAGCATGGAGAACTGCAGGGTATTCAGGAAACTTGAGAACTCTGTGCACTAGCAAGCTTTAGCGGCACTCGACTTCCTCGACCATCTGGCCGATGGCATCTGTACCCTCCTGGTGAATCGCAGCTGGGAGGCGCCATGCCGGGGGGGCCACCCGGGGCCCCACTTGGGAGTGGGCTGAGGGACATAAACACACAAGAAATCATTTAAGTACAAGAGAGAAGGGACTTGACTCAGGGACATGGGGAGTGAGGTAGGGACAGATCTCCCTACCCCGGCAGTTAGGACAGATGGATAAGCGTGTAGGGGCGGAGAGCAGGCCCAACAGGATGCGGGGCGTATGGGGAGAGTTCAGGAGGTGGCCGAGTCTATGGAGACACCAGGGCAGCGTCAGGGGAGAAGCCGGGAAGGCAGCTGGGGCCCTCCCCCCGCCCAGCCCAAAAGCTTGTGTGCTTCCCTTGGCAGGCAGGGGAGCCAGAGGCAGGTTCGTGAGCAGGCAAGTGAACAGGGCCTGAGGGGTGCTTGTAAGACATCCATCCGGCCCTGCTGTGTAGGCGGGACTGGAGTGGGTGCAAGCATAACAGGCCTTTCAGAGTTTTAGTCAAAGGGCACAGGGCGTGTTCCACAGAGGCAGGAAGGATGAAAATCAGACAAGGGTTGGAGCCATTAAGCAACTGTTAATAAGAAAACCGCAGGCCCAAAATGGCGTCACTTAGGCCAAGTCCCCAGACCAGGGGCTTAACACCTACTCTATCTGCTATTTTGACCTCTCCCAGAAATGCAGTCATAACCAGTCAGTCAGGAATTTTTTCAATCAGCCAGTGCCAAAGAGTCTGCCACAGGGATCTTCTCCATCCCCTGAAGAAAGATGAGGTCGTCCGCATGATAAGACCCCTTGCTTTTCCCCCTAAGGGAAGAAGGGCCTTGCCTGGAACAATCCTTTCCTTCTGCTAAAAATTTCTTGCCCCACCCTCCTATGAAAACCTTCCATTTTGAACAAATATTCAGAGCCCCCTCTACTTGCTAAATGGGATGCCGATGGATTCATCAATCATCTAACAAAACCAATTGGATCTTTACGATTTACTCAGTTGGATTTTTATTATTTAACAGAGTCAATGTCACACCACATTTTATACGAATGGCTCGGTGAGAAACAGTGAAGGAATTTATGTGAACAAATCATCAGAAGGGCCATTCCAGAAAATGCAAACCAATCCAGGGAGACAGAAAGCACATCAGTGGTTGCTTGGAGAGGGCAGGTGAGAGGGAGGGCTTACGAAGGAACCCCGGGGCCCTTGTGGATTGATGGCCAGGTCACCCTCCGGCTTGTGCTGCTGGTTTCACAGGCACATTCCTATGTCAAACTTATCAAATAAGGCCACTTTAAATATATGCGCCTCAGGCATGTCAAGTATACCTTCAAAAAAAAAAAAAAAAAAAAAGACCCGTGTCTTAAGTTTGATGTTCACAAAAGACACCAGTAATTTTAAGAGGTTGTAAATCTCTCTGGGGAATAAAAGACTGGCAGCAAAAGGCAGGAGCCACCCCCCAGCTGGGTGGGGTGGGCTTGGGGGACATACCCTGTGGCTGCAGAACCCACAGGCTCCTCTACCCGGTAACAGGAAAGTGAAGGGGCAATTGTCATGAAGGGGAGAAGAGCACACTCTGGGGGACGAAGGACACGCTTCCACTCCAAAACGCATATGCGGCTTGTGGCAGGCGGCCCTGCGCCTTCTCACGTTCACACCCTTGTGGGATTCCCTCTCCCTGAGCGTGGCCTGGACCTAATGACCTGCTTCCCTGATGAGGTTTCCAAGGACCATGATTTCTGTCTTGCCGGCACTTTCTCTCTCATCCGCTCACTTGCTCCGAGCAAGCCAGCTGCCAAGTCCTGAGGGAGCTATGGGAAAGCACACGTGGCAAAGCATCAAGAGAAGTCTTGGGCCAACAGTCTGTATGGGACCGAGTCCTGCCAACAAGCGCAGCAGTGAGCTGGGAAGTGGATTCTTCCACGGTTGGGCCTTTCGATGAGACTGCAGCCTCAGCTGACACTTTCATGGCGGCCTCGTTGGAGACCCCGGGACCGCTAAGCCAAGCCCAGACTCCTGAGCTACAGGAACTGAGATAACGTATGTTGTTTTTAGCTGCTAAATTCAAGGTAATTTGGCACACGACAGTAGATAAGGAATATGCAGCCACAGCTCTACGACAGGACCCTTTCACGTTTTTTTTTAATACAGAAAGACGCAAGGACAAGGATAAGAACATTAGGAGGCGTTGGCGTCAAATTCAGCAGTGCAGTCTGCTAGGGATGTGCTGATTTGGTTTGGGGCATACTGATGACCAATATGCATACAAGCTGCCTTTGAATTTCAAGTCGACGTTGTTCTTCAGAAAGTTGTTTTGAACTGAAATGACACTCTGCCAAAGATGGCCTAACGAGGACCTATTTCCCTAACCACGGTTATGAGAGCGCATCTGAATTGTCTGGGGGAACTTATTAAAACATACCAAATTCCTATGACCCATCCCAAGGTGGGTGGGGCCCAGGAATCTGAATGTTTAACCAGCTTCCTCAGAGAAATGACCCCCAAGATTAAGGAGTGCACTTGTCCTGATGAGTACTGGGTGATTAAAATAAAAACTTAAAAAAAAAATGACCCAGGGAGCCTGGATGGTGCATGCAGTTGGGAAGACAGCTCTTGGCTACGGCTCCGGTCGTGATCTCAGGGTCATGAGATCGAGCCCTGCTCAGCTCCGTGCTCAGCACTGAGTCTACTTAACACTCCCACTCTCTCCCCTCTGCCCTTCTTCCCCACACATGCTCTCGCTCTTTCTCTCACTCTCAAATAAAGCTTTAAAAAAAAATGACCCCCAATATTACACTTAATAAAATAGAAACGGTCTTTCCAGTTCACAGAACAGAAACCTTGCGGAAGTATACCAGATGGCACAGCTGATGAAAGGACACCCTGACAGCATTTCACAGGACTTGGTTTATCACGGTGACAGTGAGAGCACGACCTGAAAGAGACTGGAGGGGCTGAGCTTCCAGAAAGAGCCGAAGTACTCTCTGAAGAAGGACGGGGCTTTAGCCTAAAGCCTGTGAACAGTGGGTCCCCTTGGGTAGCAAGGATTCTGGAGCCTGAAGCGAAGAAGGGGAGGGATCTTGGATGATGATCTCAGGAAAGTGAGTGACTAGCAAAGTCTTTGGGTGTTGCCTTCCGTAAGTAGATTAAATTTTGGACGTGGGCTAAGAATGCGAATACTTCAAGTCAAGGGTTGGCAGGCTTTTCTTCCCCTGTAAAGGGCCGGATAGCAAATATTTCTGGCTTTGCAGGGAATGTGGTTGCAACCACTCAATTCTCTTGTTGTGGCAGGAAAGCGGCCACGGACGATCTGTACGTGAATGGGCGGGGCGGGTTTTTGATAAAATTTTATTTACAAAAAATGCGGTGGGTGGCATCACCAGCTTGGGCTAAGTCAAGTCCTCCCGGGAATGTCCATAACCTCCGCTTAGTACCACTGGGAAAGAGCACACGAATGTCAACAGAGTCGTTTCAGGAGCATAGAAAAAGGCTCATGTTGATCCCATTACTTTCCCCAGCCTCACTTTTCACCACTAGAGTTATTCCTCGGGGGAAAGCACTGTCCACAGAAGTTTCCAGATAAAATGCAAGCCCCATCCCACCTAACTGACTCTCTGAGATGCAGAGATTTCTGTTTAGCACAAAAGCCATTTTATATAAGCTTCTGACAGACATGGAAACCCATGGGGGGTGTGGCTTATCTGTGAGTGAACAGGAGGGATGCCCGAAAGGACGCAGCCGGGGGAGGTGGGCAGACTCGAGCCTCCTACCCCGCGGTATCTCAGTTAGCTCTTAAGGGTGGCAGAGGGTCTCGAAACACAATTCATTTTAATTAACTCCAACAGAAACACAGCACACAAGGGGTGCCATAAAGGAAGTGAAGACCAGATGTCACTATTTCTAAAAGATGAGAATCGCTGCTTTGGATAATCCAAGTTGGTGTCCCTAAAACCAGATGTTGTGTCTGATAGAAAGCTCCAGATCTTCAATACTGATCAATGTGCTTTTCATCTGTGCTTTCTCTGTTTGCCGACCCTGGGCTGAGACGATCAGCCACGAGACCAAAAGGCAAAGGGAGTTCTGGACGCGGCAGCTACTGTTATGTAATCAAGCGCTAATCACATACTCACAAGATAGCTGATAAAAAAATGAACATTCATAAACAAGAAATTATGTCTATTTGGCTGACATAATAATAGGCTTTGGTAAATGAGCGATAAAATCATGAACTGCTGTCTACGGCACATGTTCCGTGAAGACTGCAGGTGATTCGAAAATGAAATGATTGATCCATGGCGGAAAACCAACTGCAAAGAACTCTAAACCAGCCACCGCCGCCGCCGCCGCCAAAAATCCTCAGACACGTTACTGCGCGAACCTGGGCTGTGACCCGCTTGCGCCGTGGCCACCGTGAACCCTGGTTGAAGCCGCACCACGTGCAGTTACGGCAGCCGTCGGCCGGCGAGCTTGCCCGGCCCAGGCTGTGCGAGGGAAGAAGGTCTCTGCAACCAGACTCTCGAGAGCAGGGAGGCCCGGCCATCAGCGTCCACACAGCACGACCACGCCACCGGCTACAGGTGACACCCGACCACAGACGGAGCCTCAGCGACGTACACGAAAAGATAAGGGGCCCTCCCAGCCGACCTAGAAATACAGTTCTAGCATGTGCAGGAAAGACCTCGAACTTAGTGGCCTTCCAAGCCTGGGTTAGGAAAGAGTGAGCCTACAGAATAACCACCCAGTAGCAGGGGCCAGAGGGGTACAGGCTGGAGGTGTGAGGGGGCTCGCCTTCCCGGGTCACACCAGGGCAACCACCCAGAACCCGGCCGTGGCCTGATCACAGCAGTGGACACACGGGCTTCCTGCTCGACTCTCACCTCAACCCACACACAGGCACGCCCCACACCATCCAGGGTGGTCCATGTGTGAGAGGGTGCACTCTTTGGATTTCTGGAAGGATCTACGGCCATCTCAAACCAAGAATCAGAAAAATTTGGGTTTGGGAGATGGGCAGAGAGGGGACTGGTGATTGGCAGAGGGGATGATCTTGCGGCCGCTTGGCTATCAGACTGAACGCTGAACCCCGGATGGACCGGTGCATGAAGGGTCATCCTTGGTCCATGTGCTTAGAGCCCAGATTAAATAACAGCAACCAGCAAGTCACTGGATTATATTAAAGAACACGACGAGGGACATCCGAGAGTTTCTCCCAAGCCCGCAGTAACGTCCTCCTCACCCTCTCTTTGCCAAGAGGACACAACGCTTTCCCGCTTCCCCTCCCCCACTCTCCTTCAGCAAGATTTTAAACACAGGAACGAGGGGAGGTTCAGGCGGGCGGAGAGAGAATCCAAGGTCACTGTCCTTCAGACTAACCAGGACTCAGAGCCTCAGTGACTGGCGACTCTTGCAGAGGCCTCTCCACAGACAGACGGGGAAGAGTGAATCCCTGAAGCAATCCTCAGCCTTTTCCAAAGAAAAAGAGATTTCTAGATCTCCGGAGGATAAAAACCACTTCTTCAATTCCTTTCCAGTTGTCCCTTCTTACTCTTGGGCCTTCCTCTAAGTTAGTGCTTCTCAACTTCAACCTGAACTGGAACCATCTGGAAATCTTGTTGAAATGCAAACCGTGAGTCAGCAGATTTGGGTTGCGGCCTGAGACTCTGCATTTGTCACAAGCTTCCAGGTGAGGCCAAGTCGGCGGGGCCACAGATCACACTCGGAGCAGAGGATCTGGCCGCTCTTAGGCTACGCTCGGAAGCTGCGCCCCACAACGGCCCTACGTTCAGCACCACATTCGGACAAAGGCAGCTGCGGCACGAACGCCACCATCTCGGGCCCGGCCCCCGGGCAGCGCAGCGCGGGGTCGTCCACGCGGCCCCCAGCCTCGGATTCCCTGCAGGCCTCGACACGATGTGCACATTACCTGGCCAAAGCGGTTACAGAATGAAAACGGAAGAAAAAAAGAAACCTATGGCAAAGGTTTAACTCTCCGAGTCCTAAAACTGTAATTCTCCTGGGAAGTTACACCAAAAACGAGGGACGTGAAAGGATGAAGGTGTGCAAAGCAGAGTGGAACCGCCTTGACTCTTCCAGTGGGGAAGAAGCAAGTTGGGGGAGCAGGGGGGAGGGGGTCACTGCGTTCACCGCCGCATAGGTGGGAGAGGCATTTTCCTTCGGCAAAGATCTGCTCAGCCTCTCTGGAAACCTCCACGCCCCTCCCCCCCGGAAAGAAACTGAGAACTCTGGGGGGAGAGGGGGGAACACACCAGAGCCATATGGAATTCTCTATTTTTTCCCCTCACACCATCTGCTTTGGGATCTAAGTACAGAATGGCAACTGCGTTGATTTAAGAGCCAACAAAATCTCCAAGCAACTGGGAAGGCGCTCACATGGCTGGGCTGGTCCCCTCGCGGGGGCCGCGCTGTGTAAGGGCCGTGCGGCTGGCTCGGCCACACACTGTCCCCAGCGCGCGCGCCCCAGAGGCGTGTGTGTTCCGATGACTGTAGTCAATACGCACAGAAAGGTCGAACTTTGTGCGCGTAAAGTCCACTGCAGGATCTGGGAAGGTGATTCTAGAAAGCAGGTTTAATGCTTTTGTTTTCTCCCCCTCAACCAGAACCCGCTTGTTCAGGGAATTCTCACATGAAGTATCACCGGCAGTGGGATACCCTCGGAGTTCGGCCTGTCTCCCCCCACCATCCCAGGATTCCACAAACTCTGAAAGCATGGGATTTGGGGTTTTTGTCTAGCTCGGTTGGGAACAACACCGGTTCCGAGCTGAGCTTACTTGGTGCCCAAACCTGAGCCGAACGCACAAGAGGCTGTTCACGGGCTCCGTTTCCCAGGCCTGGGCTCTCCACGGAGATGGAGGCAGCGGATTTGGGGGGCGCCCAGGCCTGGTGGGCGCTATTGGGAGGCACACGGGATGTGTGTCCCACCTTACTTTTCAAAAACCCAAACTCTTCTGAATTCTGAAACAAATTAGGCCCCAAAAGTTTTGGGGGGTGGGAAATAAAGCCTCTGTTTTTCTTCTCAGCTGTCACCGCTCCTTAGAAGGCCCGCGTTCCGGGGTCCACCTGCGGGGTCAGGAGCACATAAGCTTCGCGGCGAGGCTCTCGAAGCACGTGCCCAACAGCTAGCAGCCGACAGGCTTTGCCCCTGAGAAGGCCCTGCGCTCTACTCTCCCCCACACAGTCCAGGAGAGACGCTTCGGGTTATTCTCCATCTCCAGCCAGCCTGGTGTCCTCCAATACACTTTTTAAGACAAACATCATTCTCTTTTAGCAGTTTCTGGTAACTTGGAGGCCTTCCTGTCCTGGTACCAAATACCTCCCTCCTCCCCGTTCCCCCGTGAACTGCGCACATCTAATCATGCTGGGGGGGGGGGGTTTAAAAACAGCATGAGATACAGTTTACCTATAACATTCACCTGTGTGAAGCGTACGGTTCGATGGCTCTGCGTGAATTTACAGAGTTATGTAACCACAATGTCACCACAATGTCACCTTAAAACCTTCCCATCGCTCCACTGCCCACTCTCCCTGTCCTCCAGCCTCTGACACACAGAAATCCGTGTTCTGTCTCTGTGCATTTGCTAATTCTGGAAATGTAATATAAATGGAATCAGACAATAGCTGATTCTTATCTCTGGCTTCTTTTACTCAGCATAATGTTGCTGGGATTCATGCGTGCTGGAATATACCACATCTAACAGCAATTTCTCAATCAAGATTCCAGAACCCTCTCCATTCCTTGAACGATCTATGAGAACAAATGTCTATGTCACTTCTTGCTCACTTTCTCTAACTGGCCCTGCGCACACACGCGTGCACACGTGCGCGCAAACACACACGCAGCTGGTGCCTGATAGCCATATGTCAAAAGAAGAAATGGGTAATTCAGGATGTAGAAACCCGAAATTGGTGTTTATCTGACCCACCACCTTCCCCTTCTATCCACATTCTAAATAACGTGAAGTCATCTGAGTTTTAGCTGACCGAGCCGGGTCATAAGATATATGTAGACTTTGGGAATGGGGAGGGTGGGCGTTCTCCCCGCTTCTGGGCCCCCACATCTCACTCCAACCTAGCACCTAGCAGTTCTGAGACCAGTGTTCCTTGTGAGCAAGGAAACTGGAAACCAGATCCAACGGACCTACCTGATGGGATCGAGTACACAGTTATCCGATCCTCATGTCATGGGCTTGGATTTTTCCTTCTCAAAGACAAAGATGTTCAGACAGAGCGCTGCAAAGCAGTGGGCTGGGAAGCCATTGGGGGCCACTCCCGGTCCTCTTGGAGCCAAGGCACCTTGAGCGCCCCAGACCCGTTCTTGGTGCCGTGGAGGAGGACACACGTGACACCCACCACCACCCCCTGTTATTGGTTCAGACATTGGAAATTTTGCAGTTAACCCAAAGCTTTATGTCATTGCACACTGCTCCCTTTGAGAAGAAGAGGTGAGGGCAAGGAAAGGGGAAGGAGGGAGAAGAAAGAGGCCAAAGATGGGGTGGAATGGAGAGGAGGAGAGAAAAACAAAAGATGATTAAAAAAAATCGTCAAGGGCCAATTCCACCCACGCCCCTGTGAACAAATTAATGCATCAAACAAAACATAAAATAGCACCACACTAAAAGAGCCATTACAGATAATATTAAAGATAACAGTTGACTTGCTATTAGAATTCAGCCCGAGGCTGTATTTACCTGGACTGCTCAAGGGGCTAGCCCTGTCCCCCAGGGTTGGCACGGGATGGTACTGGTGGTTCTTTGAGCCTGGGTACATCCAGTGGTACCTGCCAATTTCCATTTCAGCTCTGCTGTTCACTGCCAATTTCAGGTGGCAAAGAGTCAGTGTCTCTATCTCCAGCAAAGATTCTATATCAGCATTTATTCTTTTACCATATAGTTAAAGGAAACGAGGAGTTTAAAAAACGCACGACTGAAATGCAACCTTTCCGTACCAGCCGATCACCGAGGCAGGAGGAATCGAGAACGCTGGAGTCTCCTCCGTTCTTGACGTCGACAGAACTCATCCAAATCGCCTTTTCCTTCCTTATGGTCACCATGAAGTCCCCCCACCCCGCCCCTTAGAATGCTCACTTTGGGCAGACACTATTTACAGTGGAAATCTGGCTTCTCCCAAGACTGCTGTTCTTTCTGGTTATTTCCCTTTCAAACCAACGGAGCGCAGTAGTCACCGCAGCCACACAAGCAAGAGGGACTACAGGCTCCCCCTCCATGATGGTACCCAGCTCCAGCCTTGAAAACCTGGCCAGCGACCCCCTGGCCTGCTGAATCTTGGATAAAACTCCTGTCCTCCCAATGACATCTGCAATATTCTTTGTCAGCTCATTTTAAGCTCAGTACTTCAGAGATTAGAACGTTCTGGATTAAGTCCTGTTCTAATTACCTCCTAGGGTTTTATAGAGAAAGGGCTCCTGGTCTTGGGCTCCAACCACTGCTTCCTCACACACGTGGTAATGAGTGGCCTCTTGGGGACTCTGGTCCCTATCTGCTAATAGGACTCTCTTTCCCACATCCTAAGGGACTGGAGGGAAAGATACGCATCTACCAATGTGCCTGACTCAGAGAACGCTCCTGGTAACAGTGCGGTCACAATCTTAAAATCCCTAAGAGCTCAAAAGGTCACCTGTGGCCAACTTATGTCTCTGAATCACACAAAACCTCACAAGGGATTAGGCCCTGTGGGGGGTCACAAATATTTAAGGACAAAAAGTGATTTTTGGGGTGCCTGGGTGGTTCAGATGGTTAAGCATCTGCCTTCGGCTCAGGTCATGATCTCCGGGTCCCGGGATCAAGCCCCTGGCTCAGCGGGGAGTCTGCTTCTCCCTCTCCCTCTGCCTCTCCCCCTGCTCATGCTCTTTCTGTATCTCTCTGTCTCAAATGAATAAATAAAATCTGTGAAAAAAAAAAAGTGGTTCTGACGTTGATGTGAGAGCAGTGATTCCATCAGATCAGGTTAGAATGCTCCACGTGGGCCCTGGGACCGCTGAGGGGGAGGCCTGAGCCAGCAGCCACGCTGCGGGGCCGTAGAGCGAACGCCTGACCCGGGGCGTGTGGAAGCTTACAAAGCCTTTAGGGAACCCCATAGGCACCGTGCACGGTCTCTGAAAACTCCTGAGCTTCTCTCCCACGGGCGAGTGGAGACTTTTCTAGGTGGTGTTTCAGAGAGAGCCTTTATGGCTTCGAGGGAAAGCAAAACCATCTCGTGTAAGACATGTAAAGACGTTTAAAGATGTTTAAAAGGGGGCGGGGGGAAGATGCCAGGGCAAGATCAGACCCGCGCAAGGACGCTACTCGCTGCTGCTTTGTCATCAGTAGTGAGAGCGCAGCTCGCGTTTCTGGAGCGCTCGCGATGTGCTAGTCGCCACGCAGAACACGCTGCACCTGTTACCTCAGTAATCCAAGGTCATGATGTCTGCCACGCCCATCCTACCAAATCGGTGCGATGAGCCTTCTGTCTTTCCAGATGGAGAGAGCAAGGGCAAGGAGATGCCGGGATCATGCAGCCAGGGGAGGAGGAGCCGGGGTACGCGCCTGGGCCGTGTGACTGCAGAGGGCACGCCTCTGAACCCGCCAGACCCTCCCGGCGCGCATGCGCGCCTGCTGCAAGTTTCTACCCTTCTGCTGAGCCCGACAGGGGTTTTTCTGAGGTCAGTGTGGAGGTGAGCCGCGCTTCTGTGCCGCCTCAAGAGAGGTCTCAGGTCCCGAGCTCCTGCTGTTATTTCGGGTTTCTGGAAAGGACTTAACTCTCAACTTTCCCTGGGTTTAGATTTTTGCTTCTCTGCTCAGGAGATGCACTCTCAGATGTGGGCTGTGCTATGGGTCTGAGAGCAAAGACACCCAGTGGGGCTGGTGGAAAGAACCAGAAGCAGGTTAAGTGGCTGTGAGCCCACACCAACCTCAGGCAAGAGCACTGCAAGGAGCGCGAGCGCTTTTGGTCTAGAAAAGTTTCATCGTCCTCTAAAACACATTCCTCTCTCCATGCCCAACGCACAGCAGCTGCCCAATAAATGTCTGCTAGAAGAATATGAGGTTGAAAGCACGGCAGCACCCTGGGACCCTGCGGACCAAGAAACCGACCTCCAGGTCCCCCACCACACTGACCTCACCCAAGCCAGGCCATGCAATTCCCTGCATCTCTGCACAGGATACGTCCATTCTCTGTTCTCATCTCCTCATGCATGGGGATGTCTCCAGACAGTCAGGCAATCAGGCACAGGCTACTAGGCAAGGACAATAAAAAACCATGGACTGCCCAAAGCTTATGTGTTTTCTGACAAAAACATGGCGGCCATGCCAGACATGCTTAGTTCAGCGTAAAAATACTCCTATTCCAGCAGATGTGGAGATGGGGTCAGCAAGTGGATGGCTGTTTTCCAATACTTCTGGGAAGGCCTTTTTACAACAGTAAATCTTTAGACATGAAAGAAAAGAAAATCATGTCTATTCTCGATTTTGGAGCCAAATCTTGGAGGCATTAAATATAAAACTAATTCTAAAAATTTCAAAGAGCACAGTATACATTGTATTTAAAAGGACAGGGTCCCAACATTTAGGAGGGAGTCACCAGATTGCAAGGAGAAGCCTCAGCTTGAATGGTCTATTAAAACACTGTCGATGCTGGGCAACTGGCAAGAAGTGGGAAAATGTACACACACAGCCAGGAAGGCCCTGGCTTAGGCTCTACGAGGGAAGACTGCAAACGTTCCCCTGAGATAGCGGGAGCCAGGGACGGGCAGGAGACCACCCTATATTCTGGAAGATGCACGAAAGTCTGTGACATCTGAGCTGCTATGTAGAGCTGGGGCTGAGGGGAACGGTGGTGGCTGATGGGGACGGTCACAACCGCGGGCGGTCACCACCAAAGGTGGGTATGAAACGAACAATGGGGAATTGAGGAAAGGAAAACAAAACAATGCCTTGTACCTTTCCCCCCCTTTTCTCCCCCATTTACTTAGATAGTATGATGTATTTCTGTGACCGGGCTGAGTAACTCAGTCAGGGGCAGACTGGTACATTTTCTGGCATCTACGAAATCATCACCAGAGCCAACTAAGTGACAAAGACTGAGCTTCCTTAGAAAGACCATACGCCCTAGGCAAGGTCTTTAGAAGCTGGATCTATCGTCCTTCATTTTTAGGTATTATTTAAGATATTAAAGGAAAGCTCTACCAGCACCACGATCAATAGCAGAGGTCAGCAAACGGCCCCGTTTTTGTCAAAAACGTTTCATCGGCACTTGGCCACATGTATCAGTTGATATACTATCCGTGGCTGTTTCATGCTACAACCGTAGATGTGAGTAGTTACAACAGAGACTGTGTGGCCTACAAAGCCTAAAATATTTACTCTCTGGCCCTTCGTGGGTGAAGCGTGCTGACCTTGGCCACCGAACGTGGCTGGTTAAGGCTTGAGTACGGGAGGAAGTCAACACAACTGAGCAGATCAGCCTCCAAAAGAGAAAGTTTATTTTCTCTTTTTACACGTGTCTGGAAGAGACAGGTCCCTGGGCTGGATGAGGAGGAAAGTTCTCCCCTCTGGCACTGTCGTCCTGCTATTTAATCTGCCACCGAGTTGGCAAAATTAAGGTTCAAACCAAGATCCTGCTCTACATAATGGTGCCTAAGACGAGTGAAGCGCCCCTGTACGCCTGTGACGTGTGCTGGGAGGCTAGAGGACGGGTGACGTGTCAAAGGAGAGTATTATTAAATGAACGAATGAATGAATAACCAGGTGCATTTGTGCAGCTGAGACTGGAGCCTCCCTTTCTTACAAGTGAGTGTGTGTCGCCTTGTTCCTCCATCCCACAGCCATCCCTATTCCTGGCCGGCCATCCCACAGGGCTGTACATTCGGTCCCAAGGAGAAAAAGGCAAGAGCGTGTCTCTGGAACAATCCAATTCATCACCGAGCCCCAGTGAGGGGAAATTTACTTTGTGGGGACACTCACTGGCTATTTCACACGTTCTCGGGTACATCGAGGCTCCCAAGTCACGTCATTAAGATGATTTACTCTAAATCAACTTGTAGTTTGAAGTCACAGAAAAACGCCATTTGTAAAGTGACAATCTGATCTTGAGGTTTCCACCCAATTTCAAGGAAGGCAAATCTAAATTTCCAGAAATGGGTCAGAATTCTTTGTCTAATGAAATAGCAAGGCCAAGTCTTGAAAAATGTGCTAAAGGAAACATTATAAAAGCAGGAGATGTGCCAGATGGCTCATTGAGATCTTCTCCACCCTTAAATTTTCTAAAATAAAATAAAATAAAATAAGGTAAAAGCAAGCTGTATCATACCTACCACATACGTCCAGCACCATCTGGCCCACCATGCGTTTCTCTACAGCCTATCCCCAGACACCCTCTCTTCAAATGTCCTCCCTGGCAGACTCTTAGAGGGAAAAACTGCATCTAAAACTTTCTCCATACCATATTCATGTAACCAAGTTAGAAATTGTCAATAAAAATCTCAAAATCAAATCATTTCTACATCACCAGGAAGAGCATAACATGTTAAATGTGTCCCTCAGGGGTTTTAGCTCACAGGCCACAAATTCTAGAAGACTTTTCTTCCTAAAAAAATAAGACGGGGCCCAAAGTGCACGCATTTGAATTAAAACAAACAAAACCAAACCTAAACACACAAGACATTACATGTGATCAAAAAAACTTAAATGCATGTGTTAATTTTTTACCCAAGTCAACGATCTGAATTCATTTCTTATGTTGCTTATGTCCTAGAATTTATTTCCAATCACACATTGTTTCCAATTCACTACATTTTTCTTCCTATGTGGTTTGATGCCTGGAACTCTCCAAATTATTTCAGCAGTAATTCCAGGCACTTAACTAGCTCGACTATAATTGTTTCAGTAGATTCCAATTTCCTACATGTAATAAAAACAATTTGCATCACAGATTTTTTTTCATACAATACAGCAATTGATTCAATTGTTTTTCTACCCCTTGACGGAGCACTCCCCGTACTTCCAGACGCACTGGTTTTCACAAATGAATTGCCATCAAGTAATACTCCACGGAAATAAATAGAAGCCTAGCTCTCCATCTCTTTATTAGTGAGGCCCATGGTCTAGTTCCTTTGATTCAGTCTCATTCCTTCCTTCCATTTACTCCATTTCAGTGCGTCTGTTTACTCAGTCCTTACACTTTGATTCAATTTAGTGCTTCCAATGTAAAAACCGTTATTTGTAATAACCTGGCATTTCTTACATCATCTGAGAAGACCAGCTTGCTTTCCGTAAAAATTTCTGCATATCCACTGAATATTTCTGGGGAATTCTGACCACGTAGTGGTGTTCTGTAGCAAAAGCCATGAGGCAGTTTCGAACACACATACATATATTTTTTAGGATTTGGATTATTTTTGTTTAAAATAGGAGCAAAGCCCTCCTGAAGCAATAGCTCTGTTGTCCTGCTGAAGGAAGTGAGACCACCTAAAAAAGTTGAGGTCAATTTATAAAGCTAAGTTTAATTTCTATTCTTAATAATAATCCAAATAATTCTGCAATGTAGTAATTACCCACAGCTAGAATTCCCATTGGACAATAATACCCCAAATTAAGAGGCAGGTATAGCCCCTAGCACCAACTACTAAAAACAAATGGGAAAGGAGGAACAGAGGGGAAAAAAATAGATGTGCATGAAAAACTCTGTGGGAAGTGACAAAATGTATAGGATTTAATTTCAGGAATTAAATCCCTTGCTGTGAAAAGGCTTAAAAGAAAAGCACACACACAAAAAAGATCCACCAGCTCCAGAATTATATAATGCATACCCCAATTATGTGAAAATTTTAAATGTACATTTCAAGGAAATCAACATTTATCTTATAAATTTCCAATGAAATGGGAAGGAATACTGGAGTGACAAGCAGGCAGAAACATTAGTGCCTGTCACTTCATGCCTCTGTGTGTGTGTGTGTGTGTGTGTGTGCACGGCACGCGTGTGTGCCTAGAATGACAATGGACGAGCAAACTGGGAAATGACAATGATGATACTTGTGTGGGTTTTGACTTGGGTGAAGCTGCCATGTGAACTTATTCGTCTAAATGAAGATTAGCAGATAAGCCATCCTCCAAATGGGCACTGGTGGCGGGTCCCATAGGGACCACAACCCCGGTGGCGGCAGCCGACACACGCCCTGGCCGTGCTTACTCACGCCTGAACTCTACATGTGACAATAGCTTGTGTTCACCTGGCATTTTTGAATTACCTCACAGCTGGTGTTTATCAATTTTGGCAAATTTTGCGGTTCCTCCAGAAATCACCTCTTGCTTCTCATTTTGTCTCTAAAACCAGAGCTAATGAACGAGGTTTCACCTACAGACGGTCAATAGATGTAGTACAGCCTGTGGGTTCGGTGTTAAGTAGTCTTTAATTGATGTAGAATGATAGCAGCCCATAAGACTAAACGAGGACGAGACACACAGTCGTGCAGTGATGATTTGGTATTGGTTTTATGCCCCTCGCTTGCTTTAGGAGAGGGAAAAAAAATAAAGGTATGTTTTTGCAGAGACCAAGACGGTTTTATGAATGGTTTATCAATGGTTAATTTGGTTTATTAATATGGCAAATACCACATTAATAAAAAAGTGGGCACTACGTGAAATCATCTATTTTAGGAAAACGCTGCTGTGAACTGTGAGAGGCGCCCTCCCAACAGCGCTATTACATGATTACTCCCCGCAAACTTCATCTCTAATCACCGCGGAAATCAATCTATACTTTTATCTCTGTTTCTCAGCTTCATAAATACTCACCGGAGCTTCTCTTATTGCTATTCGTTCATTCATATAAATTAAAAATATGTACATACAAGAAAAGGCAAGCTTTCTGTTTCGTTGTGGCGGGTGGAGGTAGGTTTCATGCAGGGATTGAATTCAACTGCCAATTTTAAAATAAAAATACTTAATGCCACCGAAACATACACTTCAAAATGGCTAAAATGGTAAATTTCGTGTTATGCAGATTTTATCAGACTTTGAAATTTAATTAATTGAAGAAATGAAATCGTGCTGCTTATTAAATTCCGTATAAAAACAAGCAGCTTGTAGCCCAGCCTGCCGGTAGGCTCGAATACAGGAAATTGCCATGTCTGTAGGTGTAAAATGGTTGACAATTTCAGACAGTTCAACCAACATCTTCGTAAGTAAAACAGAGTTGTGCTCCCACCCTGGAAAATCACTATTGTTTAGTGACTTGTCAGTCGATCCCAGGGCCGTGGGAAATAACCTTGGCATGAAGGCTGGTGACGCTAGAGCCACTGCAGGTGTAGAGGATGTCCCTGTGCCTCTAGGACAGTCTGTAACTTCGGGCGAGGGAGACAGGTGAGCGGCGTCTCTCCTGCATGGTAATTTCACAGTGGCTGAACGGATTCTATGTGCTAGGGCACTTGGGATCAGTTTTTATCTAGGAAGAGACAGATGAATTTCGGCTTCTATTTTCTTTCTGCAAAACATGCATTTCTCTAAAAAGGCCATTCCCTATGTCCACATTGTAATAAGACTCCCCTTTAGGGACAGGACCTTTACCAATTTTCCTCCTCCAAATCTCCAAGTCATAAACGGCAGGGGACCCTCCACCCCGCTCCATCAGCACCAGGTGACAGAGCTGACATCCCCGCTCTGAAGCTCCCACTGTAAATGGTTATTACAAGTCACAGTCAGGGCCTGATACATGGAAAGAACTATCAAATTCAATAAGAAAACTAGAAAACATCCCAAATCACTGCGGCATTAGCGGAACCAAAGCAATAGTTTGCGGCCCCTCCAGTTCCTCCCCAGCATCAGCAGAAAATAACGCATTCCATGCCCCTGGGGTATAACATGCAGAACGGGAGACCTAAGTTACGACTCATTATATTAATGAAAAAAAAAAAAAAAAAGACCGTTTCCCCAATTCGGCTACCCAAGGTGACCAACTGCAGACATCCTGAGAAATCCCACATTCGGTAGGAAGATTTGGAACAGGAATGGGCTGAAGAAAGGCTGCTCTATTAATTTAACATCAGCCTACAGGCAAAAACCACCCTGAAAGCAAGACCCTGCCAGAGGGATTGTTTCAGAGCTATTTTACAAGAGACACAAAACCAGGCTACCCCTTTGAAAGCACCCCCAGTGAAAGCTTGAAACAGGCTATTGTCAGAGGGCTGGGTACCTTTTCTCTCTTGGCTTTGTTCAGTATTTTCCTCGGCTGCAGTTTCCATGGCTGGCTTCATACCATCCACCAAAAATGCTTTTCCCCGCTCCCCCAACACACACTTTTCCCCTCCTCTTCCTTTTCCTTTGGACTCTCCTCCGTCTCTTATTTACACCGCGTGATTGAGAGGTTCTGTTCTTCACTACAGTAGATTACAGCCCCTTCCAAGATGCAAAAGGCTCGTCAGCGTCAGTTTCCCTCTGCCTACTGGTCCAAAAAGACAGCTGCCAAGGAGCCGGCGGCCACACGTCAGCGAGGATCCCAGTTAGAACACAGCCATCCTGCGCCCCGTCCCACTGCGGCTCCCGGGGGACAGCCGCGCCCCCGCCCGCTGCCCGGCCGCTCGCTCGCCCGCGCCGCTCGCTCCCGGCCAAATGCACCCACTGAATGCTAATCAGCTCTCCCAGGGAAGAACAGACTTGTGACATCAGAGGACGGGATGTGGAGGAGAAGGGAGAGAGAGCCCCCTCCCACCACGTGACTCAGCTGGTCGGGATGTCTGTTCTCTCTGCAGAATGCTGGGCTTCCACCCCTGCAAACTCCTTCCTTCCCCGGCGGACCGTTTTATGGGGCTTCACGGTCTGACTGAAGTTCATTTACCCGACCCTGGCAGAAGAGAGTCAGAGGACCAGCCCGCGGTCTCTGTTTTATTCGCTTTCTTTAGGATTTGTCTCTCACGCTAGCTGAAACCTACATATATAATTATATATTAGATATGCATCATAAGATATATATTAGGGAAGAAAAAATACCTAAGAGGGAAGAAAACCCACAACATGGATTTAACAAGCTGTATGCAGTTTGGCATCAGAATTATAACCCATACACTGTCTACAACTAACATATGTGACAGAAAGAGAAAGTTGAGCTTGAGCCCAATTCATAAAAAGGTATCCCTCCGTATTTAAAAGTAAGCATAACATGCTACAAGTATATCTAGCTGACATTTTGGTGACTTCTTGGAATGAAAATGAAAATAGAACGGTTTTTCTTACTGGGCATGATTGTATCTATATAGAGCTTTATTCATGAGCTCTCCCTCAAAGTCAAAAGGGTGTTTTCAAGAGCAGTCTACATGTTCGGCGTAAAGGCTATTATTATTATTTTTTTTTTTTTAAAGATTTTATTTATTTATTCGACAGAGATAGAGACAGCCAGCGAGAGAGGGAACACAAGCAGGGGGAGTGGGAGAGGAAGAAGCAGGCTCATAGCAGAGGAGCCTGATGTGGGGCTCGATCCCAGAACGCCGGGATCACGCCCTGAGCCGAAGGCAGACGCTTAACCGCTGCGCCACCCAGGCGCCCCAAGGCTATTATTATTTTTTTTAAGATTTTATTTATTCGACAGAGATAGAGACAGCCAGCGAGAGAGGGAACACAAGCAGGGGGAGTGGGAGAGGAAGAAGCAGGCTCCTAGCGGAGGAGCCTGATGTGGGGCTCGATCCCATAACGCCGGGATCACGCCCTGAGCCGAAGGCAGACGCTTAACCGCTGTGCCACCCAGGCGCCCCGGCGTAAAGGCTATTATTGTACCAAAAATGACGAACTGCCGCTTTCACGAGCCTTCTCGCACACCCAGATACTATGGGACCACAGGTCTCAGCCCATCCAAGCATAGAAAAGCCTTCTTCTTGGTCATGAGCCATACGTTTCCAAGCATCACTGGTTTCTGTACTATGATTTAAGCATTCGGTTGACCCACTTACTTTCACTGTCTCTATTAAAGGTATTTATAGAAACTCAAGTCAACTACAGGGATGAACCCCGAAAACCACAGGGTGAAGGGTTCTCTGACCGATCACAGCTTGCCAGCTGGCTGGGTTGAGCACCCACCTTAGAAGCGAACATAAAGACAAGTTAGAGACCACCCTCTCCTAAAAAATCTCTTCCAAGGTTTGACGCTTTGTTGCTCAACACTTCCAAAAAAAAAAAAAAGTGCAAGATCCCGAATCAAAATCCTCTAACAACCTGATCTTTTAATGACTTAGTTTGAGATAATCCCGCAAACCGTCTACATTCAATACCTCTGGCCTCTGGTAAGCTAGAAAAGATTTTGAAAACCCGTTTAGCCTGTTCCAACATTTTCTTCTGATTTTACTTCTCATTTTTCACTTGAGCCATCCTCCTCGAAGTCCACACCCACAATCAACTATTCCTTTAAATGACGGCCCAGCCAATTTTGTTGTCTCACGGCAGCCTCCAACTTCAGACCGTCAGAATGAGATTCATCTGTGATCTAACTACGTTCGTGGGAAAACCGGATGATGTGCCCAAACGGGGTGGTCTTACGCATTTTTGCAAAGACTGCTTAAGTGCATTCAAACCAAAAGATGGCAATTGTTACTTTGTGACGGGCTTCTTCTCCCTCAGCAGTTTAAGGGAGAATGAAATCCAAAACAAAATTCAATTCGGCACCAAAGGGGACAATCGTGACAGCTGTGCTATTGGTTTTGTTTAAAAAGCATCTAACAAAACCATTCAATTATACACATGGCAGAATAAAATACTTTTTTGGCTATTACTTAAGAATATTATCGTTAGGGGCGCCTGGGTGGCTCAGCGGTTGAGCGTCTGCCTTCGGCTCAGGGCGTGATCCCGGCGTTATGGGATCGAGCCCCACATCAGGCTCCTCCGCTAGGAGCCTGCTTCTTCCTCTCCCACTCCCCCTGCTTGTGTTCCCTCTCTCACTGGCTGTCTCTCTCTGTCAAATAGATAAATAAAATCTTTAAAAAAAAAAGAATATTATCGTTAGATATTGTTGAAGGGGGAAGGCAGAGTACGGAAGGGGGTCTACATTAAATATGGAAGACATTTTCAAATTAAGGAGAACTCTGAAGTCTGGGTCTGTATCACAGTCTTAGAAATCAAAGCTATTGGACAAATCACAAATTCTCCGGGTGATACCCTGATCTACGTTCACCTTGAAGAACTATATGCAAATGAACAAGTCACCATTTCTGCCTTGTTCACAACTTCACCATGTTCTTTTCGTTAGGCTGATAGCGCGGGACAATTCTAAAAGTTACCTTCACTAACGGCCTCAAAAATCTCACTGACGCTTATGAAAAACCATCTGAGTTGGACAAAGCATGATAGAAAAATTGTGACTAGCAAGAAGGAAGAGTATACATTTGTAACATTCTGGGGCATGCGTCCATTTTTGGCCAGAACAATCAGCTATGTGTAATGAGTAGGATGGGAGATGGCTCGTAAAGCTGAATAATATTCTTTGAGACCCCTGAGTTAAGTCAGTCTGACTGAAGGGACGAATACTTCTGAAAGCCAAAACAGGAGTCACAAACACTGACACAAAATGGATGTATTAGATCGAACCATACAAGCTGCTAACATTGACTAAGAACAGCAATTTCACAGTAGGTTCAATATTTGCGAGTCGTCTGCAGAATTCGAGCCAGTTCCACACGCATGCATGGAATCACCTTCCAAGTGCTGACATCTCCAAGAAGCACAAGACTTCACAAGAGAGTCACCCACAGACTGCAGGGCCCGAGAACCCTCCGAAACCAGCGCGATCCTATCGGCTGCAAGCACGCTAGTGTCACAACAAAGAAGATGAGAGGAGGGAAGAGAATTTGGGGAAAGCTTCGCAGAGCTGGGCTGGCTACTGCAGTGTGCTTGGGAACTGCTGGGTAGGAGAGGGTAGGGAAGGGTGGAGAAGGGAAGGCAAGAGTAGGAAAGGACCCAGCAGAGCAGGGTGGATAACAGAGAAGCGTAGAGAAGGGAAAGGCAGGACAGGGAAAGGGGAGAGTGTCCCCAGAAACACCAGAGAGCACACAAACAGGAAAACGGTGCTGTCAGTGTGCTGCGGAGGTGATTTTCCCGACAGAGGGTTCAGAGCACAGGGGGTGTGTGTGTTGGGGGTGGAGAGTGGGGGAGGGAAATGAAGGCTAGTGACCAGGGCCGTAGGCCAGTATTCACGTAGGTTGAACACCTTGCTGATCCCGGAGGCAGCCTGGTGCTGGGGGGGAGGGGGCGGGGGGGGGGGGCACAAGAACGAATCTGATCTGTACTTTACAAGGGTCATCGTCTTTCATCATCTTGGTCGTGTGAATGACAGAGTGGCACAGGGTGAGGCCAGAGGCTGGCAAACAAGCCACCATGAGGGCCAAGCTTTGGCCCCGGGGGCGTGGGGGGGACGGACCCCGGTGACCGCGCACTGGATACATGCGGGTGGGAAAGGAGGAGGATGCGAAGGGCAGTCTGGGGTTTCCGGCGCGGGTGGGTGGGGACGTGGTCCCGGTCCCCGGCACACAGCAGGTCCTCCACAAGTACATTTTAAATGAGCAGTGAACAGATGACCGGGGAGAGACACAGACTAAAAACACACAGATTAGAGAATTTAGGGAACACGGTCTCTTAAATATAAAGGGAAAGGGAAACCGTGAAAGGGAGGGTCAAAGAGGCTAATGAGGGAAAACGAGAAAAGCAGGGGAACGAGACTGAAGTGGAAGGAGAGAAGTAGAAGAGGGTCCACGAAGGGCATAGACTGTCAGATGTCGTCAAATACTGTAGAAAGAGCAAAGAGGATGAGGACCGCCGATCAGAAAGTTATCTATTTACCACCAAACAGTCACTGGAACTTCCAGAAGAATCTGGGTCGAGTGATGGCACAGGAGGAGCAAGACACCTGGGGCTTCTCCACCGTCATTCCTCTCAGAATAGGACGCTCCGGGGGCCCGGGGGACACTGTCATCTCATACCTGGGGCTCAGGCCTGCGCCTGCCATCTTGGTCCAGTTTCCAAACTTGTCGAGAGAATTTTCATTTTTCTTCTCCGATCTATTCCATGACTATCTTCCCAGGTTTATTTTGTTACGAACAGCTCTGGCCGGCAGGTTCACGGCGCGCGCACATGTGTGCGTGCGGGGTCCACACACCAGCAGCAACTCTCCCACACCAGCGGGACGTCCTACAACTCAACTCAGTTCTGACACTCTCTACCCAGGGGCCATCGGATCCCACAGGTTAAGGGCTCAGGCCCTTGAGACTGCCGTTCCCCACCCCCCAGTTGTGCCCCCCCCAAATTCAGATGCCAGTTCCAAATCTGGTTGTCGCCTGCGCTTCCCACTGACCAGCTATAGATCAGAGGCTCCAACGACCCCCTTCCTTCTCGGATTCAATTGCTAGACCAGCTTCTAGAACTTAGAGGAACATTTTACATACTAGATTATGGGTTTATTATAAACGATACGAAAGGATACAAATCAGAAGCTAAATGAAGAGATGCTTCCAAGCTCCCTTCCAGCACGGGACTGTCCCCAAATCTCCATGTGCTCACTGACCGCTGTCCTTTCGGGGTTTTATGGAGGCTTCATTACCAAGGCATAATTGATTGAATCATTGGCCAGAGGTGGAGATGGGGGAGGGATGGGACTGGGACTGAAAGTTCCATCACTCTAATCGCAGAGTCGGCTCTACCAGTAGCCAGTCCGCATCGTTAGCTTCCAGAAGTCGGTCACCTCATTAACATAGAAAAAGACACCTGTGTGGCTCTCCCTTACCGGAAATTCCAAGGGCTTCAGGAGCTCTGTGCCAGAAGTCAGGACTGAATATTTCTTATAATAAATCACAATTTCACCAGCTCCTAGTAAATTTGCCTTACATATCTCATATGCCTGTGATCCAAAATATTGATGGGAGCGTTGAACATGACAAGACCACGGTGAGAGACTCTCGTGTCGGCCGCTATGGGCATCATCCTCGTCAGCCGACTGGTTCGTTCGTTTGTTCACTTGTTCATTCATTCGCTCATTCAACCAAGGTTCATTAAGCACCTACCACATGCCAGAAACTGAGTCCCTATTCTATGTTACATGGCTGTGATTGTCCAGTCAACCGGGAATTCATCGAGAACGGCATGAACACATGAGAATGCACAATAATCTACTTACATAGCCTCATCAAGGTCACCAGGCTATCAATCAAGTCTGTCAAATGCCTACTCTTTCTGACGTGGAAAACGGGGGCAAAAGAAAAAATTAAATTTCCCTACTGCCTACAGCCCACTGACAAGTCCTTAACACAGGCAGAGTGACCTTCCTCTGGGAGCTCAGCTGCCTCGATGTTGACACTTTGCTGAGGGCAAAAGGCGATCTTAGCCTGAACCCCCAGGATCCTGTGAGTCTACTTTAACATATAGAAATTCCTTTGGAAACTTCCTTGATCTCTATCCCCCAAGACATGCGTTAGCAATCATCCTCCAAGGATACGGCCCACCGACACACATGTGAAGGCTCTCATGACTGAGTTTTTATACTAAACAGTAATAAATGACCTTTCCCTAACAATAGCCAGCCCTGTCAAGGTCCTGGAAACCTTGTTTCCAAAATGCCTTGGAGACTTACGCTCTCCCTGACCCCCTCCCAACTTGAGAGTATATAATCAGTCACCTGTCACAACCCCAGTGCAGCTCTTTCTGCCCACGGGTCCTGTCCCTGTGCTTTAATAAAACCACCTTATTGCACCAAAAATGGTCAAGAATTCTCTCTGGACTGTTCTCTCCTGGACCCCAACATTTCTACATCACTTCTGCTTCCCTGAAATTAGATTATAGGTTTCTTATGGCCTCAGAATGACTCCTCGGAGGGGAGTCATTTAATCACCAGGAGGTATGTTTCCATATTTATTCAAACTACTAATTCCTCTGAAATTTGCACATTTCAACCAATAGTTTTTCCCCCCCAAAGTCCGGCCTCTTAGAGACTGAGCCACAGCTTCCTAGTGGCCCCGCAGCTCCAGGGAACAGAGCCTCCTCCTTCTCCTTCCCACTTACCTCTCTTCCCATTCTTGTCACTTCTTTTCTTTTCTTTTCCTTCCTTCCTTTCTCTCTTTCTTTCTTTCTTTCTTTCTTTCTTTCTTTCTTTCTTTCTTTCTTTCGTAAGATTTGAGAGCGAGCAAGCACAGGGTAGAGGGGCAGAGGGTGAGGGAGAGAGAGAATCTCAAGCAGACTCCCCACTGAGCATGGAGCCTGACGTGGGGCTCAACTCACGACCCTGAGATCATGACCTGAGCCGAAACCAAGAGTCAGGCACTTATCCAGCTGCGCCCCCCAGGGGCCGCACCGACAGTTTTCTTTACAGATCATCTCTCTTCTCCTGGTGGATGGATGCTCCCTCCTTTGTAATGAGCCAGCACGCCCCCCCCCCCGATTCCCCGAGCCCCTTCTTCTCACTGCTGAGTAAGGAGCGAAGACTGCATTTGTGGAAGACGTCATGCTGACCACCTCCAAACCAAGACAAGCAACTCAAGGCCAGTGAGTTTCTCCAAGACCTATTCTTTCCACACCGTGTCTGGGGCCTAGCAGGCCTCCACATGTCTCACGTCGTTCACGTGCCCGGGCCTAAGCCTTCCTGTGCAGCAACCTCAGAACCACAGCGGCCTCGCTTCACATTCTAGTGTGCCTGAATGGATGAATTTTAAATAAACCGCGTTTTAAAAGAAATTTTTGTTAAGTGACTCCTATTTCACATGATTCCCCATGATAAAATTAAAGATGTGTTCTGGTAGCAAGCATCTGAGCCTTGGAGGGAAAAGAATTACAAATACTGCAAGAATTCTTAAATCTTACCTTTAAAGCAGAAAAGGTACTTTTAATATAAAGTAGCAATAATATTAAAAATACGAATGCTTCTGTGCTGTGTTCAAAGTGTTGCATAAATTGAAAACTGCAAGAACTAGAAATACAGAGCCAGAAATGTGGAAGAGGACTGTTTAGAACTGGGTCTTTTCCATAATTGGACCTTCCTAAAGCTTTATTGATTTGGCAAAGCTTTTGCCTCCCTTTACCAGAATGACATTTCTAATTTTGCAGCCAGTGTGGGTTTGTAATGCCTTTTGATTTCTTAGGCTCTTTCCTGATTTTCTCAGTCCCGCCTCTATATTTGTTACACTTTCCTTTACAGGCAAGGACGCCACATACAGCTAAGAGCTGAGATGACAGATCAGCTTGGATGATGTGGATGAAAACCCTTACAAAGCTCCGGAAGCGTAGGCCGGCACCCTCGCTGTTTCTCTTTACTGGAGGAGGTGGCTCCCAGGCTGGCCACCGCCCCCCGGCTGGCGAGTACCCGTCGCGAGGAGCAAGCCTACGGGAGCCCCCGACAGCCCAATCCCTTCCCTGTCTCATCAGCTGTCTAACGACAGCAGTGTCCTCACAAAGCTGCAAGAGCCGCCCTCACGCTGATAGCTGAGTTTAGCAGAAGCCACTGGAGGGCCGAGGAACCTCTCTCTCTCTCTGTCCTGGCAAAAACTCCATTGAACATCATTTTCGAAAGGCGAGCAAGGGAGGGGGTTCAGCAGGAGCGGCTTGAGGCTTCCCGTGGTGGCAACAGCTGTGGCACGAGGGGCTGCAAGGGAGCAGGTGGGGGGGCAGCGGACGGGCGCCAGCACGGGCAGCGCTGCAGCAGGAGGCGGGGGTGCGCTCCCCTCATGGCTGTGGACCGCGCGTTCGTCCCCAGGTCAAGGTCGGCACCGCTGCCTCTCGCCCATCTCTTCGCCCAGGGCGGCCCAGCCCCGGTGCGAGGGCCAGCCGGGCGCCCTGGGCTCCCTGCACTAGGGGCCCGAAGCTCCGCCCTCGTTCCGACGACCGCAGGTGTCTCCCGGGGGGCACGGTCACCCCGGCTGACAACCGCCGCCTCACCTCGATCTTTGCTTCCCTGCGTTTCCTTTCCCGGGCCCTGGTGATCCGCAGCTGGCCAGTGGGGCTCTGAAATCCGCACCCCAGAACCCCGCGCGCCCACAGAGCCCGCTCCCACAGCCACACGTGTGCGGGGGCCAGGAGCTTTAGAATCTCCCCAGGTGATTCCACTACACAGCCACGGGATGCATGAAATCTGCGCTACAGGGAAGGGGGCCCGGCAGAGCCACTTCGGGAGAATTCTACAGAAGGCAGTTGCATGGATGGCTAGGATGCGGTCAGGGTGGCCGCGCTGGACTGGGGAACAGGTGGAGAGCACACGCCCAGGTGAGGCAGACATGAGAAACCGGGCAGGCGTCACAGCCAGGGAGAGGGGGTTCAGGGCCGATGCCGAGACTCAGCTTGGACCCCTCGAGAACAGGGACGGGAGGCTCTGTGCTCGCTTCCTAGGGCCGCTGTGACAAAGTACAGAAATTACTCCAGCTCTGGAGGCTGGAGGGCCAAAATCAAGGAGTCAGTGGGGCCATGCTCCCTCTGAGGGCTCTCGGGGAGCAGGCTTCCTGCCTCTTGTCATTTCTGGTGGCTCCCCGCAATCCCTGCTTGCAGACTCAGCATTCAGGCCCTGGTCTTCGTCATCACGCACCGTTCTCCATGTGTGCCTGCGTTTCCTCTCCGAGGCCGCTGGGCACGTTGGACTAGGGCCCACCAGGATGGAGCATGGCCTCATCTTAACAGGACCGCATCCACAAAGACCCTATTTTCAAATAAGGGCCTATTCACAGGTACCAGAAGTTAGGGCTTCAACATTTTTTTCTAGGGGACACAACTGGGAGATGGTCCAGAGCGGAGAGCCTACGGGGGGCCTACCAATTCGGGGGGGGGGTGTCTAGTGGAAGTACTCTCAAAGGAGGCAGAGATTGGAGCTGGTCCCTGGCGGGGCCCTGTCCCATAGGAGGGGGGAAGGTTGAGAAGGGGGAGGTGGTCCACAATCAAGGGGGCAGACTCGGCAAAGGCCACCGACGTGGAAAATTCCGATGTCCTTACCAGCGTCCACGGAAAGATTAGAATGGAAACCAGCTTCCAGAGGGTCTACTGAAGGACTGGGAAGCGGAGAGGAGAAGCAAGGGCGGCCGGCTTTCTAAGGAAATTGGGTAGTGACAGGAAAGCGCGAGAAAAATGTAGGCGGATGAAGGGGGAACACAGGAAGAGAGTCCCCAAATGTTTCATGCTGGAAAGGCAGCGGCGGGGGAGAGATTTAAGGCGCCGGTGGAGGCGGATAGATGAGGACACGAGATCCCCGTGGGAGGAGGACGGAACACTTCCCCTCTGAAGTGGGAGTGAGGAAGCGGGAAAGGGAGTGAAAAGAAAAAGACCGTCCAAGATGTAAGGAATTCCATCTTGGAAGAGGCGGCGGTGATGGTGACAGTGACGGGGAGCTTCGAAGGGACCAGGCGGAGCTGTGAAGGGTGCATTTGTTCCTGGATTCAGTCCACGTCAGAGCCCAAAGAGGGAGGGCCCAACAGCCGCATTTTAGGGGTGACATAATGGCAGGGAAGACAGTCTGGCCAGTCTCAGGCAACTTGCCCTGTGTCCAGATTGCTTGGGGACTTGAGCAGGGCTGAGTCTTTAGGGGATCAGGGGCCCTGGGGAACCCCAGGGGATCAGAGAGCGAAGCAGGGGAGGGAGATAAGCGGTACCCTTGCTGCGTGTCTCATCACATTGGAGGGAAGCGGCCCCCAACACGATGGAACCACACCTAAAGCCTGAACAGCAACAAGAACCCGATGTGAGGAGGGGGTTTTGATGAAAAAAGCAAAGTTTCCACTTCTTCTGTGCACACGAGGCACACGTCCGGAGACAGACAGCTGACCTACTGAGGACGTGCTTCCTGACTCATTATCACATCCCTGGGGAGCCCCGATTCCTCGCTGGGAGTGGCACACGGTCCATGAGCGCCTCCCGCCACCGCTCCCAATTAACTGGCCCACCGCGCGTGCACCAGCCGCGCGTGCACCAGCCACGCGGACAAGCCCCAGTGAGCTGTTCCACTGCGGCTACGCCATCCCAGGCACGTCTCCAGGACAGTTCCTGCTCGGTTTGCCAGCAACCACGGGGGCTGGAGTATTCTCTGACCCAGAGAGAGCTGGGCGCTCGACCTCAAAGCTGGGTGAAACCGGGGTGCTCTGCGGGGCATTTTCCTGATATCATCTGCCAAAACCCCAACCACGCCACCTCCCCAGCTCCTCTTCCCTTCCTGAAAGGCCCAGCCCCAAAGCCTGGCTCCTTCAGGAGGCCTCCTTGGGGAACCCCGCGTGCTTCCCTCTTTGTCGCCGCCTGCCTACCCCTGTCCCAGTTTGTCCAGCTAACCATGCTGGAAAGACACTGCCTTTCCCGGTCCCCCAACGCGGGTGGGAGACAAAGGCTCATGCCACCCCGGACCAACCCTACCCCTCACTGTTGTGCCCCCACGGAAGGCAGCGCCCAGAATCTTTGGCCTGTTTTGCTGCAGGAAGCGAGACATTTTCAAATTCAGGGTGAACTCACAAGACACGTGGGCTGTGAAAATTCTCACCACAGAGGATGGAAAGTTAGAGGATGGGCCTGGCAGGATGGGGATAAAGATGATGTGACCCCTTCCAACTCTGAGAGGTCCAGGTGAGTTAAGGAGACCTTATTCTGGTCCAGATGCGGGGCTCACGATCCCCCGTCCCTGAAATGGAGGCAGTGTGCGGATTAAGGGGTTTCTGTCTGTTGGGCTGCTGGGTAAAGGCAGGCAGGCACACGCACCCCCACGTACCTCTCGGGGAACCGGACCCCTCCAAACCCAGTCCTCAATAGAGCCCACTTGCTACTGATCCGACCACAGGAAACACGAAGAGCCCTGGGGCCGCCTCTCTTTCCCCGCGCTGCCTCGTTCTGGCCCTTCCGCAGCTGCCATCGGGCCCTTGCACGAACCTGGCAGGGCCAGCTACGAGGCGCACAGCTCCCAGCCCGGCGCCCAGGCTCAGCGCAGCCCCCAGACGGACGGCTGCAGCGCCACGAGATGGGACCGCAGCCCGGGAGGCGCCGTGCGAGGCCAACACGCGGGAACCGAGGGGCCCCTTGTACCAACACTGCGGCCCAAGCTTGGACCCAGCTTCTCTCATCTTGGCCTTCGCGACGGCGGTGAGCCATGGGCCTAACCGTCCCCCTAGTACGGATGGAGAAACCGACACCAAAGGGAGCCAGAGGGACCTGGCCAAGGTCACACGGCTGGTCAGTGGCAGAGCTGAACCTTGCCTCGGGCCACTGGAGGCCGAAGTCAACAAGCCTCCGGTGAAACGCAGGGCGGCGCTCCTCCCCAGCGTCCGCAGCCTGGCCCACCGGCCCCGCGGCCCAGCTCTAGCATCTCCCAGCCGCCCGAGGCCACGTGCCCTTCCTGAGCCTCGGCTTTGCCGCCCATTCAACGGGCTGCGGCTCGGGGAGTGAGCGAACTACCGCACAGAAAGCCCGCACACGACGCCTTGTACAGGGTGCTGCGAAAGTGCTCTTGTCTCTGTCGTGTACGTCCTGACGCTCCCACCACCACCACACAGGTCCGAGGGGGAGGCAGAGAGAGCAAGGAAGAGCTGGTGACATTACATCCTTCCAGATCTTTCCCTGTCCCCGAGGGGGGTCACTTCTGAGCCCTTGTCTGGCTTGACTGGATTTTTTAGGGCACTCCTGACTCCCACATCTCCCCAGACCTCCCTGGGGAGGTTCAGCTGGGACGCAATGTCTGTGATTAAGCTGCAAATAAATAAACGGAGCTAAGAAGAATAAGGCAATGAGATTAAAAAAGATGTGTCTCCAAGGGCACTCTTTAACAAATTGTCAAAATTGGTTTCTGGAATCTGGAGGACGTTGCTAACACCTGAGTACTCAGAACCAAATTAGATTTGCCTCTGATTTTTATTTAAAAAAAAAAAAAGGCACAGAGAGCCCTGCCCTCAAGAAGGGCCTCAAGCTTGGTTTGTTGCTCTGAAGTCACGGTGTCAGAACTCCTAATAATACCACCTTTAAATCTGTATTTCGCAAGTGAAGCCGATCGGCCACTGAAGCAGGAGCTCGAGCCCCTCGCCACCCTCCTTGCACGTGACATTCGCTATGGCACGTGAGCACAGAATTCCAGCAGGCCCACCAGATGCGGAAAGTTCTGCGAGATTCCAAGGCAGTACGAAGGAAGCGTGCCGTGTTTACCACCGAGTAAGCACTGCCTCTGTCACTTGGCATCACGAGGACTTGGGCTGCTCACACCCGAGCCTCTGCTTTCTTGAAGGTCAGAGGCAGGACAAGATGCTTCGTGAAGCCTGTCCTGGCTCTAAGGTCCACTGGGCCTTACGTGACCAACCAGTTCATCAGGATGGTTGTAAGAAATAAAAGAAGAGCACACAAGGAGTCCTGCAGCATCACTGTCCCTGTCCACCTAAGTCACGTCACTGCACAGGGCAAACGCTCTTTCAACTGCTTGAACAGACATCTGGACACCCTGGCATGGATTCTACTGGGCTCCTGGCATTCTCTGGAGCGAGATGCCAACAACCTGTTCTTTGGAAGCATGGGGGACAACTAAGTTGTCCTCAGCTCTGATGTCACTGACCTTGAACCTCTCAAAGCGGTCACATTATGCTTTCTTCATATGCTAAGAGCACAAAGAAAGGAAAACTGGGTAAAAGCATTACACAAAGACATTTTATGATAAAATTTAGACCCTTATCACCCACTTAAAAACATATTTTAGAAACAAAATGGATAAAACTTAGTGCTATTCAGTAGACTAAAAGAAAAACTAAACTTGATACTTCTAATAGGTTTTCGCTTTCTCCCCCCAAACACAAATCTGGTAGTTTTAGTTTAAAATTGGTTAAGATCTTTTCATGGATCAGGGATCATAATTTTTCATACAACCAAATCAATCTACTTAGTACTTTTTAACCATGATAAAACAGGTTACTGGTAGGCTATTTGTCAGCCTTTGAAAGGCTAGGGAGATTGAGGGGATCCGGGTGAGTGCGTGGCTATCACCTTCCCCTCCTCTACTCCAGACGTGACCTTCCTGAGACTACCTACTCGGATGGACGATGAACAACCCAGACGAGCAGTCTCACCCGAAGTGATTCTGATCAACACGCCGAAGTCTGAAAACCACTCATGTACAGCACAGTATGATTACCCGACACAGAACTTGACAACATCTTCGAGATCTGCCAGTACGGAGCTTGACAGAGTCTTTGAAATTTACTTTCTGGTATTAGAATGCCTGCTCTTGCGAGTTTAGGGAAACACCCCGGACCTGTAGACATGTCATTCAAGAGCCCTCAGATGGAAATCTACAGAAAACCAGTGCCTTGCTGTATAAAATAGGAACTGCACAAAAACATGAGCTATTTCGTTTCGTCTACCGCCAATGAGAATCTACACTAAAAAAGACCCTCCACCCAAATTAAGAAATAAAAAAATAAAAAAACAAAGACCTCCCAACCACACACTTTTTAAATACAGTCACATTTTTGCCAATGCAATATTTTATTAAATTGCCCCTTCTGTTCTTTTTCTGGGATGGAAATTAGAAGCAGGAGGAACGCGTGTGGGTCCTTCGCTCCACTAACACAGTGGGCTCTCGAAGTCGGAAACCACTAAGACAACTTGAAATAACCATCCCTGCCCGGTCAGATGGAAGCCATCCTCATGTGTAGGAAGGGCCACCAATGGAGAGTCAACATGAGCGATCTCGTTGAAGGCTACTAATAAAATATCTCACGTCGTTGAACCGCACGCTGTGTCTCCCTACCGGGGAATACACGGATTCAGAGCATCTCCAAGCAAAGGGCAAAATCTGAGGAACTTCTGTAGTTTCCAACCTCAGGAATGGACCGGGCACACGAGGCCCAACAGACGCTGGGTCTCCACAGCCGTACTTAGGACTCAAATTGGGCGCGCCATCGCTAAATGGGAAAGTTTACGCTTTTGTCAAAAATGTAAACTCGTGCCTCTAGATCCCAACACCGTACAGCAGGGTCCCGAGCGATGTCTGGGCCATGGCTGCACAACCGCTGCAGATGAACGCCATGAAGCCACACGGACGCTGAGAACGGACTCAGCAACTGCCCCGCGATTTGAAGACAGAACAGAATTCTCTCTCATCACTGAAAAAACTCTAGAAGGGATTTTTCAACAGAGGACTTAGGAACACTTCTGACGGGAAAGGATTTCCAGAAGTCAGCACAGGTTCCTGAGGAACAAGTAACATCAAAATAGTCTGCTTTCTTTTTCTATTTAAATATTTCATCTGCGAACAACATATTTAAACAACGGTAAATCAGAAAAAACTGATTTTTCCCCACGGACACCTTATGAATCAGTTTTATTCAAACTCTTTCCCCGCATCTTCGACACAGTTTGTTCGGCCATCCAGAATCTTTGTCGTTGCCAAAGCACCATTTGGAGTCACCTACTGGTTTCCCAGAGCCCATGATCTTTGCTAACTTCCTTGCGGACACCCAGCGCTTCCAAACACTCCGCACCTGCCGCTGAGACACGCACAGCAGCCACGTGCCCATGCACGGCACGCCTAGCTTTACACGGGTCAGGCAGTCACAGTTTCTCCTAAAGTCTACCTTAATAATTTCTACATCAGTGGCATAATGCATCGCTAAAACAAATCTCTTTTTCTTTTAAAGATAAGGTTACCAGATCAGGTGAATGCCATCTTCCACACTGACCTCACAAGCCAATGGATAAAACCCTTTCCCTGTTTGGGGGAGTAAGACAGTGTGTAATGTCGGCAACATGCCACTGTACTTCAAAACGTGTTCATTCTAGGGCTGCCTGGGTGGCACAGTCGGTTAAGCAGCCGACTCTTGGTTTCGACTCAGGTCCTGATCTCAGGGTTGTGGGTTCGAGCTCTGCATCGGGCTCCATGCTGAGCACGGAGTCTGCTTGAGATTCTCTCTCCCTCTCCCCCTGCCTCTGCCCCTCCAGCTCGTGCTCTCTCTCAAATAAATAAATACATCTTAAAAAAAAAGTTCATTCCATGTTCTCAATCAATAAACAATGTGAGGTCAGTTAATCATACACTGCAGTGGGATCAGAACGAGCTAATGTGATTTCAAAGTGGCTGCTGAAGGATGGGTGGCAATTAGGAGGGGAAGCTAACCAACTACTATGCCACTGGGCTTTGTCCTCCCCCCATGCCATGGAGGTGGCAATGTCACCTAGGGCCCTGAGAGGGCAAGCCATTCACCTTCAGATGAGGTCACTGGAGTCAATCTAGAATTTCTTCACAGAAGCGACCACGAGAAGAGTTTTGTTCAGTTCTTCCCTGATTTTCTGGTCCGGCTTAAAATAAATGTCACGCACACACAGAATTCTAAAGCAGGAGGAAAATTTTAAAACTGTCTAGCTCTTCTTTCCTTTTCTAGTCTGTAATTGGGAAAGACTGGACTAAAGCTTCAGGTCTCCTGACTCACAGCCAAAGATGCTCTTGTTTTCGCCTGATGCATAGTTATCAAAGTAAATATTCTGTTAGGATAAAGTCCAAACGCCAAATCTGCAATGCACACACTCAACAGAGATAATTCTTCCTAAAATATACATTACATCTTTGCAAAAACACACGCATGAATTTTACAAAATACCTTTTAAAAGTCAGATTGTATTGGGCCAAGACAGTGTAACGGAAAAGGCAACATAAATCTTTGGAAATCAATGCTTGTTAACATCAAGTTATCTTTTTAATGAAAAGCCACTGATAAACCATGCCATTGGATTAAGTGAGCTAATGCATGCCACGGGCTTTGCACAAGAGCTGGGAACACTCAATAAAAAGTAGCTGTTATGATTAATAGGCAAGACCAGAGTGGGGTTGAAGATGCTTTTTTCCACGAAGGCAATAAAGCTCCAGGATGGAGCTTGTCAACCAGCCCCAGCCACAGGATAATGGATGGATAACGGTCACCTGCTCCATCCGCTCTCAGGGGAGAACCGAGGATTATGGGAAATTCCCAGCTCCCAAACTGGGATCTCACTCATTCTTGCCGACTCGGGAGAGTAGACCAAAGTGCAAGGGAATGACAGCAGTGTATGGTAAGAACAGATGCATACACTTATCCAAATAAAAAGGAAATCCATGCACACCTCTATGCTTTCTTATCAGCAACACACTGGAACTTCTCACCGAGAACCGTAGCATGAGTGTGATGCGTTCCACAGCGGAGAATGGCTGCCTTGGGGGAACATGAAATGCCTCTAAGCACTTAAAATGAGAAAGTTTTCAAAGACTCCAAGCCGCCGCTGCCGTTGTTGTACCTCCGAAGAAGAAATGCTCCCTAATGTTTGCGATAACAGAGAAAAATAAGCAAAGTCTTGATTTAGGCCAATTCCTCAAGTCCCAAAACTAAATATGAGTTTGTAGCCTTTTTTTAAAGTGCCTGTTTCTGAGGTTTGGCAGAGAAAGGATAAATTGAACATAGTACTGTGAAATTCATATGTAGTTAGAAAATTTAACATTTCTTTTTTTAAGATTTGAGAGCGCACACACGCCGGGGGCGGGGGGTGGGGGAGGCGCTCCCAAGCAGACTTCCTGCCGAGCGTGGAGCCCACGCAGGGCTCGATCCCACCGCCCTTGAGATCATGACCTGACCAGAAAACCAAGAGTTGGAAGCTTAATTGACAGAACCACCCAGGTGGCCCATGGACATTTTTATTTCTAATTGGCCACCCTGATAATTAGCTTATTTAAAATGTCAAAAATCCTATTCGAGGGATTTGCTGTGTAACCTTTTTCTGCTGCTCAGAGAAAAGCTTCATGGGTGAAAGTGACAGGTAATTTGTCATATTCGCACCCAATAGCTGATCAGTCAATATGTTAATTATCTGGTGTATTTATTCCTTTTTAAAAAGTTATCTATTTTTCACTAATGACTGCTAATTTGGTAATATTCAGAAAGAAAGGTGATCTCAATTTCAAACCTGTTAACCCCTTGTTTGTTTTAATACATTCAGCGGGGTAAAGACAGAAATCATTTCACAACTTAAACTATTATCGTGAACAAAAAACAGTCAGTTCATATAGTTGCTTTACTCCATCTCACTTGGACTGCCCTAACGGTTCTCAGTCTAAAACCTCTGCCTAAAATTTTACCTTCTGAACTTTTCAGCCAGAACATTTGCATTTCTTTCTCTTTGTTTCTAACTCAGAAAAAAATCCAGATACCTCATTACTTCTCAATTAAAATTGTACTAAGGCTTATAGTCGGAAGTGCACAGAAGGTGTCGAAAGCCAATTCTTTCCTTTTTAAAAACTTGGAATTTACTGCTAACAACACTGAAACGTTCTAAACCTTTTAACTCTTCATAACTCATTGGTTTACTTGACACACATTTCTCAAGCTCCAGCCACACGCCAGGACTGTGCTGGGCACTGCGAAGCTAAGAAGAGAGGGGGGGGTGGTTTGCCATTTGAGCAGCTAAGGGGATCTTGGGAGCAGAGGGACACAAACATTCACTTAGGATTAGCAAATATCAGCCCAGCCCTCGTGTGGGGGCACCGTCACGGCAGCTGCAATCACAGGGGCTCTCCCTCAGCAGAACGGACCGTCCGCAAGCACAGGCCCAGCGTCTGGCCCAGGGCAACTGCTATGGGTGTTGCTGACGGCCAATAAGCAGGACCTGGTTCTCAGCCTCCCAGAACACACACAACCCACCATGGGAGGACGGGAGGAATTGGGGGGCAGGTGGGCACGGGCCGGTGATGGAGCAAAGCTCAACTCACGGGAGAATGGCAGATAAATGCTGGGGGGGGGGGGGCGTGAGGGCCAAGGAGGCCTTCTGGAGGAAAGACTACCTGGATGGGTACTTACTTCAGGGATGTGGAGCAGCGGTTCTCACCCAATGATGCTTTTAGGGATTTCACCCTGTCTTCATGAGTCCCAGACCCCACTGTAGAAACTGGGAGTTCACCATTTTCCCCAAATCCACCTGGGAAGCAAGCTCCTCAACACCTCTAATTAGGTCTCAGATCTTCACCTGCAGAGCCCGGTAATATTCAGTCCACACAACTTAAAGTGATCAGGAAGATTAAATAAGAACGTAGCAACGTGGAGGGAACAGCGCCTGGCCACCATAACTACAGGTTAGCGTAGATAAAAGCTAGTCACTTTCGTGTGCCTTTCTCAAAGCTATCATTATACAAGACTTTTTCCAAGTTGCCACCATTATCAGCAGCTGCCTGAACCATTAAGCACTCTGCAAGGGTTTTGCGCATCTCTGAGTTTCAAAACAGGGGGAAGAAGTCTCACTTGCAGGAGTTTGCTTAATTCCCAGTTTCATTCAACTTTACATTTTTAAAAAAGATGTATTTTTTTATTTTAGAGAAAGAGAGAAAAAGCTCATGAGCCTGGGGTGGGGGGGTGGGCGCAGAGGGGGAGGAGGAGGGAAAGAATCCCAAGCAGACTCCATGCTAAAGGTGGAGCCGGACGTGGGGCCCGATCTCACAACCCATTAGATCATGACCTGAGCTGAAACAGAGTCGGATGCTTAACCGACTGAGCCACCCAGGCGCCCCTCGACTTTTGCATTTTTATAGTGAAACAAACGTGTAAGTGGATGATCACTGCTGGATGTAAAAAAAAAAAAAAAAAAAGCTCAACAAGGGGCATGTGGGTGGCTCATTCGGTTGAGCATCTGACTCTTGGTTTCCGCTCAGGTTGTGATCTCAGGGTTGTGGGATCGAGCCCCACATGGGGCTCTGCACTCAGCACAGTCTGCTTAAGACTCTCTCTGCCCCTCCCCTCTCTCTCTAAAACAAATAACACCTTTAAAAAATGCTCAACAATATTCTGTATTCACACACACACAAGATGCTACTCAGAATAAGGGGGCTCTTGAATGCTGATCTTATGCCACCTGTCGAGGTTAAAACAAATGAACAAACAAAACACGTGTTCAACCATTGCTTTGTGATGTGAGTTTGAATGAGACAAGTCTTGGGCTTGCCACCATTACCAATTGGTACTTTAAGTCACTAAAATGAGGTGGCGGATCTGCTTCTTCACTCTGACTTCCTTGACCTACTGATTTTAATCAGAAAAATAGATTAATGGTAGCTGCTGAGCGGTTGTGATTTTAATGCCAGACTGTGCTTACCATACCAATGAACAAAACCCAGACCTTAACTTAAAGAAGCAACAAAGCCAGAGTCCGTCATTTAAAACCTGCTTGCGTCCAGTATGTGAGCTAATTCTCTGTCGAGGTGAACGAATGAGCTCTAACTGCGGTTTCTACCCAATGAAGTTCCCTGGGTGTAAATAACATCCCTTGTTACAATGCAAAGATTAACCAGCTTTGCAGAATTTATGGTCAAGAGAAACAAAGATGCAACGTTTAACTTTTTTTTTTTTAGAAAGCACATTAGCTACCACTGCAATAAAGACATCCTATAATTTTGTTTCACGCTGGAAGCATACCCCTATCAGTATCTACTAAGCACTCAGCACAAACCTAGAATTCAATTAACATTCATTTCCTAGCTTCAAACGGTGGTATAAAACTCACTATCATGTGCTATATAGACTATGCTACAAGTATACATGACAAATATACAAATTGCCTCCAATGAGTCATGTGAAATTTCAATTCGGAAGCACTTTTGTTGGTCTTAATGGCTATTTGGCAACGCATGCATTATTCTTCAGTTATAAAATTCGCACGTTTAAAGAACTGAGCTAAAACGTGCCCACAGGAATTAAAGCAATGCACTTCCCTGCATAAAAATCCGCCAGTCAAAGCAGGAAGGAAAACATATTTTTCCTATTGTTGGATGTGGGATTCCACATCCAATCCTGGCTAACTCTGGCACATAAAAATCAAAGTTGAACACAGAAAAATCTAGCCACACATCCAAGGAGAGCGCCAAACGACTAAGCTGAAGACACGACAAACGTAACTGCGGACGGTGTTAAACCACCGTTCGGCTGGCTTGGGGAGCGCAGGCATCCAGATAGCCTTTCAGTCGTGGCCTTGGCCTAATCAAGTTTTTGCCATTTCAAATCACCGATTTCTTTTTCTCTTGGTTCTGCCCTGTCTAGGCGGTGGAAGGCCCCGAGTGCCTTCCGTCACTTCCCCACCCCGCAGCACTGAGTCCGAAGCACCCAGCCTTCCTGCAAGGGGGCGGCCTGAGTGCCCCAGAGAAGGGGCTGTCTGGCAACGAGAGGCAGTGCCTGGGGGTGGGGGCCAGAGCAAACCCATGAGAACCCACTCAACCCCGGGCAGCCGGCAGCCCCGGGGGAGGGGGGCCGTCACTGGTGAGCCGAGCTGCCGCCCTATTCATCCCCTTTGTCCCTGCACAATCCAGAGCCGAGCCTCCCCTGGTCATCATTCATATCGCAGGGCTGACAGGCCAGAGAGAAGACTCGGGAGGGGAAACGGGCCTCAAATTAGCATATTTCTCCCCTCCACACAAAGGAGGCTTTTAAGCTTCTGTTTTTTAAAACCAGGGGAGAGAGAGAGGAGGAGGGGATAAAGCTGGGGGCTGCTCTTAGCAACAGTGTCTGAATGTAATGATTTGCCTCCCTCAAAGCGACTTGCGAGTTTTTCAATTTTCTTAAAGCAAGCCTCTCAAATGGCCTCAAAACTTAGTAGAAAATATTTATTGGGCTGCTAGGTAATAAACATCCTCCCTCTCGTCATTAAATTGCAATTAAACTCTGATTAAAAAAATTAATTATAAACCCTAAACTCGTCCTCCAATCCTGCTATGGAGTAGGGCCCCTCCCTTGCTCCTGGAGAAACGGTCAAAATCAACAAACGCAGTTATTGTGATACTTATTCAGGGGGAAGTCTCCGAGGGGACGCCCTTGCCATGTTTATTGATACGTTTTTGATCTTCAGTAGTGAAAAGGTGGGTGGGAGGGAGGCCGAAAGGCACCAGGAATGCCCTGATTACCCTGCGACGGGAGCATGGGCTGCGAGTAATGACCTCACGGCGCCTTGCCGCACAGGCTGTGTCCCTGTGTTTGCCAAAGACGTCACCTTCGTCTTTGCTAAAGGAGAGCCTTAAAGCTGCACCAGGCTCGGGCTGGCAGAGCAGACTGGAACGTCTGAAAGGTCATAAAAACTGTATCCACCCGGTAAACCTCTAAGAGGTCAGCCAAAGAAATGATTTGTGTTTCATTCCACCAGATATTAATTCTCCAAAAGATGGAATCTCAATTCGAGGGGGAGAAATGAAGATCTCTCTGGCTCAGAACGAATGTTTTGAAAGGGCTCTGCCCCTTAACAATAACTCCAAGCCATCAGAGGGAATTAAAATGCTGCCCTACTCCACTCAAGCTCCGGTTGCTCCATCAGGGCTCGGGCAGATCTGGAAGGCCCCGGGGAAGGAAGGCCGGGGAGGCTGGGCGCCTTAGAGCTCTCCCAAGGGCCGAGAGGAGCCAGGCGCCGGCGGCGGCTCGGGCTAAGCGTGGCTCTGGAAGGCGGCCCATGCTCTCCTGCCTTCTCCCTTCTGGAAGGGAGAAGGAGGCTGCTGAAAATGATGGTGGGGCCATCTGCTCTGCCTCCCGACCATGCCCCCGCAGAGCTGGCAGAGCCTCCTGCCTTTAATAGATGCCTAGACACTGCCCCCTCCCGCAGGCCCGCGTCCCCACGCGGGACCCAGAGTGCACCTGTGTGTATGGCCCAGTCTCCGGTCGCTGATCCTGCCTCAGCCTCCCCATTTTCCCCAATGGACCCGCAAACTCTTGGCTCCCCCCTCCATCTCACTGTCTCCTCTACAGCACACACACGCCCCCTTTTCTCTATTTACTGCTGTCTCGCTGGCCCGCATCGCCCTTCAGGGTGGGCCTCCCCTAAACCCGGCGCTTCCAGGGATGAGAGCTCAATTTAGAAACTGATGTTCATGAATCACTAGACTGTCCACCTGAAACTAATATAATACTGTATGTTAACTAACTGGAACTAAAATAAAAGGTCAAAAAATCGAAAGGAAAAAAATACAGTATTTTTTAAAAGAAAAAAAAAAACGGTTGCTCAAAGCCACAGCTTAATTCTGTCCAATTTGATCTATAGATCCAATGCGATCAAGTCAAAATCCGGACAAGCTTCTCGGTAGCTATCAACAAGCTAATTCTTAAGAAAAGCCAAAATCATTCTGAAAAAGAACAAAGTCAGAGGACTCACATTACCCAATTTCGAGACTTACTATAAAGCTACATCAATCAAGGCAGTGTGGTTTTGACAAAAGGACAGACACATAGATCAGCGGAACAGAAGAGAGAGCCCAGAAATAGACCCACACAAATACACTCACTTTTGAAGAAGGTAATTTTATGGGGAAAGAATATTCTTTTCAACAAATGCTGCTGGAACATTTGGACGTCCATATGCAAAATATGAAGTTAGACACATACGCCTCACACAAAAATTAACTCAAAGCGGCTCAGAGACCACGATGTTAACCTGTAAAACTCCCAGAGGAAAATGCAGGGGGACATCTGCATGGTCTTGGGCTTGGTGACAGGTGTTTACATACAACACCGGCAGCAAGATCTACAAACAAGAAATTTGCCAATGTACACTTTATCGAAATGATAGCTTAGGGAGGCGTGGACTAATTGCTTTAAATGTTCTTCATGACGTCTGCCTCACCTAGTGAGTGAGTTTACCTGAAATGCCTCATTCTGGACGCTGCCACAGCATTCTGGAGTCCCGTGCTCCAGGACACACAGCTGGCTGCGCCTCACCCCCCTCTCCCGGCCCCCAGACTCCGAGCTGACCCTCCTCCTCAGGGACCCCCGCGGCCACACGAGCAGGCCCACTCTCTGAAGCCACGCGTGTCCTCTCGCTCAGCACGGGCGTTGTGCTAGTGGCTTCAGCGTGACCTCCCCAGCTGCCTGAGGACTCTGTGAGGGCCGGCTCGGTGTCAGGGCTTCCTGGCGTCCCCGGTGCCCTCCCTCAGTGCCTGGTAAATGTTTCAGACTAAAACCCTGACCAACAGTCAGACATTTGTCCGGCTCCTATTTCCACTCAAGCGCGGCCTAGAACTCTTACCCACATCAGAAGGAATTCCTTCCCCCCAGTCTTCCACTGTTTTGGCAACACCCCTCTTCTCCTTCTGACCCATCCGTGAAGGTGTAAGACGCTCAGTTAAGGGTCCGGTCTCTCTCACGAAGCCACCACTTCTCAGAGAGCAAGATAGCTCCTCAGAACCCCACCATACTAAATTGGAGGCAACAACTCCTTTTCGAAGCTCCCGTGGCTGATTCACGACATACACACATGTACGTTTTGACACACCATCACACATGTGTACGCATATACACACATGAAGGGAAGGATGTTTTGATGGGGACGAGGAAAATGAATTTGGCTTAGAATACTTTGAATTTTGGGGTGCGTGGGTGGCTCAGTCGTTAAGCGTCTGCCTTCGGCTCAGGGCGTGATCCTGGCGTTCTGGGATCGAGCCCCACATCAGGCTCTTCCGCTGGGAGCCTGCTTCTTCCTCTCCCACTCCCCCTGCTTGTGTTCCCTCTCTCGCTGGCTGTCAAATAAATAAATAAAATCTTTAAAAAAAAAAAGAATACTTTGAATTTTGATCGATGTAAAATATTTAAGTGAAAGTATGTGGGCGACGGCGCCTGGGTGGCTGTCGGGGACAGGTCTGCCTTCGGCTCAGGTCATGATCCACAGGGTCCTGGGATGGAGTCCTGATGGAGCTCCCTGCTCAGCAGGGGAGTCTGCGTCTCCCTCTGCCCCTCCCCCCTACTTACGCGCTCTCTCACTTGCTCTCTCTCTCCATCAAATAAAGAAAACCTAAAAAAGTACGTGGCTGTGTATGTGCCTGCGTGTACATGCGTGTTGCATGTGTCGTAATACGTATATGTACATATTTGAGTGCACATGTACGTACACACAGGCACAAACCCCTCACAGACATGCACACATGGATGTGTGCACGTGTATGTACACATAAACACGTGCGTGCACAAACGCATCCATACACACTCACACACATGCATTCACACATAATCTTATTCATATATACATGTACTTTCTGCTAAGCATTTCACATCCTTCTAAACTCAGAATGTGCTAAGTTGAGTTCGTCTTCTCCACCCCCACCTGATGCCTCCCTCATCCTTCCCAAAGCTCTCCCTTGCTGTCAGAAGCATCACCATCATCTGAACAACTTAACAGCTTTTAGGCATTCAGAATTCCAGCTCCTCCACTTACCAGCTTTTTAACTTCTGCCTCTCTGACCATCCATGTCCACATCTGTACAAAGGTCATAATAAATCTCCAAGTCAACGTGTCGTTTGGAAGTCATTCGAACTACAAAATCTCTCTATATACCATACACACTCTCTTTCTAAAACATAGAGCAGTTGGCTAGGACTCCAGCACATTGCATGGGTTCCTGGCTTGCGTGTGTCTCAGAAGTTCAAATCCATCCTTGCCCCTTTATCCGACCTCTCCTGGCCACAGGCTTGGATGGGGGCAAGGGCTATGCAGCTGGTTACCAATCCCTGCGATCTCCCCTATCTCAGATCCCAAACCAAAGCTTATGTGTCCAAACTTCACACTCTCACTGAGCTGTTCGCTCAATCTCCAATGGAAGCCCTGCCTACTCGATCGAGCTGGCTCTCAGAGACCCACGTGGGTCACCGTCCCCCAAGCAAGTCGTCTGCGCTCACCTGCGGGGCTCCTCTTCCTCACCCGCATGGAGCCTCTTGCCTCTACTTCTTGGACCAGTTTCCTTCTTCCTCTTCCTTCTCTCCTTTCACTTGTCCTAATTCTATTCGTTTTCATGGCATAACTCCAAGACTACAGCTTGTGGGAAACCCTCCCAAGGATTCGGTTCTCAGCCCATCTTACGTCTATACCCCGCCAATTTACCACAAGATGACGTCCTAGCTTTTCCCCCAAAGCATCCAAAACAACTTTGACCTCTGACAGCACAGGGACCCTACAGGGCACTTCTCCAGTGCTATACCGAAACACCTAGCTTAGGTTTAGAAAAATGTGCTCACGTTCAATGAGAACTCATTGATTTTTTCAAACAGCAGCTACGAGAATATTTGCAGATGCTTCAGTCCTGTGGCTTCTAAAATCCGAGTATAATTTTTCTATCTAAAAAACATAAAAATGGACTGCATGGTACCATCTCTTTGAAGAAACTGGTGAAGTAAAGAGCACTCCATGACCAGAGAGGGGAAATTTGGCGAGCTATATTACGGAGCGCAAACTTACATACTGACCGTATTACAGTGGTAGGGCTCAATGTGTAGAAACACTAAGTGGTTTGAATTCTCCACCTACAGTTTGTGAAGCCCAGGGGCCCCGAATGACCTCAGTGTTGAACAGGAGGCACATCCATCTGCCAGCAGTAATTATTTTATTGACCTGATTAAAGAACAACTATTTCCATGGTCAAAAAGATCTATCCAAACACATCAGCCTTAGGCACACAATGGCAGTAATTAGAAATGCATATTTCCCTAATTAAAATATGAGTCAATGGGCAGAACATAAAATACTGTATTAACATTTACTCAGCATATTTCTCTCACTGGTTATGATGTATGATTAAGCCAAAAACCATTTTTGAAAAGCTTTGAGCGATTATTGACACACCATATAATTCAGCCATTTCAAGTGTACAGTTCAATAGTTTTTAGGTTTTTTCCTTCCTTTCCACTTGTTCGGCTTCTATGATTTAAGCATCACCATAACCTAATTGCAAACATTTTGGTTGCCCCTAAAAGAAACTCTGATCCTATAAGCAATCAATCCCCCTTCCTCCCTCCCCTACCCCATCTCCCGATGCTGCTTCTGCACAACCACTAACCTGCTTTCTCTAATAAACTTGCCCGTTCTGGACACAGGCTATGTCGTCCTTTGTAAGTGGCTTCTTTCCCTTAGCACGATGTTTTCAGGGGTCGGCCATGTTGTAGCAAGTATTTTTAATTGATAAATAATATCCTATGGGACAATATACCACATTTTGCTTATCCATTCCTCAGCATGTGGGCATGTGGGCTGTTCCCACTTTTTGGCTATTATGAATAATGCTATGAACATTCATGTACAAATTTGTGTGTGGACTTAAGATTTCCCTTCTCATGAGCGGTCTATACTCCAGGGTGGAATGGCTGGGTCGTGTGGTAACTCTGTATTTAACTACTCAGGAGCTGCCAGGCTCTTTTCCAAAGCAGCTGCACCATTTTACATTTCCACCTGCAGTGTGCGAGGGTTTCATGTTTTCCATATCCTGACCAACCCTTGCTATCCTGTCTTTCTGATTCTAGCCATCCTACCCCAGTGCCTGTGAAGTGGTAATCTCATTGTGGCTTCAATTTGCATTTCCCCAAAGACCAACATCTTTTCATGTGGTGTCTATTTGCATATCTTTTTTTAAAAGAAATGACTATTAAATCCTTTACTATTTTTCTTTCGGGGTTCTCTTTTTATTATTGAGTTGTAAGACTTTGGAAAAAAATATATATATATATATTCCGGATACAAGTCTCTTAGATGTATGATTTTCAAATAACTTTTTCCAGTCTGCCGGGCGTTTTTTCACTTTCTTGATGGTGTCCTTTGCAGCACAAAGCTTTTTCGTTTTGATACGGTCCAATTTATCTATTTTTTTCTTTTGTTGCTTATACTTCCAGTGTTACATCTAAGAAACCACTGTCTAACCCAAAGTCATGAAGATTTACTTCCTTGTTTTCTTCCAACAGTTTTAGTTTTAGCTTTTACATTTAGATCCGTGATCCATTAGGAATTATTTTTTTGTGAATGGTGTGAGGTAGGGGTCCAACTTCATTTTTTTTTTTTTAACACATGCGGATATCCATCTGTCCCTGTATCATTTGTTGAAAAGAGTATCCTTATTACCCCATTTTTAATTGTCTTGGTATCTGTCGGTCCATTAGGGCTGCTTTAACAAACTACCATAGACTGGTGGGGCTTAAACAAGACACATTTATTTCTCATAGTTCTGGACAATGGGAAGTCCAACATCAAAACGCCAGCAGATTCCCTATCTGGTGAGTTCCATTTCTTGATTCATAGATGGTCCTTCTCCCTGCATACTCATATAGCAGAAGGGGTAAGGAAGCTCTCTGGAACCTCTTTTATAAGGGCACTAATATCATTTATAAGGGCTCTACCCTTATGACCGAATCCCCTTCCAAAGGCCCACCTCCAAATACTGTCACATTGGGAATTACGTTTCAACACATGAACGGGGGGCGGGGGGGCGGGGGGGCGGCACAAACATTTTTTCTAGAGCAGTACCCTTGTTGAAAAGCAACTGACCACAAATGTAAGGGTTATTTCTGGACTTTCAATTCTATTCTCTTGATCTATATGTCTATTCTTATGGCAGTACCAAAATGCCTCGATTACTACAGCTTTGTAGTTTGGGGGTTATTAGGCTATTTGCCGGCTCCCAGATTCCATTTTGGTAGAATCCTGTTTTAACTCAAACGTTGGTTATATTAGAACTAACTGGAAAAACCTAATTTCACATCTGACTGCCCACTAGATGGCAAAAACTTTTAGTGCCTTCATCTTCTGTTAAAATGTGTTTTAATCACGTACATATCCTATGAAAGTCAAGCATCCCATTTAACAATTCCCCACCTTAATATATTCAAAATTATTTGAATAACATCAAAATTATTTTTTCAGCTGGACACAATAAGAAGATTGCCAAGCCTCAGACAGGTAGACTCAGAGCCCAAGAAACTGGAGAATGTCATTCTACAGGCCAGTGTTGGGATCTAGAAGGATCTTCAGACTGAAGCAGGTCAAAATATCTCACAGTGTGGTCCACAACGTTTTCTAGTTGTCTACTGCTACAAGTGGTTCCCCCTTGGAACCTATCCACAGATTTCCTAGTGTCAGAGCTGTCTGGGGCCTGGAGTTCTTGAGCTGTTCTTTACCACTGACTATACTCTGACCAAAAGCAAGAAAACAGAAGAGACAACTCATTGTCTTTAATGGGAGTAAGACCAAGAAAGCTGGGAGAGATCTTGCCTCACTTGGGGATCTTCTAACATTTGCCAGAATAGTTTTCTTTTCTACAGCAGAAATTTAAGCACCCGAAAGGCTTCCAGCTCTTTCAGTATTTACTTAGGCTAGACTGCCATTTTCCATCTCACAGAACTTCTGTTCGTTTGTATGAAATGGTCTTCTTTCCAAACTATTCCAACAACCATTCCCAAAACAAAAGGTTTCTTATTACAAAGAAGATAGATTGTATTTGTTAGGAGCGACAATTCCCTCTCCTCTAACATGTACTTTTGTGTTTCTGTTCAACCTGAAGTTCTTTAGCTTCCAGCTTACCGCTAGTTCTACATTATAAATCCGTTTTTAGGGTTTTGTGTCAATCTTTAGCATTCTACCACTTCGAAGTCCACAAGGACAGCCAGCAACTTGGGTTCTGTAAATTTTCGGCACCAGCTTCTGTAAGGGGTACACAGCCACACAGAACCCCATGCAACCTCCAAATCAAGGACCCTCATCGTGCCTTTCTCGGAAACTTCCCCCTCTCCGTGCAGGAAGTGGGGTCCTTCTGAGGATTCTCCCCAAGCCACGAAGGGGCACTGTGTCTCAACCGGTGGGTTCTTTGTTTGTGTGGGGAGTCCTATTCCACAGGAGAGAACGCCAAAACCCCTGCTCTCCCCCCTCCATTCCTTTCTCCCTTCCTCATTTCCTGTCTGTCCCTTCCTCTGCCATTTGGCTGCCTCCTTGCAATATCTAAACCTCTGGTTTTTCCACCTGAGCGCTGTTCCTTTTCCATACTTGCATTTCCTCTATGGAATTCTGAATTTCCACACACCTATCTATCGCAGCTCCTAATCACCCCCAGAATTTCTAGACTCGTTTGTCTAGTTCTGCTCTGCGCTCCTGGGTGCTATTATCCATGTTTCCAAGCCCTTCCTGAACCAAAAAAAGACACTTTCGACACCCACTACTTACAAAAAAGGTGCCTTACACCCACTGTAGGCTCATATTTCTGTTTTCTTGTTCCATACAGTCAAGCATGAAGAAACTGACGCAGATCAAATGGAGCAAATAGGGACTTCTCTCTCCCCAACACTCTTTTTTTTTTTTGTACACTCGCTTTTCTTCTTCTTTGACTAATCATCATTCCAAGAAGTGACTGTACTTTTACGGCAACCACCAGTGCCGTAGGGGGCCGCCAACACACACAACCATTGCTCACTTTCTGGTCCCATCAGAAGCATGTACAGGAAGGGTGAGTGCTTTTTCTCAACTACTCCAACAAGACAACTACTAGTGGACAAGACAAGCAGATGGCTTGAATGGTCTGTCAATATGTCTATTTGTCCTGAGACCTATCCCCCAGCGCTTGTCATGGTTTGATCTGTCAAATACATCAACAAGGTCCCGTAAGTCCCAAATCCTCAAATCAGTAATAACGAAGATGAGACCTGATGAAACTATTTAAGATAAGCAAAAATATCATCTTGTGTGCCTGCAAACATCCTTACGCACGAGTTGCTGCCAAAGTTCTGCATGCTGAACAGAAAAATTTGGCAGAAAATCAGTGGAGAGAGTAATAAGGCAATTTTTGTGAAAGTCCAAACAATTTTTAATATAATTAAGTATTCCAAGACCAAATTTTAACATTTACCAATAAGTTACTCTCTCACAGTCTATTTTAAACACACAAGGATTCCCATTCTTCATGGATTTCAGAATATTATTTCTAAATGCAATCCGTAAACATCCCATCTAAACTCTAATGCAACATTAATCTCACCTATATTTTTGCATAGTTTGAATACATGAATTATGATTCTGTTCGGCCTTCTCTTTGTCACCCTGGCCCTCACAATATCCATTTCCTTATGGAAAATGGAAGGGCTCGCTAATCCATTAGTCACTCAGCTCTAAGTGGATTAATGCTGGCGCACTAGAAAATGGCTCCTATAGATCACGTCAAATGAGTAATTTCAATTTCGGACTTTATAATCAAGCCCAAAAGGCCCTCCAAATTATAGTGTTACTACTTGCTCGGTAGCAGGCTGCTTTTTCAAGCAACCTTATGGACACTGTGATTTAAACAGTAACTGATTTTTTAAAATCCTGCTATTTCTTTAATTTTCTTTCAAGATATAAAAGGTAGAGTACAGAGAAAACACCTACATTTTCGTTCTATAGTCAAAGCCTAGAACTACATGAGTCTTCAGTGGCCATTACACAAAGATATTGGGGGAGTTACCCACCAAAAAAATAAACTAAGAACTTCAAACGCTTTTCCTATTTATTCAGGCAACCGCCCCACATCGCAAATGTCCTTGGCCTGGCAACACCAAGTGTGAGGAAGAGATACCACTTCACACAAACTAGAAGGGCCATCATCAAAAGATGGTAACAAAAGTTGGTAAGGCTGTGGAGAAATTAGACCCCTCAGATACCTGCCAACAAGAACGTAAAACGGGGCCACCACTTTGGGAAAAAATACGGAAGTGTCTCAGAAAGTTAAACAGAGTTACCACATGGCAACTCCACGCCGAGGTATACACCAAAGGAAATGAAAACGTGGGTCCACACGAAAACTTCAACGTGGATGTTCAGAGCAGCCTTAACTGTAATCGCCAAAAAGTACAAACAACCTAATTTCAAGTGCCCGTCAAGTGGTAAACAGATAAACAAAATGTGGTCCGTCCACACGGTGGACTACTATCTGGCCATAAAAACAAAGTGCTGATACACGCTTCAACATGCATGAACCGCCGAACCATTGGGTTCAGGGAAAACAGCCAGACATCAAAGAATACACGGAAGTCCATTTATATAAAATGCTCATGGGGCGCCTGGGTGGCTCAGTCATTGAAGCGTCTGCCTTCAGCTCAGGTCATGATCCCGGGGTCCTGGGATCGAGTCCCGCATCAGGCTCCTTGCTGAGCAGGGAGTCTGCTTCTCCTTCTCCCTGTGCCCCTCCCCCTGCTTTTGTGCGCGCACGTGCTCTAATAAATAAATAAATAAATGTAAAAAATAGAAAATGTTCGGGAAAGGCAAACAGTAGACAGAAAGCTGACTCGTGGTTCCCCAGGGAACCTGGGACTGGGGATGGGAACAGGGACGAATAAACACAAGGCATCTTACTGGGTGACGGAAATGTTCTAAAATGGGACGGTGGTGCTGGTGCTGTACAAGTTGGCAAATATACTAAAAGTCATTTAATTGACTTTCAAACCGGTGAACTTTCTGGTATGTAAGTTATACATCAACACAACGGTTTAAAAAAAAGTAGACGTCAGAAAAATCATCAGGAAGCAGGTACAGTCATTTGGGTCAGAGATGGGGATGGCCTAGGCCAGGGAGGAATGAACTTAGAGAAAGGGGAACTCATTCAAGAGAAGCTAAGAAGACAGAACTGTTGGGATTGCCACAAAGTCTTTCCTTACCCACGTTAGTGTCGTGTGAACTCTCATGGCACCAACACGCGGTCCCATTCATTTTGACATAATCACACCCTGCCTTCCATTATCGGTCGATCGCGTCGTGCGTACTGTCTTTGCCTGGAGGCCGGATGTGTCCGCGCGAGCACCGTAAACACGCACGAACACACGAATGGTGGAACAATGGAACATAATCAGCCCCAGGCTGAATATCATTGATTATTCTGGATTATATTAACAGTCATCGTAATGTGAAGACAATAAAACTAGCAATTACCTTCACAGAGGAGCTTGCTAAAGTTGTCACCACAACAATAGAGTCAAAATCAATTTATCAGAGAATAACCACCGTAATTGAGAACAAAAAAGGGAAAAGAAAACAGAATCAGGGAGTCGGCCCAAAGCAACATTGGCAATATATGTATCTTGAGGGAAATTTAAAATAACAGGAATACGTTGAAGGACTGTTTGTGTTGCCGAGAGTCTGTCCCTTTACTAATGCGAGTCTTAAGCCCATGGAGAACAGGAGAGAGAACAGGGTCCAGCGGAGAAGAGTCTGGATCTCGGGTGAACCACTCATGTGAGCGTGGATGATGGATATACGCCTCACCTCCGTAACAGCCGGCTTCCTCGAAACAAATGAGAACACTGAAAACCTCTCTCACGAAGTCCGTGGAAGACATCAGTGAAATTATGTGCAGCCGTTAGGACAGGCAATGAATACAAGTATTACCGCTTTTCTTGTGGGGGTGACATCCAGCGGCCATCCGGGGTGACGGACCTTCCTGGAACCATGGCCCAGTTTGTCCGGAGAAGGCCCCGGCGCTGGCGACCACTGCTGCGACTTACTCGGAGCCTCGAGTGGCCACGTTTTAGTCCTATGCCAAGGTGGAGCCGGTGCCTCTGACTCGGAGCTTGCAAAAAAATTAGTCAGGAGGCCTCAAACTGGTAGCTTCCAACAGCTCACAGTGACGGAAGCCCCGCTGAACGGTTTGGCGGCCCCTGAGGGGTGGTGTTGGGTCGGCGAGATCAGAGGCAGCCGTGCCCTCCCTGGCTAGGAGGTCTGAAGACTGATCTTTGACATCGGTTTATATTTGGTTTCTAATTTGGGTGTTCTTGGGGCATGTGTGATTAGTATAGATAAGGTATCGCCCCAAAAAGCCTAACTGCTTTTCTTGCAATTATTCTTTAAAACATGAGCAGTGATCCATTTTACAAATGAATTAAAGCTTTGTCGTACTCACTTCTTGGACAAACTTAAAGGTTTACTTGAGGAGAGTTCTACCTGGTAATTAATTTCTGTCCCATGTCGCTGAAGTACAGCGAACAGAATAGAGACTTTGAGTCTGAGCCAGGTTCTCGTTTCAGCTCTGCCACTTACTGGTTGCATGACTTTGGGCAGTAACTTAAACCCTCTCAGCTTCGATCTCCTCACCTGTAAAGTGAGGATGATGATAGCCCCGTAAGGTCGATGGGAGGTTAAACAGATCTAGGACACCCGGGGCACCTCACACGCTGCCTGCGACAGAGCAGGTCCCGAAGGACCAGTAGCTACCGTCACTATTAGTCACATAAAATCACCGTCATTAAAACACAGGCTTTGCTTATGGCTCTACACCACAGTCTGGCTAACCACCAGATGTCTCAAAAAATAATGCACTTTGTTCTAGAAGGAGGAGTGGAGTCTTCTCAGACATGCAACTGACATGGAGGGCAAATTATCCCATCCCAGACTTCAGTTCCCCCAGAGAAGCACAGTTTCCGCCATTTTTGATGGCATGAAGCTTCAAAGACAGGGTGCCACTGCCACGGGTGGACTACTCCTTGTCTTAGAGGCATGCGTAGTTTTAGAAAAGAGATCACTTGTTACTTCGCTTCTTCTAATTTCTTGTGGGGCACCTGGGTGGCTCAGTCGGTGAAGCATCTGCCTTCGCTTCAGGTCATGATCCCGGGGTCCTGGGATGGAGCCCCACGTTGGGCTCCCTGCTCAGCGGAGAGCCTGTTTCTCTCTCTCTCTCTCTCTGCCTGCCGCTCCCCCTGCTTGTGCTTGTTCTCTCCTCCTCTCTCTCCCTCTCTGTCAAATAAATAAATAAAAACCTTTAAAATACTTAAAACTAATTTCTTGTGGCAAGTGTCAGGAACTGACTAATGCATCTTTGTAGAGACGAACTCCTCTCTCCCTTCCTCCCTAACCCTAAGCAGCCACATACCCAACACAGCACGTACCAAACTCCATGGAGATGTGTTCGAAGTTTACCAAAAACTGCCTCTTTGAAAAATGATTGCCATTGGCTTTACCTATTACAAACGAACAACCAAGTCAAATAAAGACCCATCCTGATGTCTTTAGGGCAACAACTTCCATCAAGAGATGGAAACCACTTTTTAAAAGTTATTGTGAACCTAATCTATGATACGTTCAATGAGAGTAAGAGAATTCCCTTTATCCAGCCTCTGTATTTTGGTCTACAGAAAGAATATCTAGTTTTTTGGACAGATAACCAAGCACATTGAAAATTCCTCTGTGTACTATATTCATTAATAAAATACAGAAAGACGAGCAGCACTCTAAATATTTCACATGTGGGCCTAAAGAGAACAGAAAGATGGTTCTTAGGGACTTTAGTTTGAGTTCCTCCAGGGACTGAGCCTGAAACAGAGCTTGCCTGCAAGTTGCTCATTTGGGAGTTGATCCCAGGAAATGTGGGTAGGGGAAATCAGAGAAGGGAAGAGAAGGTAGGTAATAAAGATTCGTTAACAAGCAAGTTATCGCTACGGGTGACTGGCTCTTAGTCCCACCCCAGAACTCTGAGAGACGGTAGAGAAGATCTGCTTCAGAGTTCTCCCACCATGCGGCAGGGGAGCTGGGGTATTTATACACCAACTCCCACCACCAATCACTAGTTGGGGGCTACTCCTGGAGGGCGTTCATATTCTTGACACTGCTGACCTGCCAACAGAGGAGCAAGGCAGAATCTGGTGGCCAAAACCCTCGGGCAAAGAAATGCGGGCACTGGCACTTGGAAGTCAGACCATTGTTCACTGAGGTGGTAAGGGAAGGGGAGGGGCACGACCCCACGGCATCTGCTGTAGATACGTTACTTAGACTGGTAAAAAGAAATCCCACAACAACATACACCAAGATAAGGGGTAGAATGTCAATCCCTGCTCAAAAGTGAGCTATGCTGTGGAAAAGGACTCTGATATGAATCCACAGAGTAGTGATCAGATTTTTTACCTGGCCATCTAGTGCTTTTCGCATAAATACAGTATTTTCTTATTTGCTTTTTATCAAGTATATTATGATCTAAGCCATAACTAAACACCACCATGGGTGCAGGGTCATTAAACCTGTTCTGTCGAGGGCCAGAGAGTACATATTCTAGGTTTTGTCGGCCATATGGTCTCCGTCCCACCTACACAGCCACAGACAATATGGAAGAGGACGGGCCTGGCTGTGTGCCAAAATGTTATTTACAACAACAAGTGGCTAGCTTGCAGGTCATAGTTTTTGTAAGGAAAGGGAAAAGCGAGCTCAAAGATTATAAATTTTTGGGGGGCGCCTAAGTGGCTCAGTGGGTTAAGTGTCCGACTCTTGCTTTCGGCTCAGGTCATGATCTCAGGGTTGTGAGATCGAGCCCCACATCGGGCTCCATGCTGGGCATGGAGCCTGCTTAAGATTCTCTCTCCCTCTCCCCTTTCGTCCCCCCCGCCACTCTCTAAAAAAACAAAACACAATTTTTCTTATTTTTGCTTATAATAGCATGACTTTGATATACCTCATCTGATACTGCTCTTCTCAGCCCTTTTCATTTTAAATTAATTTTTAAAAATTTAATAGGTAATACAAGGACATGATTAGAAAATCAAAACAATATAAGGACCTGTCCTTTGAAAATTCTCACTTCTCTGGCTTCTATTCTGTTTTACTTGCCCCCCCCTAAAGGTCACCACTTTTAATAGTTAAAGTACCCTTCCCACCTCTCCTATGCAAAAAAAAACCAAAAAACAAAAAAAACCCAAAAACCCTACTGCATTTACCATTCTGCTTATTTTATTTACTAGACACAGGAAATCTTTCTATATGGCAATGCACAACTTCTTCACCCATTTTTTTCTTCCAGCTGCATAGGAATCGCTAGCATGAATGTACGCTCTGTTGCTGCCCGTGGACACTGAGCTGGCCCCCACGGGCAGACACGGCTTTCTCGTCTCTGGAGACTGACAGCCTGGCTGCAACGAGGGCTGTTCACGTCCACGTGGCCACCGGCAGCACACAAGAGTATCCGTTCACCTTACTTTCATTGCAAAAAAGCAGAAAGAACCCTACCTGAAACAGTCACTTAGGTATCTGGGTGTGGAGAGAGAGGCTAGACGGGCCGCCGGACTCCGCACACAGCTGTGCTCACGGCTAAGATCTATGACAGCAACACAGACAGACCTCGAGGGAAAGACACACGTGCAGCCTGCAGGAACCCACGTGCGGCTGCCACGTGCGGCTGCCCCGTGCTCCCTCCCTCCCTCCCAAGAAGGGTCACTCAGAGCGCACTGTGCTCTTGGCGACAGAAACACAACCCGTAGGAGAGGTTTCTGCCCTGGGAAGCCATGCAAAAGGCTCTGGCTGGTCACGTAGGCGCCCTCTGCCTCCACAGATCCACGGCCCAGCCTCCAGGAAGGAAAGCAGGTGTTCCGAACCAACCACACCGTTGGGACAGTCGAGGGCGGCCCCTCCTCCTCCCGCCACCGGCCTTATCAGCAAGGGAAAGTTCCAGATCCATGTAGAGAGCAGGCCTCGTTAGGGAGGGCAGCCTCAGGCCTGCCCCGATGAGCGCCTGCAGCGTCTCACAGGACGGGATTCCGTCGGCTAAGCTAAGGAGACGACACAGCCCGGGCCGGAAGCGGCACTACTAGTTACTGCAAGCTGCTGCTTCGGGGGGAAAATGACCCCGTTCTTTCATTCCATAGAACTACAAAGAGCCAAAGAGGCGTTGAGGGCTGGGGCTTCGTAGATTTCCCTGCAAGAAAGGCTGTACTAGGCTCAGGGAGAAAGCCGACTATCCAACAGATGGCTTGCAGTTTACAACTGAGATTTAAATATCACGTTCTGGGGCGCCTGGCTGGCTCAGTCAGGGGAGCGTGCGCTTCTCGATCCCGGGGTTACAAGTTCAAGTCCCTATGTTGGGTGGAGAGATCATTTCTTAAAGTCTTTAAAACTTTATTTAAATAAACAAAGAACTATCCAAATTCCCCAAAGGGAGACTTCTCTCTCTAACACGCGTTTTCTAAGGATTCTGCGAAAGTGCGCATTTTCTCATGCAATCTACCTGTGTACCTTTAAAATAAACCAGAACACTGGATTCCTCGGAGCTTAATTGTAGGAAGGCTTGTGAGAGGGTCCCACCGTCAAGTTACTTTTTAACTGAAATATACAGAAACACGTAAACAAGTGCACACCACGCTTCATTTTCACAAAATGGATATACCCGTGTAATCAGATCCCAGATTTTTAAAAAATATGCCTCAAGCACCCAGGACCCCTTCTCCTTGTGCCCCACCTCCCCCACACTAGCCATTACTCTGACTTTTAACACCACTGTTACGCTTACTCAGTTTTGACTTTTACATAAACAGATCACGTGGCATATTCTCTTTTGTGCCTGGTTTCTTTCGGTCAACAGCTTGCTTGTGAGACTCGCCTACGTTGCTGTGTGTGGCAGTGGTTGATTTACTGTCGCCGCTGCACAGAAATCCGCTGTACGACTACACCGCAGTTTATTCGGTCTACTGTTGAAGTAAACTTGGACTGCTGCCACTTTGGGGCTATTACGAAGAGTTTGCACGTTCATTTTCGAAATGCAAGTAAAAATTTTTTTAATTGACGAACAACAGACACAGACCCGAGAACACAAATCCGAAGCCCACGAGGGGATGAATTTTACACACACGGGCACACCCCTGTGGAACCAAACCCAAGAGCAAGACACAAAATGCTTCGTCACCCCAGAAGGCTTCCGGAAACTGCCTCAATTTTCTATCACCTCAACGAGAAAAGCGACGGCCCATCTTTAAACCCACAGCACATCCTCCGTTGAGGTAGCACGGTGAATCTGGTCAAGCCACGAGGTCTACTCCAGGCCCTGCCATCCGCTTGGGACCTCGCAAAGGTCGCGCTCGGCCCATGTCATCACCTGGGTATGAGGAAGTGGGGCTGGCTGGGTCCCAGGGCCCCCTGAGGGTGCCCGAGTGCACACGTCGAAACCACGGCCTTCCCTGCCAGTCCTTCGTTCCCAAACCCAAATTCTTTCTGCTATTTCACCCTGGAGTTGGCTCAGTGAAGACGAGGAGCAGTTAACCACCGTTTCCCACTTACGAACTCTCGAGTTTCTCATGTGTCATTATTAAATCATTCCTCAGCCTTCTTTTCCTCCAGTTGAATAATTGCACGTCGTTTATGCTTCCCACATTGGCTCTGGTCCAAGTCTTTGTGGCTCACCCCAGAACATTCTCTAATTCTCTACATGCCTGTAGAAACTGAGGAGTCCCAACAGGATACAGTATTTTCTAAAGCTGACCGAAGGTGGCTGAGGAGAGAGAAGCCCAGGCGATGAGCGCCGCCTCCAGAGCCTTCCTGCTCAGAGTGGAAGCGGCCGGCAGTGGCACCTGCGTCCCCTGACCTCCGGGGACAACTGCAGATGCTCACGCTCCTCCCTAGAGCCCCCGAATCCGAGTCCGCATTCACACAAGACACCCAGGGGACCCTACATACACTGAACCGGGGAAAGCAAAGATGTACATTTAACAGTAAGCCCTGAGAAGAGATGGTTTCAACCGCTGCTGTTAACAAATGACCACAGACTAAATAATGGCTTAAAATGATACACATGGACTCTCTGACCGTTCTGGGGGTTCAAAATCCAGAATCATTTTTATGGGCTAAGGTCAAGGTGTCAGAAGGGCTGCTTCCTTCTGGAGGCTCTAGGAGGGAATTTCTGGGCCTTTCTCGGCTTCCGGCAAGCCACCTGTATTCTGTGGGTTGTGGCCCCTTCCTCCACCTCCCGAGCCAGGCGCATTCTGTCCCAGCCCTGTGGGCTTCCATCCCTGCACACGTCCTTTGGACTCTTGTGCCTCCTCTTACAAGGGCCACTGTGATTACGCCAGGTTCACCTGGAGAAGCTCCCCATCTCGAGCTCCTCTCTTTGGTCGGCCAAGTCTCTTCGGCCATGTAAGGTAACACACTGCCAGGCTCCAGGGATGATGGCCTGGACACGGGTGGGGGGTGGGGGCAGACAAGGGACGACACTATTCAGTCAAACACAGATAAGGAGGACCAGAAATAGGAGGCCATAAGGCAATAATGATTAGCCAACACCACTTATCAATCAGCGCTTCTACGGGCAGAAGAATCTGATGCTAAGAAATCCAACAAAGTATAGGCAATTTCTATACGGCGTAACACCTGGCGCTGTAATGGGCAGCAATAAGGGACCCGTGGTTTTAAGCCCACAGAGTCTGAGCTCTCCTCCCTTCTTAGAATCCTAGCATCTCAGACTGGGGAGAAATCTTGACATCGAAGGGCTTCAATCTGCAGATCACACAAAGGAACGGAGGTGCCCTCCGACAGAAACAAGGATGTGAGCCCATGTTTCACACAACCCAGTGCTGCTGCTCTTTAATATTTAAGGCAGCTTGGGTTTGTTTTATTGAACATAATGTAATTGATCTTTTGATAGCTGCATGTTATCAAAAAACTGGGATTACATTCACTCGTTATTTTAGCGAGCATAGCAGCAGGTGCTAGGATACACCAGGAAACAAAATTCCCGGCTCGTCTGGAGTTCACCCTATTAGGTAAACAAACAAGCCAGCGAGATTGGCATCGCAAGTATGCAGTATGAGCCACGCAGTGATCAGGCCTGGTTCGTGATCTCATTCACACCACCGCCGGGGCTGCCTGCCCAGACTGCCGGCAGGCACAGAGAACGGAGGACCCAGGTCGGCACCGCAGGCGCTGATAATTCGGGTGCTGCATAGATCTCAGAGAAGTGGCTGAGGCAAGAGGGAGCCCCGTTTATGGAAGGTCTGAAGACACCCCATTTTGCCCAAGACGCGCTAACTCCATCCGCACTTGTGGGAAGACACGCTGCTGTTCCAGTTCTTGTGGAAACGACCCAACATGATCCCGCTTCTCTTTCAGCATTAAACATCTTTGCCTCTTTGCCTTCCGTAAGAGGACTGTTCTTTTTCTTTTGGCTCTCTTGACACCTCCCGAGGCACCCCTAGATCATTGTGTTTGCTCCCCTCTCGCAAGCTCATACCTATTTCCAATTACTATCTGTGGGTTGCTGGTAAACGGCTAACACCTGGCTCTCCATGGGGTGGGGGGCCCCAGACCTACAGCGTTCGTCCTTTTCGATGTCGTAAATGCTCTCATCATGGCCAATTTTTTTTAAAAGATTTTATTTATTTATTTGAGAAAGAGAGAAAGCAGAATGTTGGGGGGCAGGCAGAGGGAGAAGCAGGCTCTCTGCTGAGCAAGGAGCCCGACGCTGGGCTCAATCCCAGGACCCCGGGATCATGACCTAAGCCGAAGGCAGATGCTTCACCCAGGCGCCCCTACCGCCGCCAAACTTTAGCTACTGATGTGATGTCCCCAAAGTCAGGGTTGGAAAGAGACACTCACTCATCAGCAGGGAAGAACCAGTACGTAGCATGCCAGCAGACCCGTGCACAGTCAGGAGCCCTCTGCAACCGTACCTGCGACGATGACAAGCCTCAGGGTCCCCCCTCCATCGGAGTCTTCCCAACAGGCTCCGGGTGGCCGGTGTCAAGTCTACACTGTGACCCCTATGCTGCTGCACTCATGATTTCCAGGCTAATCCAGCCAGCCCTTCCCACGTCTTCTCTGTCAGGGCCCTTCCCTGGCTACTCCTACCCACTGAATTCTCTCCCTTCTTTTTCATCCATCCACTATCAGCTGCACCACACACCTGGTCTTCTATTTGCTCCTGGGATTACTGGACGGCTTAACGTATGTGAACGGTCTGCAACGTCCCGACAACTTCTGGAAGAATGAAGAAGCGACTAGCAGCGTAGGTCCCTTTGCCATCATCCTTTGGATCTTTCACAGCGGGCAGGCATACAGGGAGCGCTCAGCAGCGTCTGCTTAATTTCTCCTTGGAAGTAATCTACATAGTCCCAAGAACTGGATCTGTATAAAAACCCTGTTCTAAAATACAAAAAACCCTAGAATCCTACAGCCTTACAATTTGCAGCAAGGGTGCTTTTTTAGCTTTGAGTATAATTTATACACATTAAACTCTGCCTATTAAGATTTTATTTATTTTGAGAAAGAGAGAGGCAGACAAAGCAGGAGCACAGGGAGGGGCAGAGGGAGAGGGAGAAGCAGACTCCCTGCCGAGCAGGGAGCCCGATGTGGGACTCGATCCCAGGACCCCAAGATCATGATCTGAGCCAAAGACAGATGCCTAACTGACTGAGCTCCCCAGGCGCCCTAAACTTCTCCTATTTTTAAGTGTACAGTGTGATGAAATTATCAACTATATGCAATTGTGTGACCACCGCAATCGAGACCCAGAACAGTTCCCCTACTTGGCAACGCATCTTAGTAACTTTCTGCAGTTGATCTCCTGCTCGGACCACGGCAACCACTTACCTATCTTCTGTTGCTAGAGCTTGGCTTTTCCAGACTATCACAGAAATGAAATGATACAGTATATTTGCATTTACCCTTTTCCTCTTGGCATAACGTTTCCAATTCTTCCATGTTCTTGTGTGTATCCCTAGGTCTTCCTTTCCACTGCTGAGTAGTATTCCACAGCATGGAGAGACCCTAGTTTTTAAAATCTGTTTTCAAATCAGTTGAAAGACGTTAGAGCTGTTTCCAGTTTGGGGCTCACTGTGAATAATGCTGCTGTGAACATTTGCTTGTAAGTCTTTGTGTACACGGATTTTATTTTTATTGCTAATCTTTTTTTACATCTTTATTGAGTTTTTCTATGTATCAGACACAGTTATGAATGTATTATACCTACCATCTCCTTTAATGTTAATATCAACCCCCAGCGATGGGTACTTTAAGTTCACCGTTAAAAAAAAAAAAGTAAAGTTGCCCATGTTTACACAGCTAGGAAGTGGAGGAGTCAGGTTGGAACCCCACTACCCCAGGTGGTTGTCCCAGAGGTTAGAGTAGTTCATACATATGAAGTGCTTGGACCTATAAGGTTCAAGACAGGTCAGCTCTAGCAACTATTGTCTCTCCCCTACACACGCCTACCACCCACGGAGTATTCAGTTCCGTTTGAAAGAAAGGCCGGACAGGGGCGCCTGGGTGGCTCAGTCAGTTAAACGTCTGCCTTCAGCTCAGGTCATGATCCCAGGGTCCTGGGATCGAGCCCCACATCGGGCTCCCTGCTCAGCGGGGAGCCTGCTTCTCCCTCCGCCTCTGCCTGCCGCTCCCCTGCTTGTGCTCTCCCTCTCTGTCTCTCTCTCTCCCTGTCAAATAAATAAAATCTGGAAAGAAGAAAGAAAAGAAAAGAAAAGGCCGGACAGCTACTATGCCATTTCCGTCACATTTGTCCCTCTTCCTGGCTCACCCCTCTTCTCTTGCCCAGCCTTCATGCCAGGCTCAGGTTGAAAAAGAAATCCGTGTTTCATCACCTCGGCAACTGATACCGCATCACAGCAACAACTGAAACATCACTCCATGCTAACACACATGCTAAGACACATACTTTGGTGAGCTGAAAGAAAAACTCTATTAGTTGCCCACGTGGTGTTCACACAGGAAGGAACTTTAGAAGGCAAGAGAATCCTCATTAGGTTGTTTTTCCATCGGCCTCTGTCCTCCCTCTAGTTATTTCCGTCTTAAGGACTTTAAGAATAGAGCACCAAAATGTCACATATACCTTGTTGGGAAGAGTAAAATATGACTGCCATTTAAAATATACAGGAAATCTTACAACACTCTGGCACAATGAGAGATTTAGTAAAAAAGATGGCTCCCCCATGTGGAGCCCAACCCAGGCAAAACCCTCAGTACGATTCCAGATGATGCTTTTTAAATAAAAAAGACAGTCACATAAGAGAAGCTCTGGTGAAAACCCTGTAGCGAGGTGTCTGAGTAGCTCTGCTCCTGACGCGGTAATTATCTACTGTTACCCTTTTGATGCTTTCAAGCAGACATTTTGGCAACTGTAAGATTTTCCCCATGTGAATGAGACCATTAACACAGTCAAACCCTGAACATATTTCTATCTGCTTTTAAAGAAGGGATTTCTTCCGTCTTGTTAAAAATAATCCAGGTAAGAATTTGACTGTCGATCATTTTCCTCTAACACAATTTTGGCGCTCACACTGGCTTTCTGGCAACGTCAAGGACAGATTTGGGTACTGAAAAGGTTAATAATGAACACTCTGCTTTCAAATGGACTCTCAGCACTCGATATTGTACTTAATCAAATAAGAAAAATCCATTTTAGGCTCTTGGTCTTCTAATTAATTTGTTAATTGAAAAAGTAACCTAGACAGATTCAATTAACAAAAGTAATATATGTAGATGGAAACAAAACGGAAATAAAAAAGATACAGTAAAAGTAAGTCCCCCAGCATGGGCTTCATGGAACCTATGAAACCCCTACAGAACTGCAGGCAAAATCTACACTTTTCAAGGTAGGCAGTTTAGAAGTTTCCAACACATTCTTCAAGCCATCTGTGACCCCAAAATGGTGAGAACCAATAGCCTGGTTCTTAGTACAGCTCAGCGGGTCAAGTTTTTAGGGCAAAGGGGTGTGGGGTGTGTGTGTGTGTGTGTGTGTGAGAGAGAGAGAGAGAGAGAGAGAGAGAGAGAGAGAGAGAGGCAGAGTCATGGATTAAGTTCTCAAGTCAACAGATACGGCAATAATGTCACCAAGTTAAAATCACAGAGTCTATCAAGTGGATCTTGGTCCTTGGAAGCTCAAAACCAAAAGGAAACATTTGTTTGCCTTCAGCTGTGGCCTCCCCTTCCAGGAGGCAGAGTAGTCAAGATCCAGGTGGAAATAGGGGAGAGACGGGGGGGGGGGGGACGGCGGGGGGCGGGGGGGGAGCTTGTTGGGTCTCGCTGGCCTGCTGAGGTCACGTGCCTGAATTTGTGAGTTAACTGTGCGACGTGGCAGGTAGGTACAATAGAGAGGATATGAAGCAATGGTAATAAATAAAAGCACATTTTAGAGCTTTTGGAAAATACCCATGAGAAAAGTATGGCGGCAAATACTACCCCCAAAAGAGCTCTTTCACTTCTGACTTCATTTGTAGAAAGGTAGTTTAAAAACTGGTATAACCATAGAAAGCCACATAGCCTTAAAGTAAAGTAACATCCCCCCCGCTGCAACCACCAATGTTTTGCATCTTGGATAGGCAGCAAGCAGAACCTTCAGGAACAGCGTCCTTCTCAGTTCTGCTCACATAAGGGATTCTGCACATTTTTACATATTGTATAAATAATTCCAACTAAACCACCCTCCACGGGCAATCTGAAAAATGAACAGCTAACGCTCTAATTTCGCACAGTCTCCGTACATCTTATTTCCGGATAGGAACGAACACCCTATCCACGCGCTACGTCCACTCGAGATGAAAATTTACTGAACCCCGTTTTGTTCATTTATGCCACAGTGACTGTTTCCTGTGAAAATGGTGGATTACAATGTCACAATGCAGAGTGGTTTAAAAGAAGACAGACTCAGTGGAAATTTTGTTTGAAGACACCAGGGATTCAGCCTCAGAGAAAACCACAAAAGCTAAAACACCACAAGCAAAAATAAGCTCGTAGTAGTTATTCAAGCCTCCAAACTGCCAATTGTGCGACCTCCTTCCATGCTGGCCACTTCCCAGGGCTCATTATGAGAATGGTTGTTCTTTCTCTCTCTCTCTCCCGAATGAATGCAGCTTTTGAACCCTTTTCTAGTTACATTTGGTCCCAGCGCCGAAGGATTATTTTAGCCATCATCTCCTAATGGGCAACTCACTCAGTTTCTTTCGAGAGAAAGAGTGGCCTTGTGATAATTCTAGCCATTTTCAAAACTCCAGGATCTGTGGCCATTTGAAAGGAAAGAGATGAAGTCTTTGGCAAAACAACAGAGAAAGAATTTCCCTTTGGTCCCTCCTTGTCCCTTTTCTTCTGTTCGTGGCAAAGTTGTGAAAGGCACCAGAAAGAAATGCGCCCGGTGCACTTTCGTATTTGTATGGCGCGTGATCACCAGATTGGTATCTTTCGTAAAGCAACTCTTGATGGGATCGCGCTTTATTACAGCCCACACGGATAACAAATGACAGCAGGATGTGGCCCGTTTGCTTCTGGGAAGCATCGAGAGGTCAGGAAAGCCAAGAGAAAAGGCTGCCATACGTTGTATCAATAAAGTGGTATTAAAAAGGTCATCTGTTGCCTGCTGCCCCTCCTTGTAGTACAAAGGGACATTGAAAAGCAGCCAGAGACTCGACACATCTGAAAGAAATCGATGCAGACCCTTAACCTTCTACCCATCTCTCCGAGGACACGCGTGGTCATGTCAATAAATCACCGAAGCAAACCCGTGGAGCACCTTACTCAGCAAAAAAAGAAGAGCTGATAATTCTGAATCACCTGGCCCTGCAGCCAGTTCCCTCCTACAGAAAGCAGCCAAGGAGGCCCCTTTGCTCTCCTGGACCGAATGCTGAGCCCTGGGGATGGAGCTGGGGCAGTGAAGGGAGCCCCGGGGGGAAGTGGCTCGGTCCTCCACCCCTGGCACACAGGGCACAGCGCCGGGAGGGCTGCCGGCTTTGGGGCTTCCAGAGCTTCTGAAAATGGCAAACTTGATTCCAGGGTCAAAGTTTTTAAAAGAGGGGCGCCTGGGTGGCTCAGTCAGTGAAGCGTCTGCCTTCAGCTCAGGTCATGATCCCGGGGTCCTGGGATGGAGTCCCGCATCGGGCTCCCTGCTCAGCAGGGAGCTGCTTCTCTGTCTGTCCCTCCCCTCTGCTTGCGCTCTCTCTCTTACTCTCTTTCGCTCTTTCTCTCAAATAAAAAAATAAAATCTTAAAAAAAAAAAAAAAGACAACGACGATGACCACTTTAGAGGACTGGGATGATCTCCTAAAGGGTACTCTGGCAATCCACTCATAAACCAGAAGCGGCGAAGGGGAGGGAAGATGGAATGGTTTATGGGAACTGCCCTTCTCACGCAGCGTATGTAAAAGACAGACGGCACGTGTTCAAGGACAAACGAGAACCCCAGAGGCTAAAGGCAGAACGAGGAGCTTGCAGAGCGCCGCAGTGTGTGTGTTAAATGCAGCACCGGCTGTATGGTGAGATGCCAGGAGGCGCCCAGCTCTGCTATGGGCTGGTGTCACGAAGACTGGGGGGGGGGGGAATCACTCACCCCTACGTGTCACTTCCCGTAAGTTCAATTCTGTTTCCTCATTTCTAAAATCAGGTGGTAAAGTCACCGGCTTACAGGGAGGTGGTAAAGATCGCGTGCACTTGAGAGCACTTCGTAAACTCCAATGCCGTTCAGGGCATCACGATCAGAAACAGCCAAGAGGTCACGGGCTAATAAATTCGTAGGCTGGTGTTTTAGTGCTAACAGGTAAAAGGAAACCCGACTAGCTCTTCAACTTCCTTTTGCTTCTGACACTTGGGCAAGAACAAGGACTTTCAGCCAAGAATGAGTAGAAAAAAAAATACTCGGAATAGAGCAACTAAGGCCTCAAATTGATTAGAAGATATTCTAAAGGGACTTATGCATTAGAGTGAAGACCGAATACACCCCAGGTACTTGCAGAACTGGAAAAGAAAATAGTGAAATCCTCCCCTGTAATACCAACGGAGTCTGGGAAATGCATTCACAATTTTCAAATGTGAAAAAGACGATTTATGCCTCAAAAACTATGGAGTACTGAACTTGATATACATCCGAGTCAAGAGTCTATGATAGATGATTAAAGAATATCTTGTGAGAACTTAGGAGAGGGTGCAGTGATTATGAGATGTAAGAAGATTAGCCCCTCTTGCTTTTCTTCCAGGGAAGACACCCGACGTCTGCAGGTGACATGAAACTAGGAAGCAAGGCCAACCCCCTTGATGACAAAATCATCAGATGCCAAAAGGAGCTTGATCAAATGAGGAAACTCTATCCGGAAAGGTGAAATATCAAGGGAACGAAGGCCGGATCCGAGTTCAGCTGTTAGAAACCAAATGCAGGATTTCCAGAGGGGGTGTGGGAGAAGGCGGTAGTAGGACAGGCTCATGAGCGACACACAGAAAGTCTGAAGAGCCTAGTTGACAGGAACACCAACTTGAGCCTAAAAATATGTTGGCCCCAAAAGGTCAATTTAAGTTTTACACTGACTGAACAAAACATGGAACCAAGACACCTTCTGTTTGGTGTTCAATTCTGGATGCCACACTTCTGGTGTAACTAGGAGTCTGGGTACTGGGCAGAAGGGCTGGGGGCAAGATTAGAAACTATGCGCCCAAGTACCTCACACAGCCGGGTACCCTTAGATCTGTTGGGAGGTCTCCAGTTCACATCTGTAGGGCAGCCAAATCCCGAGGAAGATTCAGGTTGGGCAAAGGATTTTCCAGAAAGTGAAAAGCTCTTCATAGACATTAAAATAGAGTGTTGTGGGCGCGCCTAGCTGGTTCAGTCAGAAGAACATGTGACTCTTGATCTCGGGGTCATGAGTTCGAGCCCCATGTCGGGTATAGAGATTACTTAAAAATAAATACTTTAAAAAAAATAAATAAAATAGAGTGTGTGTGCGCGCACACATGTGTGTATAAAGTTACTCCTGGGAAAGGGTTATTTAAATGATGGACAAAATGCTTTGTATTAAAAATAACTTTTACAGAGCATTAACTGACAACCGCCAGGTTTCAGAAAAGTCAACACCTCAGCAAAGTAAGCTGACAGTTTGCCTGGTTTCTGAGTTTAGAAGGTAATCCTCATAATTGAGTGTAACTACATGATTTTAAATTCAGACCTAAAACCAGTGTTGCATTTTTTTTACATTTCCTTATTTCCCATAACTTTTGCTAATAGAACATGAATTAGATATGTAAATCTGCTCTCACTAAAAATGGAATACAGGATCTTAGTCATCGTTTCTTAGATAAAATTGTCTACTGTTGGTTATTAACCAGCCTACATGAGAAAGAATAACTTTTGAAATGAGATGGTTGCATAAGAGTTTTCCTTCACCCCTTGGGTCATATGAGGGGAAATTCCATGGCACAGAATAAAATGTATGCTGTTCCCACAGAACAGATTCTGTTTCCACCAAGTTTGGCAATAGCTTTCTTGGACAACCAATATCTTTCCTTTCTCACACTTATTCAATAAAGTAATTCACTGGGCAGCTCCCTGAAATAGTGATTATTTATTTGGACCTAACATAACCCACATTTTTCTGTCCCTTTCTGGGACCCTAGGATCATTCCTTGCTTTAATTCTAAAGATGTTCCAAAGTGGCTGGTCGTGTACATGAGTAAACAGCAGTGTGCGGGATGCTTGGAGATGGTGTACGTACTTTATCCTAAGTCTATCTTCTGGAACAACACATGCGTAGACCATGGCAGGCTGGGGGAGTATTCTACCCTAGGATGTGACCAAAAGCCATCAGAGTAATGTCCAAAAACTACTAGATGCCCATCACCTGACACACGGGTACACTAGATGTGGTGTACATCCGTACAACGGATTACTATTGGGCCATAAAAAGAAATGAAGTGTCGCCAGAAGCTACAACATGGACGAATCTCAAAAACATTATGCTACGTGAAAGACGTCTGACCCAAAAGATCACAGAGGATTCCAGAATAGGACATGAACAGAAGATGACCTAGAGAGACAGGAAGTAGATGAGCGGTTGCTCAGAGCCAGGGGAGCGAGTTGGGGGAAATGTCAAGTGATGGATATGGGTATAGGCGTTATTTAGGGGGATGGAACTACCCTGCTGATATTCTAAACCAGTGAGTTGTATACTTTAAATGGGTGAATGGTATGGTATGTGAATTATAGATCAATCAAGCTGTTAAAAAACACTAGGCATTTTAAAAAAATCATTAGGGATTTGTGATGAAAATCTGGGGCCATCCAATTGTCATCAGGTTATCCAGTGTAGTTTCTCTGTTGAGCCAATGGTCTCTTCTTGGACCTCTTTCTTCTCCCTCCAGGATCCCCTGTTCAGTGACATTTCAATTACTTCCCACTCCTTCATCTAGAATTTGTTTTTAACCACTCTTTGGGGAGAAAGGGGTTAACAGAACTTCAGGCTACCACAAGTGTGACAAAAATATTAGAGAGTTTCCTTGTATCCTTCACGCAACTTCTCCCTAGGTTAACATCTTACATAACTATAGACCATTTATCAAAGCTAAACAATTAACCTCGAGCCGATGTTATTAACTAGAGCATTGAACTTTTTTGCATTTTGCTAGTTTTCCCCACTAACGTTTGTTTTCTGTGCCAGGATCCAATCCAAGACCTGGCGCTGCATTCAGTTGTCACGTCTCCTTAGCTTCTTTCTGTCTGTGACGGTTCCTCAGTCTTTGGTTTTCACCTTTAGTCTTCTGAAGACTACCGGTCACATGCTTTGTGGAACGACCCCCGTGCAAATTTGTCTGACAATTCCTCCTGATTTGCTTCGGATTCTGCATCTCGGGCAAGGAAAGTGGAGAAGCCAGGCCGTGTCCGGGGGCGAACGGTGCTGATAGGTTACCCTCGATCTCCCTTGGCTAGGGTGGGCTCTGCCAAGACTCTCCACGGATTTAAAACACAAACCTTATTTCCACACACGAAAAAATACGTCTTCACAGCTCACCACGGGCCCGAGAGAGCATGAGGCAATGGGGCAACGACGCTCATTCCTGTCTGCAAGTCAAGGTGGTCTGCGAAGCCTTTTAAACACACACAGCCCTGGCTTAGCCTCTGGGGATTCTGAACCCGCAGGTCGGAGGGAGCCTTCCCCGGAGACTCTGACAGTGGCCCGGGTGGAGTGGCAGAGAGAAATAGGACAGAGGCCCCAGTCTGGAGGAGCTGTCAGTCTAGAAGGAAGACGGGCACAGAGACAAGTCCCAAGTGATGATCACCTTTCCAGTGCAGTGCGAACTCAGGGCTGTAGGAGCAGCAGGGCCTTGACCCTGCTACGGGGGGGAGGCCGGCACCCCGGTCCCGGACTCCGGAGGCTCCCAACTCTTCAACAGCCCTGCTCTCTGTGCATACGTCCTTCACACTGTACCATGAATCTGCGTGTACAAGGAAGAACGCACAGCCCGGGGTCCGCATGCCTTTTGTCAGAAGAGCCACACTGCCTAGAACAGTCCCAGCAAAAAGGGAAATCTTCGCTACGGCGAGGCCAAGTCTGTTTGGCAGCTTTGAAAGCCGTTTAAAGGAATTGGAGGTGTTCCAGCCTCTGGCAGCGGCAAAACATTGGGGGAAGAGGCAGGGAGGGGTCCCCAGCAGGGACTTCAGGCTGAAGAGGACTAGGCGCCATACAGAGACCCCGGCGGCTCCCCGGCTTGTCCTCACTGGCTCGTTCTGTTCTGTTCCGTTAACGTGAACCTTCAGCGAAGTCTTGTTCGAGCAGCTCCGTCTGGGCTCATGTTACGTTTCAATCGCCCAGGAGCTTCAAAAACATACACATGCCCCGATGACTCCCTGAGCTCCTGATTTAACTAGTTTGGGGCAAGGCCTGGGCATCTGGCAGGTTTTTTAATCTTCCCAGGTGTGGCAAATGGGAGCCAGGGCCGAGAATCTTCAGCTTAGACTGGAGCCTCACTCCTCCAAGCGGGGTCCGCGGACCAGCCACACGGAGTTCGCCTGAGAGCTGTTAGAAACGCAGACTCTGAGGTCCTAGGACAGCCCTACTGAAGGCGACTGTGCCTCGTAGCAAGATTCCCAGGTACGCTGTCTGCGTGTTTCAGTTTGAGACGGCTTGACGTAGTGCGCTCTCAACCGCGTAGTGGCCACTAGGTACACGTGGTTACTTAAAAACAAAATTCACTACAATTCACAAGTCAACTCCTCAGCTGCATGAGCCCCATTTCAAGCACTCAACAGCCTCACGTGGGTAGTGGTTATTGTATTGGCCCCACAGACCTAGAACATTTCCATCAGGGCAGAAAGTTCTATTAGCACTGGGCTAGTGTTAAATGAGCGGCAGCCCTTGATAACCAAGGAAGGGTGAAAGTCAGGGAACAGAGGTGGAGGCTGCTGGGTCGGGCTGTTACGCCAGGTGTGGCAACCTCCCCTCATCCTTGAAAAGCAGGTTTCCTTGTAATTAATCAAGATTGAGAAAGCCGAAGTGGCGCCACCTTTAGGCAAAACAACACATGCCGGTGGGACATTCTACTGAAACTGAGGCTTTGGGGAGGAGGGTTGCCGTACCTGACCAGATGCCACTTTTAAGAGTGACAAGAGGACCTAGCAGGCCACGCAGGATCTATGGTCACCGGGGCAGACAGTGGGAGAGAGAACAGAGCTAGAACTGTCTGAGAGTCCTCAACACACAGACCAGAGAACGCGCAGTGAATGGGATGACCAGCTGGGTGTCGGCAAGGGAAAACGACAGTCATGCACAGACTGTCACCATCAGAAGGGTGGGCAGCCCAGGAGCAGCCGCAGAGAGGCCGGAAATCAATGATCAGAGACAAGAGGCAGAGTTGGGAGGCGGTGGCTCCTAGAAGTCCGTAGAGGGAAGCAGCTACGAGAGGGAGGCAAGGATGAGCCGGGATAACGTCTGAACGTGACCTTAGAGGAAGTACAGGGCAAGGCCAGGGCCTGCTGAGGCAAGAGCGCGACCCTGAGCTTACACGACCTGCATGGGGGATGCCTCCTACCATGTCGCACCCTAGGCATCTATCCGGCTTCACCCACAGCCCAGACCCAGTGAAGGAGCTGGAAGCTTCTGAGAGGAGCACAGGAGTGCTGTGACAGAGAGATGTGGAGGTGGAGTACCAAGAAACAGAGGGGAACCCCCCCCCCGAGATGTGGTTTGCTTGGCGGAGCTAGGGTTTAGAAGTTTGGCAGAGGAAGAAAAGGTCTGTCCCGATTCTGAAGTGGGACTGTGTGGGGACTTCGGAGTGGCCCCAAGACCTCAGCAACCTGCGGGTAGCTCACCTGCTTTTCATCTGAAGGTCAAAGGTCCAGGGGCTGAGTGCTTTGGCCCTGCCCCCCCCCCCAACCCGTGCCCTGGAACAAGGTGGAGCTCAGACTCGCAGTGGCTCTTCCAACAGTCCTCCACAGTGGCCTTGCATCCCAGGGCTCAGGTTCAAACACGGGCTCGATCACTTAGCCGCTGGGGAACCTCAGGAAAGGGGCTTATTGACTCCAGGTCTGTTTCCAGATTCGTAAAAAAAAAATAACAGGTATGCCTGGTGGCTTAATCGGTTAAGCATCTGACTCTTGATCTCAGCTCAGGTCTTGATCTCAGGGTTGTGAGTTCAAGCCCCATGTTGGGCTCCACGCTGGGCATGGAGCCTGCTTTATAAAAAGGGGAGAGAGAGAGAAAGAGACACATGACAGGGTTTCCTTTTGGGGTGATGAAAATGTTGGGTTGTAAAACACTGGGAATGTACTAAATGTCACAGTTATTCGATTTAAAATGGTTGATTTTAACTTATGTGAATTTCAGCTCAAAAAGAGGGATGACTGGGACGTCTGGGTGGCTCAGGCAGTTAAGCATCTGACTTCGGCTCAGGTCACCATCTCAGGGTCCTGGGATGGAGCTCCGCGTCGGACTCCCTGCTCAGCAGGGAGTCTGCTTCTCCCTCCTGCTCGTGCTCTCTCTCGCTATCACTCTCACTCTCAAATAAATAAAATCTTTAAAAAAAAAAAAGAGGGATGATTACGTGCTTCGTGGGGTGGTCTTGAGATTAAATGGCTCAACCCACATTAAGCAATTAGAACAAAGTCGGAGGCACAGTAAGCCCTCCAATGATACCGACTATGATTATAACGCAGTCCAGCTGCCTCATTCCATGTAAGGGCCATAAAAATGTGCTCAGGGGATCCAGACCGTTCAAGTGTCTCCATTTTTGCCTAATGGATGATTTAAAACAAGCATTTATATTTAAATACGCGTTTCCTTTTAAAATGTATCTCAAGTATCCTGTCCTCCACATTTTCCATCATTGAAATGGCAAGTTCCCATTTCATTAAGCTGTACTTCGTCTTTTAAAAATTAAATAGAGCATTAAAAAAAAAAAGCTGGGCATCTTTAAATGACAAAAACCACTGTGTCATCTTTTCTCACCCTGAGCAACACAGGAGAACACTTAATAGTACATATTGTGCTATGACACATTTCAAATCAGGCTGCCAGCGATTTACAATGGATATATTAATACTATTTTTATCCAAAAAGAATGGGATTAAGGAAGACATTATGAGGCAGTCAAAGGCTTTGTTTCAACAGTTTGTAAACACATGCAAGTAAAGACTGCAGCTCTTATCTGGGAATAAATCGGAACAATTTCATAAAGAAAAGCCTACGCTTTTCTGAGGCTTAAGGAGAAACATGAACAAAAAGTATGTGGGGGAAAATTAATACCATCAATGGCATATTCCTCGGTCATTAGATTCAAAAAATAGGCTCTAAGCAAGGAGTATACTCGATGATTCCACAAGGTGCCGGGGGACACAAGGGCTGGGGAGCAGCTCTGAAAGCCGGAGGCTCATCAGTAATGCCTGTGACGCTGGCACGCTTATACACTGTTGTAGGCTTAATTGCGGCCCAACAAAAATCTATGTTCACATCCTAACCTCCAGGACTTTTGAATGTGGCCATATTTGGAAATAGGGTCTTCGCACATGAAATCCAGTCAAGATGAGGTCATACTTGATTAGGGTGGACCCAAACTCCATGACTGAGGTCTTTACAAGAAGAGGGAAATTCAGACCTAGAGAAGAGACCCAGGGGAAAATGTGAGGGTAGAGGCAGAAATTGGGGCAGAAATGCTTCTACGGGCCAAGAAATGCGAAGGACTGCAGACAACACGAGAAGCTAGTAGAGAGGCATGGAACGGATTCTCCCTCGGAGCCTTCAGAAGGAGCCAACCCCGCTGGTACCTTGTTTTGGATTCCGGGCCTTCGGAACTCTGAGAGAATAAACTTCTGCTGTTTAAGCCGCCCTGTTGGTGATGCTTTGTGATGGCAGCCCTGGGAACTGGATACACATGCCATCGTGGGCATACTGTCTTCAAGGACCATGAGTGGTTTTTGATTTTTGTTTTTTTTTTTTTTAAAGATTTTATTTATTTATTTGACAGAGAGAGAGACAGCCAGCGAGAGAGGGAACACAAGCAGGGGGAGTGGGAGAGGAAGAAGTACGCTCCCAGCGGAGGAGCCCGATGTGGGGCTCGATCCCATAACGCTGAGATCACGCCCCGAGCCGAAGGCAGAGGCCCAACGACTGTGCCACCCAGGCGCCCCGAGGACCGTGAGTGGTTGAACAGAAAAGGGGTCAAAGGCAGAGGCTGTGAAGTCGGTTTTGGCCTTGCCACCTAAGAGCTGTGTGGCCTTGAGCCAGGTGCTACATCTCCCTGTGCCTCAGTTTCCTTGTTTTAGGTGAGAATAATAGAACCCGCCTCACCTGGTCGTCATGAAGATCCAGTGAGACGAAAGTCAAGAAGGCAGCATTAATGCTATTATCATTATTCCGCCAGTTTTTATTTTTGCCCTATATGCATCACAATCCCTCCTCTCAAACTCCCTTTCCCTCTTTGGCCTACTTTTTAACTTTCTGACATTTTAGCATTGCAAATATGGTAGAACCTATCAATGATGCCTAAATTTCCATGAAAACCTTGAGTTTCGTGAGCAATAGAACCCAAATCTATTTTTGTAACCTCCAATGGTTACTAGAATAGCCCAACAACAGAAAGGCGAGATTAGTACCAAGAACCTTCGAGCACAAAGAACACCTATCCATCTCCACCCTTGAGGGGCTGCAGTGGGGCTCAGGTAGAGGGACAAGCATCCTGAAAACCAAACCAAACAGGGCAGACGCAACTGAAGATGCGAGAAGGCCAAAGCAAAGTTTGTCCAGGCAGAGCTGAACAAGAGGCGTTCATTCACAGGACGGTCAAGGACCCACAAGTCACGGGAAGCCACAGGGAAGAACCAGGAAAGGCATCGGGATAGAGGTGAGTCCTAAGATGGGTCGGAAATAGAATGGACATAATGTGGTCGAGGAGGATTGGCAGAAGCAAAAGAACCACCATGGGTGGTTCCTCAGCAAGTTCCACATCGAATTACCATATGTCCCAGCAATTTCACTCCTAGGTATATACCCAGAGGAATTTACAACAGGTGTGTGAACAAAAACTCGTACTCACATGTTCACGACATGGCTGGCGTCCACGACAGTATCCATACCACTCATCACCAATGTACGGATAAAGAGAACACGGTCTACCCTTACAAGAGAATGGCACTCAGCCACAGAAAGGAAGGACGCACTGAAGTGCTACCACGCGGGCGCTTGTGAAAACATGATGCTAAGTGAAAAGAGCCAGGCCCAGAAGGCCACGTGTTATATGGTTGCATTTATATGAAATATCCATACTAGGCAAATTCAGAGAGACAGAAATCAGATTAGTGGTTGCTAGGGGCTGGGGGGGGAGGGGAAGATGAGGAACAGTTACGGGGCTTCATTTTGGGGTGATACAAAATATTCTAGAACCAGATGGTGGTGATGTTTGTACAACATCATGGATGCACTAAATGCCACCGAGCTGCACACTTTGCAATGGTTAGTGGGTAAGCCTTCCGTGTATTTTATTATAAAATAAACTAAATGAAGAGAATAAAAGCAAGGGAAAATTCCACAAGAACAAAAGCCACAGTGAGCGAAACAGGAGGATGTGTTATGTGGAAAGAAAGGAACTAATGGCAATTCATTTGTCACAGAGATGAGATTAACTTGATATAGCACCTAAGGCAATCCTTTTTTAATAAAAGATCGAGGGAAGAGCTCTACACGACAAACTGGGGCCATCCGCGAACTACAGACTGGGGCCTGTGCTACGTTTGGCTCACTCACAAGAGCATTAATAGGTCTTTAGAAGGTCACTGGGAAACCACTGATTGGTAATCCATCAAGGGAGACACAGAGGTGGACACGCAAGATACCTACATCCTTGTCTTCAAAATTTTAAGTCTCACTTGTTAAAAATGTCTGCATGCCAATGTTCTCTAATGACTGCCTGCCGGTCCTGTGTCCCCAGCCTAACTGGCCACCCAGAAGTGGTACACCAACAGCCCTTTCTGGGATGACGTCACGCGGGACTACAAGCTGTTTATGAGAAGTATCAGCAAACAAGATGTCAGTGTGCAGGGCAGATGGTGGGGCGGATCCAGCCAGATGGTCAAAGGTGGTCTGGAACAATCTACTGTGGTGCCGATGGTCTGCTGCTGACTCTGAAGGCATAAGGAACCTTCTGCAAGCCGGTGCAAGCTCAGGCACAGCACATCTACCTACGATCACTGGGGCCAGTGGACAAGAGAGCGGCTGTTTCCCAGCGGGACCCGGCCTCCATCAGAGAGTGCCATAGGCGCAACTTGAGTGGGCCTGTTGTCTGACGACGCCTGACATGACATCATGCACATACCACGATGCTGCGTCATCCCTCTGTCTAGTCTCGGAAATAATGGACAAGCCACTGGGGTAATTAGGGAGCACCATCTCAACTCCCAAGCTGGGGGGCCGCGAGCCTGGGGTATGATCATAGGCGTACACAGGCCAAGACTCTTTTCTGGGTGACATCATTTCCAGCTGTGTTGCAGTGTCACTGCAAGGCCTGGGTCATGGGGCAGGAGAGGACACGTCCCTGACCACGCCTCCCACAAAGCAGCCCCCCGCCGCACCCACACAGCTGAAGATCAACAGGCAAACACACAGCAGCGAGAACCATAGATGACGATGGCACCCTCCTTCCAAATGAGGAATGCTCGCCATCTGGAAGGGAGAAGGGCCGTCAGAAGTTGAGGAGGGGACTGTGATATGGGACAAACCCATGTAACAGGATCTCAACGGTGTCTAAACTGTAAAATTGTGGCCCACGGAAGAGCCCTGGGCGCACATAAACTTGACAGGATGCTGAGGGAGAGGGTTCCCTTAGGGTGCCCGATCAGGTGTGAGAGGGCTTTCCGCAGCAATAGTAAAAAAGAAAAAATTCTCAACACATGACAAGACGCTCCACGTCACTCATCATCAGAGATGCAAATCAAACCATAATGAGGCATCACCTCACACCTGTCAGAACGGCTAAAATCACCACCGCAAGCAACAAGTGCTGGTGAGGACGTGGAGAAAAAGGAACCCTCGTGCACTGGGGGGAATGCACGCTGGTGCAGCCAGCGTGGAACACAGTATGGAGGGTCCTCAAAACGTTAAAAATAGAGGGGCGCCCGGGGGGCTTAGTTGGTTAAGCATCCAACTCTTGATTTGGGCTCAGGTCATGATCTCAGGGTGGTGAGCCTGAGTGCCACGTGGGGCTCTGTGCTGGGTGTGGAGACCACTTAAGATTCTCTCTCTCTCCCTCTGCCCCTCCCCCCCTTAAAAAAACTACAAATAGAATTACCATAGGCTCCAGTAATCCCACTACTGAGTATTTAACTGAAGAAAATGAAAACACTAATTCAAAAAGATGTATGCACCCCTGTGTTTACAGCAGCAGTATTTACAGTAGCCAAGATATGGAAGGAATCCAAGTGTCCACCCATAGATGGATGGATAAAGAAGATTCCATTTTACACACACACACACACACACACACACACACAGAGGAATATTACTCAGCCATAAAAAAGGCCAAGATCTTGCCATTTGCAACAACATGGATGGAGCTAGAAGGTATCATACTGTGAAATAAGTGAGAGAAAGTCAAATACCATGTGACTTCACTCGTATGTGGAATCTCAACAAATGAACTGAAAAAACAGAAACAGACCCATAAACACAGAGAACTGGTGGTTGCCAAGAGGAGAGGGGGATACAGGCTTCCACTTGCAGAATGAATGTCCTGGGATGAAAGGCACAGCAGAGGGAATGTCGTCAGAGGAACTGTAACGGCGCCCCGTGGTGGCAGATGGGAGCAACCCTTGTGGGGAGCACAGCGTAACACACAGACGTGGCAACCCTGAAACTAAGGTAACACTGTGTGTCAACTGTGTGTCAATTTTTAAAAAATGCCTCAAATAGGGACGCCTGGGTGGCTCAGTTGGTTAAGTGTCTGCCTTCGGCTTAGGTCATGATCCCGGGGTCCTGGGATCGAGTCCCATGTTGGGCTCCCAGCTCAGTGGGGCGTCGGCTCTCCCTGACTCTGCCCCTCCCTTCTGCTCGCTTTCATGTGTGGGCACTCTCTCAAATAAATAAATAAAATCTTTTTAAAAATGTCTCAAATAATATCTCTGGCCATCTGGGTGCTTTATTCACTTGATTGTATATATTTTCATTTTCATTTCACCATATTTGCTACATCTCTTTTCTTCTGAAGAGATTTCACAACTAAGTATTTCAGTATGCATCTAAAAAACACAAAGCACAAGGCACATTTTCCTATGAAACCACAATACTATTATCATCACTCCTGCAAGAGTTAACAACTTCTTAATATCATCCAACACCCATCTGTATTCAAATTTTACTAATTATCTCCCCAAAATGTCAGTGACGGTTGGTTGATTGAGCCAGGATTTCACAAGGGAGGGCCTGGATAGGAGACAGAGGCGAATCTAGAAAGCAGAGAAATAAAAATCAAAAACTGTAACTTAATAAAGCAGATTAAAAAAAAAAAACAAATGAAGCACTCAAACTTTTGTGGATTTTTTTTTTTTTTCTATTTAGGGTTTAGAAGGAAAAATAGGAACAGATGATTTGGGGCAAGAAGGGTGTTTCCCTCCCTCACCATGTGTCAGTGCTCTGGTTCTCTCCCCACCTCCCCATCTGCCTGGGGCAGGGGACCACCCACCAGTGGGGGTGCCAAGGAACACAGCAGAGGAGGGTAGGAACAAGAAGGAACCAATGTAGAGATTTGGGCACACAAAAACGTGGGCGAATTTCAAACCCTCACAGAGGCCACCAGCATTTACTGAAGATCAGCCCTGTGCCGGCTATTTTCACACACAGCTCATTTCGTCCTCAAAGAGCTCCTTCAAGACCACTTACTACCCCATTATACAGAAAAGAAAACAGGCTGGCAGGAAGTTCAGGGGCCTGCTGTGTGCACAGAATCACGGTCCCCTCCCCCTCCAAAGATAGTCCCCATCCTAATCCCCGAAACCTGTAAATACTTTACATTATACAGCAAAGGGGGATTAGGGTTGCAGATGGAATTAGGGTGGCTCGTCAGCTGACCTTAAAATAGGGAGATCAGCCTGGATCATCCCGGTGGCCCACGGTAGTCACGAGGTCCTTATATGTGGAAGAGGGAGGCAGAAGAATCAGGGTGATGGCACATGAGGAAAACGCACCCCACCTTTGCTGGCTTGGAAACTGGAGGAAGATGGCCAGAAGCCAAGGAATGGGGGTGGCTTCTAGAAGCCGGGAAGAGCAAGGAAAAGGCTTCTTCCCTAGAGCCTGCAGAAAGGAACGTGGCCTTGCTAACACCGTGTTTCTAGCCCCATGAGACCCTGGTCAGACTCTGACCCCCCAGAACTGGTGTTGTAAGCCACTGTTTGTGCTAATTCGTTACAGCAGCCGCAGGAAACTCATACAGCAGGAAGAGAACACCTTTGCTCTCACAGTATTATTTGAAATGTTTATCTGCCACTCTCTTCCACCGGTAGATGTACTTTTTATAATGCACTTTAAGCTTTAAAAAGAAAAAAAAAATCAGTCTGCTTTCCTCAAGCGGTGCTAGGATCTGAATGTTTTCATCCCCCCAAAATTTAAATGCTGAACTCCTAAGCCCGATGTGATAAGTATTAGGAGGTGGGGCCTTTGGGAGGTGCTTAGTTCATGAGGCTGGACCCTCGTGAGTGGAATTAGTGCCCTTAGGAAAGAGGTTCCAGAGAGCTCCCTAGCCCCTTCCACCATGTGAGGACAGAGCCAGAAGGTGCTGGTTAGGGGTCAGGAAGAGGCCTCTCCCTAGACACGGAACCTGCTGGCATCCTGATCTGGGACCTCCCAGCCTCCAGAACCATAAGAAATTTCTGTGACCCAGTCTGTGGGGTTTTGTAACAGCACCCCCCCCCCCAAAAAAGGCCTAAGACAAGTGGATCATTTAGAACCAAGGCAAAGCCCCACAAACAGGTTGGCAGGTGGCATGAGCCACCCAGGGATTAAAACCTCATGGGAGGGGCGCCTGGGTGGCACAGCGGTTAAGCGTCTGCTTTCGGCTCAGGGCGTGATCCCGGTGTTGTGGGATCGAGCCCCACATCAGGCTCCTCCGCTGGGAGCCTGCTTCTTCCTCTCCCACTCCCCCTGCTTGCGTTCCCTGTCTCGCTGGCTGTCTCTATCTCTGTCAAATAAATAAATAAAATCTTTAAAAAAACATAAAACCTCATGGGAGGGCAGCTGCAGTGCAGACCGTCACCCATGGGCAACTAAAAACATGGGTTTTAAAGTCAAATACAATGCTGCCGGTCGTTCTGGGGAAGAACTTTTTTTTTTTTTTTAAATCAGGACAGCCAGAGGCTTCTTCCAATTTAGACCATAAAATTCTACTCAGGAAGGCCATAATTACTCCAGTTCTACAACTCTGAAAATTGTGATAAGCAGCCAGCCCAGGAACCTTGGAAGTATTACAGCATACAGTAGCATCTGATAGGAAAAACCGAAATGAAGCAGGACGGCCTCAGTCACGAAGAGCTGGGTTCAAACGCTTAGCTCCACGAGCTACCCGGATGCTCAGCACGGACTGTAACGGGCAGCAGCGAAAGGCACGCAGCTCTGCGGGCTCTCCCCTTGGCCACTTCGGCGCTTTGTAGTCCGAGCAGCCACCTCTATCAGCAGAAACCAGTGGTTCCCCAAATTCGCGGCGTGGCGCGGTGCCTGGAGGGCACCCCCAGAGTTTCTGATTCCGTAGGTCTGCTGAGAGGGGACCCAAGAATTTGCATTTCTAGGAAATTCCCACATGACGCTGGCATTACTTCCCGCTTTTTGAGAACCACCCGTATGGATCTATTATCCTGACCTGAAAGCCAATTTCACGGGGAGGGGGGGCGTGGGTGTCAGAACCGACTTTTCGTTTACGAAGAACAGACCCCAGCCACGTGAATCATTAACAGACGGTTTTTGGCTTCTGGGAGGATTTCTTTTCCCTTGCTTTGCAAACAACACAGAAGACCCTTTGCTTACACACCCACCGATTGTCCTAGAAACGTGCGAGCACACACATGGTTATGGCATCGTCTGAAATAGCAGACCACAGCAGGGTAGAGGCCTCACTACACACCTGTACAAGCAGAAAACGACGGTTCACGGAACCCAGGGTGGGGGATGAGGGGCTTGCAGGGAATGCGGAGTCGTGCCCCATCTCTCGGTCGTGTGGAAAACCAACCGTGGAAGCCCCCTCTCCCACTCCCATAAAATGCAAGGAAACCAGAGCACCCTTTTCAAAGGCAAACCAGATCCGGCCACTTTCCTGCCCCACATCTTTTTTTTTTTTTTTTTTTTTTTTTGCTCTTAGAATAAGATTCCGAACTCTCTACCAAGCTCTGCAAGGTCTTTGAGATCTAGCTCCCACCCACTACTTGCCTTCATCTCTAACCTATACTCGGTCTACACCCCAAACACATGAGTCAGCTTTCAGTTCTTCAAATACATCAGTTTCTACCCAGGGCCTTTACAACCTGCCATTCCCTGGGCCCACTGCTCTGGCCCAGATCCACACCAGCCGGCTTCGGCTCGGGCAAGCCTTAACTCAAACAGTACCTTGTCACCTCCACTGTGAGGTCTGCCATGATTGCTTCTCAAACCTCTAGCCCAGCTCCTCACAGTCACGCTAACCTGTTCTAGAAACACCAAAACACCTGCTCACTCTGAAATGATTTTGCTCATCTACCATTCACCAAAATTTAAGACGTGAGAGCAGGAATCTTGTTCATCTCATTCCCCACTCCAGCCCCAACAACCAAAACACCAACTGGAATGTAGAAAGCACACAGTAAGTAGTTACTGAATGAATAAATAAGCCAGTCGAAAGTGAGACAGAGGGCGCCTGAGTGGCGCAGTCAGTTGGGTGCCTGACTCTTGGTTTCAGCTCAGGTCGTGATCTCAGTGTCATGGGATCGAGCCCCGTGGCTTGAGATTCTCTCTCCCTCTCCTTCTGCCCCTCCCATTTGTACTTGCCTTCTCTCTCTCTCTCTGAAAGAAATGGATAAATCTTTAAAAAAAACAAAACAGTGAGACATAAGGCAACTGACCGAATTTTCAATGAGAATGACGATCATTTAAGAGCTAATGCTATCATAGAGTCACTCACTGCTCAGTGCTGATTAAGTCCTTTGTGTCTATTAGCTCATGTAACGTTCGCAGCCTCGGACACAGTTACTATTCCTAGCCCAAGCATGCAGGTGAGGAAACTTAGGCATGAAGAGTAATCTGCCCGAGACCACGAAGCTAGTTAGTAGTCGAGCCGGGATTTGAACCCAGGCACCATACCTACAAAAATCACACGCTACAGTACAGCAGTGGGTCTGCCTCCCAGTATCACTGGGACCTGGTTTTTCACAAGCGCACACGAAAGAGGATGCCCTTCCAATTCACATGCGAACGTGTTAGATGGTAGTCTCCCATTGTGGCCCTTGGATGAAAACAAAGATTTTCTATGCAAAGTGGTTTAGCTCCTAATACCAACTGTTTGAGATTTCTAGCACATTTCTTCTCAAGGAGCTTCTTTTCCCAATGTTCACGTCATCTTTCTAAATCAGGGCAAGAGTCTTGATTAATTTCTATCTGGGTTTAAAAGAATGAAGATCTAGAACTTTGGACAACTAGCCATATCACTTGACTGGGGATAGGCCCACCGAGAAGTGTTTTGGGGGTAAAATTCACACTGGACCTCAAAAAGATCTCCTATGGGGGCGTCATTCTTAGCGGGGAGTCTCTTTGAGATTCTCTTCCTCGCCCTCTGCCCCTCCCCTGCTCACACACGTGCACACACTCTAAAAACAAATAAATACTTCTTTAAAAATGAAGTTCTCATATGAAAAACAGTGTGAGGGGACGCTAGGGGTGGCTCAGTCGGTTAAGTGTCTGCCTTCAGCTCGGGTCATGATCCCGGAGTCCTGCGTCATCAGCAGGGAGCCTGCTTCTCCCTCTGCCTATCGTTCCCTGTGCTTCTGCTCTTTCTTTCTCTCTCTCTGACAAATAAATAAATAAAATCTTTTAAAAAAACAAAAGGAAAGAAAAGAAAAGAAAAACAGTGTGAAATATCTCAATTTCTAGGTTACATGTTGAAACATTTTAGATATATTGTGTTAAATAAGTGATGTTGTTAATTTTACCTGCTTTTTAATCTTTTAAATAATTTTTAATAGCCTTTTAAAAATGACATATGTGGCTCACGTTATATTTCTACTAGACAATGTAGATCCCGAATATTCTAGAATAGTTCATATTGAATAAAATATCTGAAACAGTTTTCCAAATGTTGGTAATGCCTATTTTCTTGTTCTTTTTTTCTTTTTTCTTTTTCTTTTTTTTTTTTTAAGTAGGCTCCACACCCAACACGGGGCTTGAACGCATGATCCTGAGATCCAGAGTCACATGCTCTACTTGACTGAGCCAGCCAGGTGCCCCCTCTTAATCAAGTTTTTAATCTAGAAACAAGTATCTGATTCGTCTAGAGTCTGAATGTCGAATAAATTCATCAAGCCTCCTTCAACTTAGCCAAATGCACAGGGCTGACTCATGTTCTACACTTTATCTATTTCAACAATAGTGCAGTTAGTGGCCATAAAGCAATTCTGCATTGTTCTGAAATGCAGAAAAAATGGTTTTAAGGACCTATCAACTGATAACACAAACCCGCTCATCTACAGATTCTGCAGCTCTTCCCTCATCTTTATTTACTTGTATTAAAAGATGCTGGGACGGCGGTATAAGAAGAAATAACAAGCAATCTATGTTTTCTTGCCACATTTTTTCCCTTGAGAGCTACCACATAATGCAGCATGTCATTACGGGGGCTGAGCTTTCCCACAGACATTAGGATAATTGAGCCTGAGCTCCTGACCAAGGACTCCAGATCAAAGAGACAAAGACATAAATAAAAGACAGAAGGAAATATACAATCTCTAGCCTGCAGAAGTATTCTAAATACTGAGAGGATCCCTGGAGTGATGGACCCGGAGGACGAGACCCCATAGAGTGTTTGGCCCACCCTGAAATTCAGAGGGAGACGGAGACCCGGAGGAAGGGACAGGAAACTAACATTAGTTGAGCTTCTACATATAGTTTGCCTATGTTGTCACGGGCCACGAGTCACCACTGAGCACTTGATCGGGGCCTTGACACCCTCCTAAAGGCATAAAGGTGCTTATAACCCTGTGTGCTTATAACCTTTACTTAAGGAGAAATCAAATAACTTGTTAGTGTAGGAGTTTTGTCCCCCACTCTGCATTCCCAGGAGAGGGCATCTTTTTTAACCATTCTGTACCATTTTTCTAACAAAGGCTATATAAACTGTGCATAAGTAAGGTATGATTATACATGGAGAACTGGGTTATTATAAAGTATGCAGACACTATATAAAAAACAAAGTTTCTGGTACTTCATTTCATCCCAAACATATTAGCTAACACAAGCAACTAAATACTCCATTAATCATCATGCTTCCCACCTGAAAAAGGAGAATTCTTTGCTGTTCAAATACATGTCCAGGAAGTGTAAGCTCAATACCTTTCTTTTTCCTCCAGTAAGTCACCCCTGGGGTGAACAGAGGCAACCTCCCAAAATATCTGCTAGAGTTTTGCAACGGTCAAAGCACCACGAAGATTTGTTGGGGAAGGGAGAAGGCGAGGACCTCCAGAAGTGGCCCTGCTCCCCATCCTGGCCTCGGCTACTTCTGCCTCCCGCTCCGCAAAATCTCCAGGGGCAGGGGGAGGGCGTGTCTGAATGGGAGGGGGGCGTGCTCACCCTCCTAGGGACACGAAGGTGCTCATCGCTCTATGCGTGTGCAAACATGCTGCAGTGCCCAGACACCTCCTGTGGTCCCACGTCCCTCCACCTGGCGTCACTGCCACCGACCAGAGTGACCAAGAGTGACAGAGCAAGGGAAGTGCAGTCAGATGTTCCACAGCAGGGAATGTACACGGCCGGGAAACAACGCTTGCCTTATACGGGAAAACCATACAGCATTTCGTAAAATGCTGGATTTTGAGAAGTTTTAGTTTTTCACTCCGATTGCTTCCAACTGTTATCATAACGGGCCCTAGTGAAAAACGGACACGTCTTTTTTTTTTTTTTTTAAGCTAAAACACAGAGAAAAAGCACATCTGAAAAGCACAAAAACTGACATTGTACACTTCGGTGATATACTTGTAACTGGTTAAATGAGCGACAGAAATGCAATGTTGACCTTGCTATCTATCCCCTTCTCCTGATTCTACAACTCACAAGCACAAAATGCTTATTGTTTTTCCCATAAAGTGCTGCAAAGATTAGTATTCTACATATGCATCAATGCAAATTTATTCAAATTTTAAGCTAATGAATTAGAAAGCAAAATCTCATCCTGAATTTTCATATTTAATCAATGATTAATTTAACCCAATGCCTTTAGGAACTCAACTGATCTCTTTGTAGGCTACATTTTTCTCTGGCAAAATCTTAGCACATGCCCCATAAATACCGCATTCCTTCATCTGTACGTTTATAGTACTGTATGTATCAGGATATAGCTGCTTCACTTGAGCATGTGAAAAATGCTCCTATTATGCATCCACAATATTTATAAGTTCCAGCACTGTTGACATTACAGGGCCTGGAAGGGACAGAGCCCCTATATGAGCCAGCCCTCCGTACTCAAATTTCAAGACCTTTCCCCTCTCAGCCTCCATGAAGGGAGGCCATCAAACCCTAAGCACTCAGTCTTCTGCGGACATCGTCACTTCCCCAGCTCTCAACATGACTGACATTGAACTAAAGAGAATGACTTCTTCTGGGTCCCATTTCTCTCTACGGTAAGTCATTGCTGAATCAAAGATAATGACAGCAAAATATCGAAGCCCTATTCTCAATGGTTGGTGCATGAAGGGTACTAAGCGGCAGATGCCCCCTCTAATAGTGGCCTTCATCTTCCGACTACATTAACTGCAGTCCGATCCGTGTCTAGTTTTTGGAGTGTTTCCACTGCTGGTAACAAACAGTAGGTCAAGTTCAAATGACGATGAGCAAAGTGGAAAGAGTTAGTTCAGTTAAGTACCTTAGGTTTCCCGGTTCGGGTAGGGCTCTAGAGACATCTTGGGGGAAGAGACAGGGAAGGGTGAGCAGCACGAACCTCCTCATACTGGCTTGACTACACCAGAAACAAGGGTGGCGAGAGGACAGCACCTCTCTCCATAGCGCAGTCCTCCTGGGAGCCCACAGGTCAGCTTCCATCAGACCTGCCAGCAACAGGACCCCTCAGCCTTACTCCCCTCCTCGTTGAAGCCAAGGGTAGAAACAGCGACCCGCAATGCTGGGAGAGAAGGATGGTGTGGTGAGGCACTGAGTCTTCATGTTGGCTGCACCTAAGAATCACCTGGGGTAGGGGGGGCGTCCACCGTCCCCAGCCAGGCTGCACCCCAGAACCATCAAATCCGAATCCCTGCCTGGGGGGTGGAAACCAGAGAGAAGCTTGTAAAGCTCCTCAGCTGATTCCAGTGGGCAGCAAAGTTTGAGAACCCGGGATATACGGAGCATATCAGAAGGATTTTTTGGTTTCAACATGACCACTCTTCTACCCTCAAAATTCATGCATTATGGAGCCGATGCTCCTAACCATAGAGTTTTATATTCTATGGGTGGGGTGACTACAGGGAAACAGACTGAGAACCACTGAGTCAGAGAATCCCCAGGGCCCCCCGTTCAGCACTCAGGGTCCATTTTTCTGTGATTCCAGGGGCGTCTCACAGGATATACGGAACGTGATAAACACGAATGGAAAATGTCACAATTTTGAAACATTTCTCCAGGCAGCCGTGGATTACCGTAAAGTCCACTTTCTTGCAGAAAAGCCATTTGATTATAAGCTCGGTACTGGGAAAAAAGCTTTCAATCATGAGGGATCTTCCACCGTTCCCACAAAACTCTGGAAGGTAAAATTAATTACCTTCGATGGTATTTCATGTGAAGCCGCAAAGGATATAGAGCAATGCGTATTTCTTTTCCTCTCACCCCACTAAATGCAATCAGGAGTTGCGATGTCACATGGTTTCCAACCGAGCCAATATTTGGCAGTTCAAAACCCTGCCCTGTCAGCCACGTCGCTCTTTGTTCAGTGGCCCCGAACGCGCTGAAGCATTATGCCCCGGCTCTCAGCGAGGACGAAGAGAAACACGTTCTTTTCTCTGCAAGAGAAAGATGTAACTTTCTGCCTTCTAGTTTTCTTCTACACAGGGCCAGATTATTTCATTCCATCCATTCGGTTCCTACAACTCCCCCCGCGCTCCCCCTCCCTCCCCCCCCATTTTGCCTGGTGATGCTTTTAAAAAACCGAGAACAGAAATGAAGTCGAAAAAGAGTGGTTTTTTTTGCCTTCTGTCTCCCAAGCCAATTATCTACAACAGAATCACAACTGATTCCGATGGTAACAATATCTCTTTCTCTGTGAAATATTTTCGCATGGCAGACCGCTCTCCAGCCTCCAGATATATACAACACTTGCCTTCATGGGGCAGTCAACGGCTCTCCAGGCCAACTAGAATGGGACATTAACCAGAAAGGAACTTACAGACTTCTCAGACCTGGATGTGCAAACACATTACCTAGAGGCTTTGTTAAAAGGCAGATCCTGAGTCCGCAGGTCTGGGGTGGGGGCCTAAGACTGTGGATTTCCAACAAACTCCAGGGGTTGGTGATGTTGCTAGTCTCATGACCACAGCTGGAGACGCAAGAACCCAGACGGTGGTTCTCAACCTTGGGGCACGGTAGAGTTACCTGGAGAGCTTTAAATACTGATGCCCAACCCCGCCACCGAGCAACGGAACCTGGTGATTGTAGGTGAAGCCAATTCCCAGCGAATAACACCAGAAAAGCAGTGCCTGGCCACAAGCTCTCCTCTCCGTCTTATTAAATCTGAATGCGTGGTTAACAACCAATTCCCTTTCCCAGCGAGGTTAACATATATGCTAGTAATAGATTCATCCATCTGAAGGATATTTGTGGAACGCCTACTGAATCCCAGGCAAACCGTGCTCCACACTGGAGATACCGTGGGCAACAAAAGATAAGGTCCTTTACCCTCATAAGGCTGACAGTTCAGTGAGGTAAGGCATTACCAAATCATCACACGAATCCATAGGATTTTGAGCCACGGACAGGTGCTAGGAAGAAACACAGGTGTAAGGACAATGGGGAGCAGGGAGGTGGTTTCACATTAGAACTGGGCAAACATGTGGTTTATTGTCCAACCAGTGATCACAGAATCACAGATTTTTTTTTTATTATAGTAAGATATGCATGACACAGACTTTTCCATTCAGTGGTATTAGATACACCCACAATGTTACAGATCCATCACCACCATCCATTTCCAGATCTTTTCCATCACCAGAAGCAGAAACTCCATACCCGTGAAACCATAATTTCCCATTCCACCTTCCTAATCACAGCATTTTTTTTTTTTTAACCTGCCAGGGACTTTGGGAATTTGTGCTTCCATGGCCTGATTCTACGGGAGGAAGACAGACTTCCTAGTTCCTAGTTCAGAATACGCGCCACCATCAGACATGGAATAAAGCTAGTAGCTCCGTGCTGTTCCTTCAACACTCTCCGGAGTCACTGAAGAGAGAGGAGTGTCCAAGCTCCCAGTCCGCGAGGGCAGAAGTTAGGGAAGTTAGAGCAGGCGCCTCGATCTGCGTGCCAGCGCCAGCGGGGCCGGATCGTGCTCTGCACGGGGGCCCATCCTGGGCATCAGAGCCCATGGAGCCGCAGCCCCAGCCTCTGCTCACTCGGCGCCAGCAGCCCCCCTCTCAGGCGTGACAAGCAAACGCACCTCCGGACACTGCCTGCCACAAGTCTCCTGATCCTGCCGGGCACAATTACCCCGGCCAAGAACCGGTGAGTAGAAGGATGCTTTCTTCAATTCAAGGGCTGAAGAACACGGCTCAAGCTGACTCAGGACCCAAAAGCAAGCCATATCCTCCCTCCCAAAAGGACAAATTCACTTCTTACATGTGCAAAGCTGCCATGTCTCCACCATGGTGCATATGAAAACCACCTGGGGGGATTTTTAAAAAAATCTCTCTGCCCAGGCAGTATCCCAGACCAGTCAAACCAGACCTTCTGGGGGCAGGGCTTGGGCCTCAGTCGTTTTCAAAGCTCTCCAGGCGATCGGAACCAGTGAGCCAGCACTTACGGCTCGCGCGTGGAGGTCCCCGGAACCGCAGCAGGGGCATGCGTGGAGGGTTGCCTTGGGCCCCCCTGCAGACGTACGGACTCAGAATCTGCGGTTTAACTAGATCCCCAGGTGAGTCATACGCACGTGCAAGTGTGAGAAACGCCGCTCTGGAATTCATAAAAGATAGCACCTTCGCCTGTGAGCAGTCACGCTAACCTTGTTTTCCAGCTGCCCAAAGCATTTCAAATATATTTAAAAAACCAAAACAACAACAACAAAAAAACCAACCTTGCAGAGGGTCATTTTTAAAGAGCTGCTTCTCAAGTGCCCCCCTCTAAGCCCAAAGAGGCCATGATTTTGGGGTGGGAACAGCATGGGGGAAATGTGTCGTGTCTGCTATTGTGGACATTTGTCTGAACTTGCAGTCCCCCAGAGGGGGCCGGGCACACTGCTGTGCACTCCGTGGGCGCTTAATAAATACTTGCTGGCTGGCTCGCCAGCCCAGAGGTGAGAATAAAGTGCATTTCTCTCGGAGTCGGGGGCAATTTGTCCACCTAACCGTCTGCTACGGTCCCAAGTCCGCCGGTCCCTAGGCTGCGAAGGGCAGCGGGGCTGGGGGAACGGGGGGGGGGGGGGGAGCGGGAGACCAGAAGAGTCCGAGGCAGAGCAAGAGGCTGCGAGAGGACAGAATGCATTACTGTACTCGTGGCATGAAATCCACAGAAGAAAAGCATGCCAATCACGGCATAATGAATTCGCTTCTGGCTGCCAAAGCAGGAGCCACAGAACAATGAGCAGTTTGAGCGGCTTCTGTTCCCACAATGCAGCCTTGTGAATGTCCACAGGCAGAAAATTGTGCCTACCATGCACGGGGCATTTTTCTTTCTGGGCTGTGCTCTAGACCTAGGCAGCAAATTGTGTACCTAAGAAACAATTCATTACCGGGCTCGGAAAATGAACATTTGAACCTCCTGCCCAGCTGAGTCCCTGGGGAGGAGACAGGACTTTTCTGGACCCCGTTTGGGTGAGTAAAAGTAAGCGTTCACAAGGGCATGACTGTGGATAGTTAGCTGAATTGCGACAGATGAAAAGGACTTCGAGACGCTCCTTGCCAACGAAAGCATCGCCTGGGCATAGTCGGTGCATAACCACGCCGCTGCCTTCGAGTGTCCGGCCATTATTAGTCGATTAATTTGACAAGCCGTCGATAGCTTCCATAAAGAAGCTCCGACAAGCCGTCAACTAGAGGGTGAGAAGACAACCCGGACTATCCGTTTCTGCGCACGGTGAGGCAGCCGGTAGCCTTCCCGAACTGTCCCCAACTAGCGTGTTGAGGAGTCTGCGGACACGCACTCCCTCACGCAAAAACTGGGCTCCTTATCGATACTGACCTGGTGAACGCAAGATGCATTTTCATTTTAGTGCCTCCTCTGTAAAGCTCCTTCCAAACAACCGAATCGTTCCTTCTTCCTTCCCGGACTCACACATGCCTGAGTCAAAGGCTGGCCCTGTTACTCTGCCTCTCCTCAGCTCAGTCTCCTCCTGTGAAGCTTGGGCTGCGGGGTGGTGGTGTGATTGCTGGGGACACAACTCAACAGATATGTGTGATGAGGGAAGTCCTCGGGAAAGCACACAAAGGCAACACTTACAGACCCTCCAATACCCTTTTCCTTTCCCCGGTCAAATTCAGAAGAGCTTTGATCCATTCAATTCTTTCTTTCTTTCTTTCTAAGATTTTGTTTATTTGAGAGAGAGAGAGCGCGCGCGCACGCGTGCGCAGGGGGAGGGGCAGAGGGAGAGGCAGACTCACTACTGAGCTGACGCCCTCCCTTCAATTTTCTTGAAATCATCTATGGTAACCTGTCTCCCTCCTCCCTCCCTCCCTTTGAGGCTCCAGCAAGTTCCATGGGGTACCAGTTGGTTCCACGAAGAACTTGGGGCCTCTTTCCTGAGGCTTCTGTCCAAAATAAATGGTCTTATATGCAGCGCACGAGGGTCAAAAAGTACACATTTTCACCCTTTTCCAACCGTCTGCCCGATTTTTTTAAATTTTTAAAGTAATCTCTATTCCCAACGTGGGGCTCAAACTCATGACCCCAAGATCAAGAGTCATATGCTTTACTGACTGAGCCAGCCAGGTGCCACCTCCCAATTTTTTTTATTTATATGCCTCTATTACTTGGGAATAAAAGCTCATATATTCCCAAAGCCTGTAAACTGAGGTACATATTATAAAGTACCAAAGTATGTATATTAAATATAAGTTTAATTTATTTTTAAATAAATACAGATGTGTCAGTATGTCCTTCTCGTGACCAATGAACCACCTTGTGCATCCCACTTTGGTGACCATAACTCTATTCTCCCACATTCTACTCAAGTGTGTCCCCCCCTGGGTAAAGATAATTTGAGGCAATGAAAAAGAAAGAAAGTACAAATCTGTTCTCTGATTTGTGTCATGAAAATTTAGTTTTAACCTTAAATGCATTTCTGGGAGTTTCCTTTCCTTTACAAATGTTCTGGCATAGAATTCCAATTCCATTTTCCTTACAGCACTTTGCTGTGCAGTGTGGTAACTCATTATCAATGAGAGGGAAAGAGGGGCGCCTGGGTGGCTCAGTCAGTTAAGCGGCTGCCTTCAGCTCAGATCATGATCCCGGGGTTCTGGGATCGTCGGGCTTCCTGCTCAGTGGGGAGCCTGTTTCTCCCTCTGCTTCTCCCCCAACTCATGTTCTCTTTCCTCTCTCCCAAATAAATAAAATCTTAAGAAAGAAAGAAAGAAAGAAAGAAAGAAAGAAAGAAAGAAAGAAAGAAAGGAAGGAAACAAGAGGGGAAGATGTTCACACTCTCAACACTCATCACTCCAAAGTCTGGTCCTACCACTAAAGCAGAAAGGCAAGGACAGGCTTAAGGATAAAACTTAGGAGCTCAAAAGAATGCACTAACTTTTCCTATTCCAGAGAAGGGAGCTCCAAGAATGATCTTCTACAAATACGAAACATGTTTAGTCTTCCATCGTAAGCAGTGAACCAACCAGTTAATGCACATGTGACCATTTGTCCATTAGACCCAAGTTCATTAAGCACCTTATCATGGGTCAGGTTTGGTGCCAAATTTAACAAGTTGCAATCGCTGTCCTCAAAGTGTTTCCAGGCTTATGAAGGAACTAGACATGGACCCAAGTAATTGGAAAACCACGTGATCCAACGGGTAGGAGAGGCACATCTTCTGCAGAATGGTGCCACAAAGGAGAGAATATGAAATTGTCTATGGGAGGGGGGAGGCTCTGAGAGGAATACTGACGGAAGAGAGCAGGGGTTAGTGAGGCAGACAAGGTGAGGAAGGGAACAGGAACAGAACACGCGAAGGCGTAGCATGATGAAAGATCATGGCAACCATGGGGAGACAGGAATGGGCCGCCATGGAGAAAGCACAAAGTCGACATGGGGAAATTGTGGGCGGTGGGGCTGGAAATACAGGGATAAACCAACTGAGACTTGTAAAAAATGTATGTGTCCCTTTCGTCAACGATCGAATCGATTTCTGAGATCTTTCACAAAATTCCCAGCATGGCGAGGAGCATGAAATCATGCCTCCAATCACCAGTTTAAGGTTGAAAGCTGTAGACACAAGAGGAGAATGGAAGGCCTCTGGGCCGAGGGAAGGATGAAGAGAGGACTTTTCCCTTTAGCAGCCAGAACCGAACCTCTATGGGAGTTTTCGCCTGGAGGCCCCCGTTACCTCCTGCGTCCAAACTCCCGACAGACACTTACAGGCAGAGAGGGCTCGCCCGTGAGGTTTCAAAAGCAGAGGCCCAGCTTTCCTGAGTCACTCTACTCATTCGGAGGCCCGGGGAAGGTTTCGCAGGGCAGGCAAGCGCAGCTGAGGCACGATGAGCACCGTGGGGTCACCCGAGGGCTTCCTATGGAGGGCAGGGGCCCTGAGCCACGCGAGGCTGACTCAACACTCACACTGTCACGCAGCCTCATCCTGAGCAGGTGTCTCAGGAGACCTATCCTCAGGCAGGTACCAGCTCTCCACAAACAACCGTAAGTACCCGGATTTCATTTGGAAGGTTATCTAACCAAACTTCCCGCAGGCGTACTCTGGATTGCCTAAGTCAGGGGTCAGTGAACTCCCTTGGTGAAGAGCCAGACAGTAAATACTTTAGGCTTCGGAGGCCACATGCAGCCTGTGCCACAACCAGAGCACTACGACGGCCACAGATGGTATGAAAATGAATGGGCCCGGCTGTGCTGCAACGAAACTTTAGTTACTGGAATGTGAATTTCATACAGTCTGCACAGATCATGAAATGGTATTCTTTTTTTCTTTCGACCACCTAAAAATATAAAAACCATTCTCAACCTGTGAGCCGTTCAAAACCAGGTGGCAGGCCAGATTTAGTCCATGGGCCAGAGTGTGCCAACTGCGGATCCAGATGGCCATTTTATAACCAGATTTGAAGCCCAAATTACATACCTGAGTTGGCAGGTGTGTGTATCATAACTTCTACCGAGTTAAAGATTTTCATTCTAAATGTAGCATTTCTTAAACATGGTCTCAAGGATCCTCAGGATCTCATACCTAAGAATTCCATCTGAAAGGCTTCGTTATCATTATCTGAGTTTCTCAAATAACCATTTTTCCCTCCTGGCCGAAACTGACTTACCAGCTAGCGTGGGACCCCCTGCCGGCCACACGGACTGGATCTACAACAAAACAACATTCTTCCTGTCAAATACTGGCTTCCCCCTTCTCTCTGAACAACGTACAACTGGAGCTGATGACGACCTACAGAATGTACTAGCCTCAATTTCCCTTCTTTTCCCTGCTCTGCATCTGAGGGCTGAGCCTAATGAAAAGCAATGGTCACATTTGACCTAATGGCCAAAGAGGCAGGCAGAGAGAAGGAGCCCCGGGATCACGAAGTGCTGTGCACTTTGGTTACTGGTCTCTGGAGAGCCCAAGGGTTTTTTTTTGTCTGTTTGTTTTTTAAGATTTTATTTATTTATTTGACAGATAGAGAGACAGCCAGTGAGAGAGGGAACACAAGCAGGGGGAGTGGGAGCGGAAGAAGCAGGCTTTCCAGCAGAGCAGGGAGTCTGATGCGGGGCTGGATCCCAGGACCCTGGGATCAGGCCCCAGGCTGAAGGCAGACGCTTAACAACTGAGCCACCCAGGTGCCCCGAGCCCAAGGTTTTTAATAACCTGCAAGGAAAGGCTCAGACCCCAGAAGCCACGTGCTCACCGGTGTCTTTACTTTCACCCACGAACTGGAATCCCCCACGTCCACGAGGGGCCACATTGCACAGAGCTGGTTTACTGCCCTCGCCGAGGGCGGGGAGGTGGTACTCTGCCGCAGGTCTCTCTCCTCCTCTCCCTGCGGTCTTAAACACGCCTGGAGAGCTAGTGTAACAGGCTGCAGCCCTGCAGGGCATTCCGTCTCCAGGCCTCAGAGACCTCGTGGGGAGAACTTGCTGGCGTGGAGTCGGACCCCCCCCCCAAGGGGTAAGCAAAGCTGGTTCCAAGACTGCAGCTCACTGTCCCTTGGGGAAGGGTTCTCACTCCGGGACATCTCAAGGGATGCCGTTTCCACAGAGCCTAGTGGAGGCAAAGAAGCGCAGCCTGGCCACTCTGACCCCCTCCGGGTGACTCAAAACATCTCTGTCCACCAAGCCTTTAAGCAAGCCACAGATTAAATGAGTGTGTCTCACAGTTGCCGCATGCATGACACAGAACCCTTCCTCTCCAAACTAACCCCCACTCCGGCACCAAAAGACTTGGGGGGAAAAAACTATGCTGTGCTACTATGGTAAATTTAGAGAAAACACTGTGAAATCTAGCGTATCGGACAAGCTAGACGGTGAAAGCTTATCACGCAATTGCCACCCAAACTTGATCTATGAGAGTCTGTAGAAGGCAGTTCTTTTCCTCCATGGATCTGAAGTGTCTATTTCATTTGTCTTATGGTTAGAAATTAATACTCCTAATTTAGCATACTGCTCCGAAATAGCTGAATCACAGGCGGAGCTATTTTACTGTAACTTTCTGCTACGAACTAAATCACAGCTTCATACATTCACTTGCCACCAATTATTTACGTCGAACAAAAATTCGTAAAACCTCATGAGAATAAATAACACAGCAGATCAAACAGTTGGTCAGAAATACGATGTTGGGGGTGCCTGGGTGGCACAGCGGTTAAGCGTCTGCCTTCGGCTCAGGGCGTGATCCCGGCGTTATGGGATCGAGCCCCACATCAGGCTCCTCCTCTATGAGCCTGCTTCTTCCTCTCCCACTCCCCCTGCTTGTGTTCCCTCTCTCGCTGGCTGTCTCTATCTCTGTCGAATAAATAAATAAAATATTTAAAAAAAAAAAGAAATACGATGTTGGGTTCTTTTCTGGAAGGTGATTTGCTATGGAACCATTTTGTATTTTATAGCTTGCTTCTGCAGCAAAAGCAGTCTGCTGCTCTTAACCTCTTTGAAGGAAATAATATATAAATTTGCTAAAACATGGAGGTTTATATAAGCAAAGAGCCAACGCAGGCCTCCCGTATATCCCGCCCTTGCCCCATCGTCTCTGACAACCTATTAGCCCTCAGAGACATAGAGGGTAACAGTAAGCAAGTTGCAGTCACTGCTTTCCCTGAAATGTTACAACATCATTTTGGTGAGAAAAGTCCTCATCGTTACTTGCCATGCAAATATTTTCTTATGGGGATTTTTCTCGTAATGAGAGATCTTAATTTGAGAGTGTGGGCTGGGGGCATCTTGGCTGATGCCCTTTGGTTTCTTTACAGCTTCTAAATATACCCACATAATCGCAACAGCCCGGTGGGGCCAGTAAGCTCCTTAGCATCTCCCGGCTATGACCCTGCCCCACAGCAAAGGCACGCACAATGGCCACTATTGAACTTGGAAGTCTAATTTCTGCAGAATCTCATATAATCTGCTTTTTTTTTTCATTTTTGGTTGTTTTAAGATTTCTAAACTTGTGTTGAAACATGCTGCTTTCATTTCCCTAGAGGGGAATAATATTCCTTTAGCAAAATTCTTAGGTCAAGCCCATGTGTATTTTGGAACAGAGCAAAAGCTGGAAAAAAAAAAAACAGATATCATCTGGGGGGACAAAATCGTAGCCAATTAGTAAAAAACCTTTCTGGAAAGTAACTAGCATGGAACAGGATTTTTCAGACTGTATATTCAGGACTGCAAGTTCCAAGAGATGGTAATAGGTACTGCACAGTTAATTATCTTCAAAAAATGATACAATTTATATCCTCATCACGGAAATTAGTAATGGACCTTAGAAGATTAGCTGCAAAGCAACTGATTTTTAAATCTCAGTGTTCCAGAAAGTTCTGTGACCTCAAAATCCCCATTTTCCCTCCAGGAGTAGCTGTCAAATATTAGTGTCCAGTTGATGGAACAGAAATGCTGAGACACAATTAGGGCTTTTTTTTTTAAATCTTAAATATAGTGCTTATGAACAAGAATTTAAAAACATATGTAGCTAGAAGATAAGGAGTTCATCCCTTTAAAAGTTAAGAGAGACGAGACTTCTGTATGCCTGGAAAATAACAGAATGAAGCACTGTGACTCACTCATTGTGAAGTTTCAAGTGCCACCCCGAAGTGAAAGGTGTTACTGGTGTGAAACCATACCCCAGAGAGAGATGAAAAACACAACAGGCAAAGCCAGCTATTCAGAAAAACACACATTATACCTACATATTACTTACTGCTTGTGCTTCTATAAGCTGGTTTTAACACGAGGCTTAAAATACATTACTCAATATTAGACCAAACCATAGGCGACTGCTGATTCCGTAAGCAGAAAAAGTGGTCACACGTTGGCAATTTCATATGGTTCGGTCTAACAGAGGAATTACATAGAGACAGGCAGACAATAGGGCAGTCTAGCATTTTAAAAATTAAACAAGAGAAATTGTGATGGTTCAGCTGATTAACTTGGTTCTACGAGTGGGAACAAAAAGTAAGAAACATTTATTCCAGATGATGAAGGAACTGTTCAGCAGACATGTTTTTACTTGCAGGAAAAAGTCTGGATTTTCTTAAGTATATACAACACGGAGGGAGGCTCAACAATTCTTGCCCAACAGCTGAGCTCGCTCTATAAAATTCCACTGGCCTTGGGATTTGTTAGAATTGCATTTTTCAGATGCTTCTGTACTTCAGGGTCAACAAGTTCTAAAATCATCTTAAATGACCCAACAAACCTTGTCTCCCTCTTAGGAGTGGATCGGCATGATCCAGTTCACATGAGCGGACTAGCATGTCCTCTTCCAAGAAAGACTCTAGTTGGAGGAAACTTACAAATACCTCACAGGAGCAAACTGCATAATATTAAATTCTTTGAACCCAAATGGAAACTTACACTTGACAGAAAAGAACTTTCAAATAATCCATTCTCACATAAGCTACCTTTACCTCTCGCTCTTGTTGTTTTAAATGATTCCAATACAAACTGATTCTATTATTCCATTTAAAAATCCAGAGGCACCTGAGTGGCTCAGTCGCTTAAGCATCCGACTCTTCGTTTCAGCTCTGGTCGTGGTCTCAGGGTCCTGAGATCGAGCCTCGCGTCAGGCTCCAAGTTCAGCGTGGAGTCTGCTTGAGGTTCTCTCTCCCTCTCCCACTGCTCGTGTGTACTCTCTCTCTCTCAAAAAAAATAAATAAATCCTTAAAAACAGTGAAAATCCAGATGCTGCCACACGCACATCCCATCCAGGCCTCAATCTGTACTTGTTATTCTCTCAAGGGGAAAATCTTCCACAGCAAATTATGTCTATTGTTAAAGAGTTTTCAATCTGTGGATCATAACACTGCACCATTTTCCTACCCAGCTGCAAGTCATAGTCAAGAATCCAAAGGAATGTCCCATGTCTGTCCCAAAAACGTCCAGATGGACTCCCACACATCACACTCCAATCGACAGCGGCGGCCGGCACGCACTGCTGGGTCCGCCGTCCAGCGCACTCACACTGCACCAGACGCAGGCCATTGCTCCCTTCCTTGGGCGCGGTCTCCTGCCACACGCATCTGGAGATCTCCCTGCAGATGTCAGGATTCCAAATGCTTTCCTTTAATCTACCTCACTGCATTCCTCCAGATCACCGTTAATTTCCCTCCCCGTGTTAAACTGTTAGGCCCATCTATTAACGCCAATGGCAGCGCTGGGCCACCACAGACGATTTGGTGCCACCACGCCACGTTCATGTCCCTCTGGTCAGGAAGGAGAAGGGAGATTTGTAGGAGTCTGTGCTGTCTCACTGGAGGGGAATGTGGAGCTTGCTTTAGGCTAGGGTTTCCTCTTTAGGCCCTACGGACACCGGGGCCAGATCATTCTTTGTGCTGGGGGCGGTCCCATGCACTGTAAGACACTGACCAGCCTCCCTGGGCTCTACCCACTAGTCGCCAGCGCCACCCCGAGATGGACACTCCCAAAGGGCCCCTAGGGAACAAATCACCCCCAGCTGAGAACCACGGATTTAGACTTTCTGGAATTCTGAGAATAGCCTGAGGACCCTTTATAGCAGCCTTTGTGTTCTCTTCGGATATTGCTGCTCAAAGCGTGGCCCCAGGACCAGCAGCATCTGAGAGCCTGTCAGAAATGCAGATTCCCAGGCCCCGCCTCTGATCTGCCGATGCAGAATCTGTATTTTAACAAGATCCATGGCCACTGCTGATGCACATTAAAGTCTAGAAAGCGCTCATCTAATACCCTAGCTTGGCATCTAGCACGCAGAGTCTCATAAAGACGACGATGTAATAACTGGAGGCGCCAAATACAGCCGGCACTCCAGAGTCACTTACTACTCCACGGCTGATTTCTTTCCATTTGTCTCTGGCCGCATGTGAGAGGGGGGAAAGAGAGAGAGGGAGAAAGGGACAGCGGGAGAGAGAGGGAGGGAGGGAGGGAGGGAGGGAAAGAAACCAAGCAGGTAGGGATCATGCCCCGGCTCTTCGGCCCCGCTGTCGCACGGGGATTAGCTCGGTGGCAGGGTCACTAACTGCATACTCCCCACCAGGCTTACTCACAAAGTGATAGGAAACACAACCCAACAACAGCACGCATCCCCCACGAAGTCAAGTATATTGTTCTAAGGTAGTCTGTTACTAATTTCAAAAGCAGACCTATTTATTGAAAGGAACTGAAGATACAGAACGTGCGTTTTCAACAGGGGCAAGATCACCATGCCCTCCAACGGGATGAAAATGGGTTGAGGAGCAAAATACGACCTCACTCTTTTTCTGTATTAAGTACAAATACACACACCGTACATAAACATGTATACCGTGTACCCGTGGTACAAAGATTTCACCGGGAGGCCATTAGGAAAAGAAGTCTAAAAAGTCTTCTTGCGGGGGCGGGGGGAGATAAATAAAAAGACTGAGAAACACTGATTAAAAAAAAAAAAGATCTCTTCAAAGTCAAAGTTTTCTAAGACCCCAATGTAGTCGTCTTGGGTAAGCGGACTGTCAGAAAACACGCAAGAACTTGCTAGTACTTCCTGTGGGCAGAAGCCAGAAACGTAGGAGAGCCGGTGGGAAGCATGAGGCTCAGGGACAGGGACCAGCGTGGGGACCATGCAGCCAGCCCTCAGCTGTCACTGCCAGGCTGCAGGGACCTTGGGCAATCTCTCCGCCTCCAGTTCCTGACCACCTGAGCAGGTGGCCACGAGGACGACATGCAGCGATTATCGGAAGATGTCCAAAACAAGCTGGCATGAATAAACATTTTCCCGTTTAATCATCCTCTCCAGCTGTAAGATTTTTAATTGCCGTTAATTTGGGCGTTTTTGGCAAAGAAATCTATCCCTTCTCATTTGGATTCCAAGTAAATAACAGAACTTTAGTATATAGTATTACAAAGTATTTTCAATTTCAAAACAACTTATTCAATAGGGTAAAGTCACATGGAAGGTTAAATACAAAAGATTGGTACATCCCTTGTGCCACAGAGGCAGGCCAAAAAAAATCACCACTTCTTCCCAAAGACACAATTAAAAAACACAGGGCTTATGGGGAAAATGGGGTTAGAGATGCCAACACTCAAAAACATCATCAGTAACACATATTAAAATAAGACAGAGGGACACCTGGTGGCTCAGTCTGTTGAGTGTCTGCCTTCGGCTCAGGTCATGATCTCAGGGTCCTGGGATCGAGTCCCGCATCAGGCTCCCTGCTCCGCGGGGGGCCTGCTTCTCCCTCCCTGCTCCCCCTGCTTGTGCTCTCTGTCAAATAAATAAATAAAATCTTTAAAAAAAAATAATACCCAATAAAAATGATAGTACCATGTTATACACATTGAAGGGTTAAGAAATACAACTCTAAGTATGGGGCACCTGGGTGGCTCAGTCAAGCAGATGACCCTTGATTTCTGCTCAGGTTGTGAGCTCAGGGTCGTGAGATCGAGCCCCACATCGGGCTCCATGTGGAGCCTACTTGGAATTCTCTCTCTGCCCCTCTCTGCCTCGCTCTCTCTCTGCCCGCTATATAAAAAAAAAAAAGAAAAAAAGAAAAAAAAAGAAAGAAAGACGACTGTAAGTACTTTACTTCACCTTGAATAAAAACTAGATGTTGGCTGGTGGGGCGGGCATCAGAGAGTTGCATGCAGAGGTGGAGGGAGGGGGCCTAAAATGGGAGGTGGGGTTGTAACGTCAGGCGTGGGTGGGTGTGGCTCCTGACAGGCCGGGTGAGCGAGGGAGCTCGCAGAAGCAGCTGTGCACATGTTTCGTGCATTCCAACTCTGCTCGGTTCAGAAAGATATGGTTTTCTGCTTTTACCTAGTGTTTCACCAGGAGAAAATGGCACATAAGCAAATAAGCAATTCTGATGATTATTGTTCCCTAATAGAGCAATCTCATGGGAACATATTTGTGGTTTCCAACAAGAGATCGCAGAACAGACCATATTTGAGACTCCTTAACTTCTTAATCTTCGATGTGTGAAAATAAGGGATCCTTCTTCTGAAAGATATTTAATTCAGATCCATCAGCTATAGTCAGAAGCCTCCAGAGATGTCTAGCCCATTTTCTGTCTGATGATACTTCCAGGTAATAGCGTTTCTTATTCCGGAGTTTCCAGAGTTCAAGATCTCACAAAAGTAACGCCATGTGCCGAACATGGGAGGCAGCTGTGAAGAGGGTTCTAGATTCACAGAGAGGAGTCTGTATGTAAACCCTTCTGTGACTTGACCTTCTGTGACGTCCCTTCACCTCTCTGGGCCCTATTATCCTACCTGGAAGCTAAGGTTGCTTTGAGGAGCAGATGAGATCAACAGATCTGGAAATTACCTAGGTCAGGGCTTGAAAAATAGCAGTTGAATGTGAATCTGGTTACAGACTGACACACAATCAGGAAGGAAGCATAATCCTTATTCTTTCAAGAGTTAAGGAGCACCATATCGAAAACATCTTTTATTCTACTGACTTGGCATACAGTGGTCATTGAGATGGCTATAAAAATGCAGGGGAGGGGCGCCTGGGTGGCTCAGTCAGTTCAGCATCCGACTCTTGGTTTTGGCCAGCGCTGTGATATCAGGGTCGTCCGATCGAGCCCCGCATCCAGCTCCACGCTCAGCAGGGAGTCTGCTTGTCCCTCTCCTCCCGCCCCCCCCCACTCGCCCTCTCTCTCTCAAATATATAAATAAATGAAATCTTTTTAAAAAAATACAGAGGAAACAGAAAATAAACAGCTCAAACACTAAGGTAGTTTATAGACACAGAAAGGCGTGGGGGAAAGCAGCAGCTTCTAGCGACCCGGAGAGAATTTCATTTCCTCCCTCAAGATTTTACTAGCTTTTGTCTCTCCCTGGCTTCCTGGGTTACAGTCTAGAATGTCCCACTTCCTTGTCTAAAAAGATGCCAGGACGCCTGGGTGGCTCAGTGGGTTAAGCGTCTGCCTTCAGCTCAGGTCATGGTCCATCAAGCCCTATATTGGTCTCCCTGCTCAGAAGCTGGCGTGGGGGGGGGGGGCAGCCTGCTTCTCCCTCTCCCTCAGTCCCTCCCCCCCACTCGTGCTCTCTCTCTCACTTGCTCTCAAGTAAAGAAAATCTTTATAATAAATAAATAAATAAGTAAATAAATAAGTAAATAAATAAGTAAATAAAATAAATAGAAGATGACATCTCCTGAGTCTATAAAAATTCTTCTTGCTCAATCCAGTCCTCCTGTCATGGCGTTTATGGCGTTTGAGGGAGTCTCAGAGCATCTGACATGGTTTCACTCTTCCCTAACCCTGCCAGGAATAAGGACCTCTTGTTCCCAAAGTCCAGCCAGACGCACAGGGTCAGCGCTGCAAATTCCAAAGAATTTGGCTTGCTCGTTTTGGGGACTCCACGTTCAAATCTGCTTCTGGAGCAGAGAACATACACTTGTTCCTGAAGACGGACACAGACCACAAGACCTCGGCTGTGAACTCGACGAATTCTCCTTCCTATTACACTCCACTCAACCAATTACTGAAATTCAGACCCCAGAAAGCTTTCCCAACTAATAAAGAGATGCTTTGAAGGCCAAAGTCTGCCTACTAATTTTCCATTACAAATTAATTAAGTGACCTCTGATATTAAGTTTTATTATTAAAAAAGAATTGCTAAGTATCACGTAGAAGTAAAAAGTGACGAAGTATAAACTTATAGTATCAGGACCTATCATTTGTCGGTCTGAGTTCAAAGTTCCTCTTTGATCACTAGGCTATTAGTGGAGGCAGAAAACTAGTTGACTGCGTGACAGGAACCCAAGAGTGTGTTTTCCCTGGTAGACGTGGTCCACCATCCTTGCAGCAGAATCTTCCGTAACTCATACCCTTCATGGTAGTAACACGAACGGGAGCCTATTTAATAATTATTCCTTTCTGACAACAGGTACCTTCAAAAAAACAAGTGGGAAATACTCCGGGTCTAAATACATAAATGTTTCCCCTCAATTGGTTATTAAAGGTGATTCCATAAATGTGAATTTATTTTAGCATTAATGATGATTATCTCACTTGACCATTTCAGCCACTCTAAGCTAGAGACAGAACATTTCCCCTATTGTAATAAAAAGGCTTGCCCACAAAATGACATCTAAGCATTGCCTCATTCCCTCCTCAGGGAGGGTACGACCCCACTTTTGACGAGGTCACTTAGGCACACAGAGGTAAGTGGCTTGCCCAAGATCATGAGATACTCAGAAGTCCTGGGGCTACCACCTAGGTCTCCGACCCTTAGTCCAGCACTCTTTCTGCTTGGCCCCAAAAGCTCCACCTGGAAGAGCTGCCCAAAAGCTAGCAGAAAATCAGTAAGGAGGCCAGAAGAACCTCAGGCTGCTGTCTCCCACCCCAGTCAGGGCTCATGATCCACACTCACGCCCAAACACCAAGCCAATCACAGAGACGCCGGTCTCTTTATCCAGACAGCCTTGACGATCCCAAAGACAGTTACTGGTGCCCCCCTTCCCCCCACCCAAGCAAATGAGCTGCAGCGCCACACGGTGATCTGCAGAAGGCTCATGTGACCTGGGCAAACAGACAAAATACGAAGGATCAGGCTCCATGGAGGTGGAAGGAGGCTCAAGTGAGGGCACCCAGTTGGGTATTACTGGGTATGCCCAGAGTTTGGCTCTACCAGGTGATCCTAGAACCATCCCAGGGCTCTCTGGGCCTGGGCTGTAGTTCCCAGAAAGGACTACAAACAATCTGTTATGGGCGTCAGGGTCAGAGGTCACCAAAGGGGACCTCGTTAAGGAATCACTGGATGGGACACACTTGCTCTCACGTTCTTTGTCATGGCCACTCTGTCCAAGGGGTCCTCTTCTGGACCATCACTGCCCATGGTACTCTGCAAGGTGAAAGACCCCTGAATCCAGGCCCCAGACACCTCCATCCCTTTGGCCTCCACCTAGGATTTTAAGGCATCTCTGCAGTTCATAGGGCCAAACTAACTCCAAGGACCCAGCTACCAGCCAGCCACGGCAAACCCTACCTGCCAGTTACTGAACATTCGCCAGGCACCAGGCACGCCGCCAGGCACTTTTCTTAGATTCAGGTTAAGTACAATGCCCAATTATGATGAGGAAATGGAAGCTCAGTGAGAATAAATAGAAGCATTTGCCCAAAGCAGGCAGTGAGCAGAATAGAGATGGGAGCATCTTCCCACTAGACTTGCGCGTGTTATCATTTTGCCACGCAGGCCCTTGGGTCTTCCCCAGCACAGGGCCCGGCTCCAGGCAGGGAGTCGCTGGCGTGATCAGGAAGGAACAAGGTCACCATCATTTAACCGCACGCTACTCTGTGTAGGTTCTCCAAGGGCTGGGAGAAGTGGTTCCTTCCCAAAAGGCATCACGGACCCTTTGGATCTCGGAGGTGACTGTCTCGCTGGGGCCAGGCCATAAACAAACAAACGAATAAAACCCAACCACAAGGCGGAGCCAGATGTGAGTGCCTGTGTCCGGGTCTGAAGGCTGGGCGGCCGCGGATGTGGGAAGAACGGAGCATGACGGGCAGAGCAGGGGACGAGCGCCCCTCAGTGGCTGGGAACAGAGGGACAGCATCACCTGACAAGCGGGGTTCTCTCTGAGATAACACAGCAGCAAGATGGGGCTCCTGTCCCCCTGGCCAGCGACCCAACCCTGTGGACACCCTTCTCAGAATAATGTGCCGACTGTATGAAATAAAACACAGAAGATATGGGAGAAAACGAACTGAAGTACATCTATCAAAATTTAAAAATTTGAAATATATATCAAATACCCGTAATCACATAATATAATTGTATATGCCTCTGTAAGATGTCCTTTATATGTCCTTTATTAATGCTGGGGAGGGCATAATATACAACTTCAAAGGAGTGATGGCTGTTACAGTATTTTGAGGTCTCAGCCACAACTATAATGAAATGTGAATAGATCTGTGATTTCTATTAATGACAAAGTCACAGGAACTGCTAAAGTCACTGTGATTTGTTACCCACATTCATAAGAACACAAATGTTAAGTTTTCATTGGAGGTTAGTGAAAATACAGATGTATTTTTTTCCTATTCCAATTCCTTCTGAGTTCTGTCCCCAGGGGCCCCCTGGAGGTATGTGGAACCCTTTGGAAGCCCTTTCTTTGGACCAGGGGTCAGCAAGCTCTAGCAAGAAGGCCACACCCTGCTGCCTGTTCTTGTAAATAAAGTTTTATTGGCACACGGTCACACCCATTTGTTTCCGTATTGTCTAGCACTGTTTTTGCACTACGATGGCACAGTTGAGTCGCTGTGACAGACATTTACTATCTGGCTTTTTCCAGAAACAGTTGGCTGATCCCTGTATTAGACAGACTCAGTGAGCGGGAAATTCTCTGTCTGGGACCAGCCACCGTGCAGGCCTGAGACTCTGGAGGGTGGCAGAGGGGACCGAAGATTCCAAGCAGATCGTCAAGGCTTGACCAGGCAAGCGCTTAATGCCTCATCCATCCTCAAAGCCTCCGGATCTCTCTGCAACTTCAGACAGCAGGAGCTCCCTACATGACAAGCTGGCCTCTGGGCCTGAGAGTGTGTCAGGCCCGAATCGGCTTCCTGCAGCTCGGGCCGCTTCTGCCTTCAAGAAAAGTCCAATTATGTTTTGCTGCAAGGGGGTACGCTGGCCTTTAGAAGACCACATCACCCTGGACTCAAATGTGGCTCTACCAAGAATTTGCTTTGGTTCTTTCGAGCTTTTTAGACTCCGTGGCTGCCATGGAATCCTTCCTAAATAGTATGACAAAATTACCTGTCAGCCTGGGCTCCCTTGTAAAATACAGAACTCGTTCATGGGACTAAGAAATGCAATGACATCAACACTGCACGCGCAGACGCCATCTATGCAACATGGAAACGAGCGTCTCCAAGAAAGAGCTGTCTCGGGCTGCAAGGCACTCTGCCTCTTTCGTGTTGCCCCAGGTAATTCGGATTTTTCAGACCAGCCCTATACGCAACTTGCTCTCCCAAGGGTGCTCTATGAGGCAGATCAAGGTTCCAGCCTGCGGCCCGCCTTCCCAGTTTGCCCGGCTCTGTACCACCTGTACGTGTGGCTCTGCTGTCCTAAGCTTAAAAACCTCTAATACATCTTGGATCTAAGAAGATCCGGCCCGAGCCGGATCTGTCCTCCATTCGTGAGACGAGAACAAAGCAAACCTCTGAATCCGTCCTGGGACTACCGGCACTACAGGTGCAGATCCTGAAGGCAAGCAAGGGCCGTGTTGATTCGAGAAGCACCGGTCTCCCCGCGGGTTCCCTGATGCACTCATCCACCAGCTTCACGCACACCCTTCATTTCATCCCTCCCCTGATAAAGAACATCTATAAACCTTCGAAAACTTTAGAGTGATCAAATGCAAAACGAGCGCTTCCTCTGGCTCATTCGAGCAGCTGCTGTGGCAGAACGATTTTTCTTCACCCCCTTTCACTGGGTTTTCTCTCCAGCAGCTGCTTTTGTTTTTTGTTTGAGGGCCTCCTCCCACTTCCCCTCCCCTAACTTGTTACAAAGTTGGGGATTTGGGGGGGGGGTGCTGAAACACAAAGCGGCGCTTGTTAAAAATTTGAGTAAATCTGGGCTAATAGCCAAATTTAATTCTAAAGACCCATTTTGGAGGCTCAGGCCTAAAATGGAACCTAGTAGAGGTCTGGCTGTTTCTAGGACACCATGTCCCTACTGCGGGGGGGGGGGGGGGGGAGAGCGGGGCAAGAGCTTAATTTGAATCTGTTGGCCACGATGTTTTGAAGATTTGATACGTATTAAAAACAAATCATTTTTCATAGACTAAGCTATAAAGATTGTTTGTTTGAAATAACACTTTATGATTACATGAAATTTTAAACTCGATGGCTGTACCACACCATCATAGAATTCTTATATTTTCCAAACCACACTTAACTAGACCCCACCTTCCTAGAAATAGAGCAAATCCAGCATTTTTACGGGTTTTTTTTTTTCTTTGAAGAAATGTGCAACCTACTGTTGTTCACATTTTAGGATTAAATCCATTAGAAATATCTAGTACTTCTAAGAACAGAGCAGCTGTTGGGATAGAAAATTACCACCCAAGTTCATAAACTATTTTCTATCATCACATTACTCCCCAAACTGATGCCACAGAACTATTTTAATAAGCTAATCTCAATATGTCATTCTTTTATTGTTAAGTTATGTGGTAGCTCTGGAAAAGATGCTCCTTTGTGTTTTATAGTCATCCCCAGGAAGATTCTGGAACAACGGTCATAAAAGTAAGATCACTAACTTGAAAATGATCTAACTGCACTTAAATTTGTGGGAATAAATGTACCAAAGAGGTGTTTTGTTTTGGGTTTTTTTTTTTTTTTTTTTTGGTCTGCTTCTGTGTCTCCTCTTAGTTCCACAATCCACTTGCAGATTAATTAGGACATAAAGCTAGTTGTTTACCTTCTCATGCTCTGTCAACTCTTGAGAGGTCACAAGAGCCCTGATAACATCAAACTGGCCGCTGAATTTCACTGGGCACCTGCCATGTCCAGACACAGTGACTGGCACGTGCCTTATATCTTCTCATTTGACTCTTCCCAACAACCAGGGGAGGGGTTTTGGGTGTGGGGACTGTGGCCTGAACAAGATGAAGAGCTGGTTAGTGAGGGCAACACCAGGATTTAAACCCAGGTTTGCCTGACTTTAAAAATGACTCCTAACCATGTAAAGTTAGATGCAAATTCAGGTTTGTCTAACTTTAAAATGGACTATTAAACACTGAGCTTCCTTTTTAAAGTTGGGGGGGGGAGGATGGCTTCAAAGAGTATCTATTAATGTTAGTGTACTTCATTTTCAGGGACCTTCTCAAGTTTCGATTTATACCCTATTCATTTTCACTTTACATACAATTTTAACGACTTGATTATCTGCTTTATCAACCACTATTAGTAGCAGAATTCCGAAAATGGTGAGAAGGCATCATTGAGAGTACAAATGAGATTAAAGAGAGAAAATTATGAAAACTATACCGAGAAAGCCCAGCTATTTAAAACCACTTTAATGCTCAGCATAAATCCTCCCGTCTCATTCTTATACTATAACATGGCACACAAGTGATGTCCATTATCAAAGATACTTATAAAAATCGATCAGAATCCACAGATGCCCCCTTAACCAAATGATGAGAGTATCAGCAGCAATGAGACGTACTGACAGCACGTGTCCTCGGACCTAACGCACCACGAAGGGCAACGACCTCAGACATCCTGCGGTATTTTTCCCCAAGGGTGCAGCCTCCAGCTAATCGGGAGAAAACATCAGACAAACCCGAGTTGAGGGACACGCTATAAGATGTCCGACCCGTTCGCTTCAAAAGAGTACAGGTCACGAGAGATGAGGAGAAACTGAGGAACTGGCACAAAATTAGAGGAGACTAAGGAGATGTCATAACTCACTGCCACGTGGGATCCCGACTGGATTGCAGCAGAAAAATGGCATCAGAGGAGACACTCGTGGAACCCGAACGGGCGCCGTGGTTTAAGTTAACAGCAGCGTGCCAATGTTCGTTTCCTGCTTTTGATCATCGTACTCGGGCTGTGTAGACTAGTAATGCAGGGGGAAGCTTGGGGAATGATATACAGGAACTCTGTACTATTTTTACAGCATTGCTCTAAAATTATTTCAAAATAAACAAAAATTTTAAATGGACCAAATTTGGTTCCCCATACATATGGAAAAGAGATCTTAGAAATCTCTGCTCCAGAAATATTTAAAACAAAAACATCCTGGTTCTTTATGAAAGGGATAAACTTCCCATTCACTGAGCACAGAGTTGGCACAAATGTGTGTTGAAAAATAAATAAATCTCATTCCCATTTAACAAGGCAATACCACTTTGGCAATACCTTTTTTAAACCAACTTTTTATTTTAGAACAGTTTTAGATATACAGAGTTCTTATGAAAATAGTACAGAGAGCTCCCATATACCCCACACCCAGTTTCCCCTCGTATTAATTAATGTCTTATATTAGTATGGTGTATTTGTCAAGATTAATAGCAAGCCCCACCCCAGATACTTATGTCCCTACAGTGGCCGACCCTGCTGGCTCTTGGGGCAGGCTCATTATGTGGATGACAATGAAGATCAATTTGGCACTCATCCTGTATTTACTGAGCACTTACTAGGGGCCAGGCGCTGTGCTCGCAGTCTGCGTACATCATTACAGTTAATTGTCACAATAAGGGGATTACGTCCTTTGACATGGTGAAGACTGAAGCCCAGCAAAGCTAAGGGACATGTTCCGGATCACCCAGGAGGAGACAGTGGAGCAGGATTCAAACACAGGAAGGGTTTCTGAGTACATGCTTCCGATCACTGCAGCTGTCAGCCAACCGAAACCTATGTCCAGCCATTAGGCTAAGCTTCCCATGTCCTACACATGTTCACTTGGCTCGATTTACAGTAACTAAAAGGCTTCAAATTTCTTCCTCTTTGACTTCCCCTTAGATTCACCTATCCTTCCTTCTAACTTGTCAGTAATGTCTTTGGCACCTGTCACCTAACATTTACCCTCTCCTTCCAGCCTAACTCCATAGTCCCAGGATCTGACCCAGATCACTGATAAAAATGAGGACCTAGACAGGACCCTGTGAACATCCAGCAGCTACCTCCACCCAGGGCGGTGTGGTTCGTGACCCAGCAACGTTTGGGCTACACTTCAAAAAGCATCCACTGCATCTCACCAGGTAGAGTCTGGCCCAGGGGTCCTCAGCCCTGGCTGCTCAGTAGAATCACCGATGGAGCTTAAAAAAGTCCATTACATCGGAATCTCTGGGGGTAGGATGTAGGCACCCTCATTTTTAAAGCTCCCTAGGTGGTTCCTAGGGTGCAGCTGGGTTTGAGAACCCCTGAGCTAGTGTACATTTCCCTTTATCCACGAGGAGACCAGGGACTCAACACTGGCCAAACACCGTGCAGACTCTGACTTCTGGATCTTGACGTTACCCCTCTCACTCAGGCAAACTGCTCACTGACAAAGGAGGCTAGCCACCTGTGGGGTATGACAAAACCTTTATGAACAGAACACTGGCCCCTGTGATTTATTTCACGATCTAGGGAACTGGAGAGATAACGAACGTAAATATCACTGAAAGGCTGCTCTTAGAATTTCTCAGTATTGACATCAAGCTCATTAATTTCTTCTAGGAAGAACCAATTATACAGCTAAAATATCAAAGAACAAACCTTGAGAATGCCATGCTAAGTAATTTATTCTCCAAATGGGCTTAATTTATGCAGGACAACAGAAGCATTAAGAAGCAGCAATGTGGAATATTTATTCGGGTACAGCAATATGTTGTAAAGAGGTTAAAAAAACAAAGAAAATACCAGCAAACTGAAAACATCATTTGTAACAAAAAACATGTGATGGCACCTTACACTCTTTGTATATGAAACAATAACACAGTTGATCCTTGAACATGAGTTTGAGCTGCAGGAGTCCACTTATATGCAGATTTTTTTTTTGTAAATAGGGTACTAAAAATGTATTCTCTTCCTTATAATTTTCTTAGTAACATGTTCTTTTCTCTAGCTGACTTTAAGAATAAGTATATGATACATATAACATACAAAGTATGTGTTAATCGACTGTTTATGTTATTGGTGATGATAGTAATAATAATAATAATTAATAATAGGAGCGCCTGGGTGGCTCAGTCGGTGAAGCATCTGCCTTCAGCTGAGGTCATGATCTCAGGGTCCTGGGATCGAGCCCTGCGTTGGGACCCCTGCTCTGCGGGGAGCCTGCTTCTCCCTTTTCCTCTGCCCCTCCCCACCGCTCGTGCTGTCTGGCTGTCAAATAAATAAAATCTTTAAAAAATAATAATCTTTAAAAAATAATAATCTCTAAAAAATAGCTTAAACACTGAGTATTTCCTGTGAGCCAAGCACTGTTCTCTGCACTATACACACACACACACACACACACACACACACACACCCATTTACCACTCACTTGTACAGAAACGTCATTGTCCCTGTGTTTCAGAGAACATCAAGGCCCAGAGAAGTGCTCCCGTAGGTAACTGGCATTTAAATCCAGCAGTAGGACTCCAAAGTCCACTCTCTAAACCATAAAACGACACTCTGAGATCAGATCGTCACATTAGCTTCATAATACACATGGGCATCCAAGAGTACTGCTTGTGCTGTCGACGGGTCCATGGAGCCTAGGGGGGTCCGGAGGCAAGATCACAGAGCTTCTAAGGGCTCAAATCAGAACAGAATCCTCTCTTGACTTCCGTTCCAAGCTTCCTCCTTGCTACACCATAATTAGTCTTTCTTAGGTACCTCCGTATAGACCAGATTTGTGCAACAGAATTTCCTGCAATGTTGGGAACATACTAGATTTGTGTTGTCCAATGTGAGTAGCCTCTCGCCACGTGTGACTGCTGAGCATTTTTAATGTGGCTAATGTGTCTAAAGAACTGAGTTTAATTTAATTTAAACTAATTCAAATTGAAATAGCTAGTGACTATCATATTGGAAACACTGCGAGAAAGGCCATGAAAGGTCTCTCATTTTCGCCTTTTACAATTACTTTGCAAACCAAATTCACTTCCAGGCTCTGCTTCCACGCTCATTTAACAGCTCATCAGCCCGGCTCAAGCTCTATTGAAATAAAAGGCCACCGAGGGGTTTATACAAGCGTGAGCTCCGTGATCTCACTGGGTATTTGCCTGACAAAATCACCACAGCAGGCTCGGCTATAAATTGGAATGTGTGACTCACAAAATGCAGTAAAGTCAAGGAAAATATTTGCTGAAGAAAAGCCATTACCCATTTCCTTGCACGTCAAGGATGTAGCTTGTTTCCAAGAGCTGGAAAAGGTTTCAAGATAAGGTGAATGTGAACTCACCTGGCCTGCCTGAAACACGGCCACAAATCGTGAAACTGAAGACCCCAGGCCCTTCTCGGGGCACAGACCACATCGGGTCTTCATTACTGCCTTTGTCTTCCACCATTTTCCTTCCCTAGCTGGGAAGCCCGAGGCTGAGACGAAGGTGAACCAACTTACCAAAGAGTCGTAGGCTTAATCGATATTAAATCCAAGAATAAAATCCAAAATATTGGCTTCCTACTTCGAAAACTGAATTCTGGAATGCACTGCTTTCCATGAAAGAAAACAGGCCAATTTCTCTGCAGTTTCTCTATAGTTCAAAGGCAAAGTAATGCTGAATCAACAGAAGATTTCACTGTTGTCACTGTTTAAAACAGTTTTTACACAGAATGCCTTATTAGCATCTAAAATCCAATTGCAGAGACCGACTATAGCCCCCCAAATCGCCTGACCTCCCCTATTACTTGTGTTCCTTATGACAGATGCTTATATGAAGTTTACACGAAGAATTAAATAAGACGCCTCTGAAGCAATCCTTTTGAGAGACACAACTGGAAGAAGGTCAGTATTCTTTCGTATTTGAAAAAAATAATTTAATTAGAACAATCACCTAAATGGGGAAGCCAATAACGTGAAGGGAAAAGACAGGACTAAAGATAGACGAGCAAAGAAAGAATTCCGCTGCCAGCAGCATTAGGAGGGAGCACTCTAAGACACGGTCACTTTACTTCACATGCGCCCCTGAACCAGCCATTGCTTTGATACTTGGTCCTGCTTGGGTTATTTCAAAATGGCTCCCCATAGGGTTACTGTAAGGGGACGACGGGAACTTTCCACTTTCATCTATTTATTTTGATTCTACGTCTCGGCCTGAAGAAAACTCCATATGGGAATCAGCAAAATTACTGAATCCATCTTATTCCATTAGTGTGAGGAGAAATATATATCTCTTACTTTTTTTAAGATGAAAGATATTAAATATTTATAATCCAAAGTTGAAGCACTGAAAGCTATATGCTTATAATATTAGGGAGACGCTAAATATTCCCAGGACAGGCCAGTCCTTCTGTTCTCTCTAGACCACCACACCTGATCTTGAGGTAGGGTGTCTCAACGTGGCATGTAACTTCAAAATAGCATTAATTTTACATTATGAAATGGGTTCTTCCTCAATTTACACTGGCCAAAATGTGAACCAACGGGAGGTGGTGAGCCAACCCTCTAACATACTGTTCAAATGGTAACAAACATTTCAGTATCTCTTTGTTCTATCTTGTTTACAGTCTTAACCGTTTGGAGCATTTCACAAAACAAGAGAATTTCTATTCAAAATGTGTTAACCCTATTGAGCACTGGAAAAGCTCTTCCTTTTCTCCATCATGGATGTAATAATAATGATAACATCAGCTACACGGATTTTTTAAATATTTATAATGTTAATATTGATGTGGTTTTGGAATATGAAACCTGGATTGCAAGTGTGTCATTATTCTGAAAGAAAAATCAAGTTATTACAACATTTGAGATCTTTAAAACTCTGAAAGTTTATATTATATGTTTTTCACCAATTTCACTTCTCTTTTCAATATATGCATATGGCAAACACTACTTCCTGTTTTCCCAGTATCAATTGCCCTCCTTTTCTACGGTAATAGTATTTTTAGCTGGCTGCCCAGCAAAAGACTACCTTTCCCAGAATCACTTGCAGTTAGGTGTGCAGTTAGTTAGGTGTGACCGAGTTCCAGCCACTGGGATATGAACAGAAGTGACACATGCAACTTCCACAGAATGGCCTTAGAAAGTCTGCCCAACCTTTTGTTCCTCCTATTAGCGGGAATCCGAAGATGATGGCAGGAGCTGTGGCAGCCATCTTGGACCAAGAAAAGGAAGCCAAGTCTTAAGTATGACAGAACAAACAGAGTCTACACCTCTGAATCCTTTTTGGAGGAGAGCCACCATACCAGCTGGCACTTTTACATCAGAAGGATGAAAACTTCTGGCAAGTGGAAGTTATTCACATTTTGGGGGCGTTCCATTACAGTAGATAAACCTATATCCCAGCCAATTAGTATGATAACTAAGTAATGAAATTATGTTTTGCTCTATTAAAAGAATAATTACAGAAGTATACAAAGAACTGTTCTTCCAAGTTATCTGGCATCCAGTGGTGCTCCCAAAGCATCTTCAGAGAGGATCAGAGATCTGCATTTTTTTTATGGGGTCCCCAAAATGGCAGTCCTCTGATTGGTCACTTGCCCTACTCATTGGAAATGGCCCAATCGACTGTGACCACTTTTCAAAAACCTACCCATCGTCAAAAGTGTTTCACCCTTGAGATCATTATAACAAACGAGCAACAGGTTTCCCTACTCCCTCTCCTGCACTGGCAGAAGAAAATAAGTAGGAGAAATGGCATTCTCCATTTCCACCCACCCTCCCAACCCCAGCTGAAGGTCCCCTGTGGTTGTAAGCTCCAACACCCAATAAACAAAATTAGCCATACCATTAACTGACATTGACTGTACCACCCACAGCAAGAAGAGGTGAGGAATACAGACCCGGAGCCAGAGTGCTTAGGTTCAAACACAGGCCTTGCCACTACCTGGCTCTGCAACCTCACGGTGATTACCTGTGAGATGGTGGGGATTACACCGGTTGACGCAGGTAAAGCACTTAGAAGAGCACTTAGACTAGCGTCTACACACAGCAAGGAGTCAGTGACTGTTTCATATGTGTGTGTGTTGTAGGGGAGCAAAGTCTGCCAACCCGAGACATGCCTCTTCGACACATTGTTTTAGGCTGGTTATTTTTAAGAAAGTGTAAACGGGAGAAGCTCTGAAAAGTAAAAATGTACCCTTTTGTAAGGGACATTTACATGGATTAGGGAAATCTCCATCTGTAAGAGTGTCTCCCTCGGTGTCCCAGGAAGAGGGGAAAGATTCTAAATTTCTAGAAACTTAGCAATGGAGAAGGCCAGGGCTGAAATCTGCATAATAACCCTACCCTTGTTTAGGGTGTCTTTCCTGGTGACCTCCCATAACTCGTTCCCCCCCCCACAAATCTTTTGTCTTTGGCTGAAGATGGTATTTAAGGTGGTGGCTTCAGCCACTTTGCGGAGTTACTCAGTTTTCCAGGGTCTCTTGTATACAGGACTTGTACATGGTATTAAACTTTTGTTTGATTCTCTCCTGTTAATCTGCTTCATGTCAATTCTTAAAGCGGCCTGAAGAACCCCAAAGGGTAGAAAATTTTTCCTCCCTGAAAGTGTGTATATGTATCCTATAAGTGCGTACACGTGTGTGTACCACATATGTATATATGTATACAACAGGTATACAACAGATACGCAGGTTATACACACAACACAGATGTGCGCGCATGGCTGTCCACACACGTTACATAAAACATACCCATTTATATATATAATGGGGACGTATGTATATATGTACCGTGGGGGGGGGTGTCTCCATTTCTTGACTATACACACATATATTCAGATTTCCGTGAAAACCAAGTTGACTCATAAAAATAAAGCGCCCCTCTGTCCCAAGTTCAAAACCTTATCAAAGCTTATTCTCCTGCATTTGTAATATACCTAACGATTAAATGCATCTGCTGCTTAAACACCCCCTAAGTGGCTCTGAAAGGCCCAGCGGGATTTTCAGCTGCTCTGGCCCAACCCCAAGAGGGGGATGTGACAAGCGGGGACAGAGCAGGAAGGGCACCTAAAGCAGCAGTCTCTGGACCTGCCTCATGAGGCTCTGAACTATAATTTTATCTTCTCACTGACCAAGGGAGCTTATCTGAGCCAGCCAAAAAGGACGCTAACATAGAAATACGCTCTGCTAATGAAAGATTTCCAGAAAGGCAGCAAAGGGATAAAAGAACAGCTCACAACTGAAGCTCACATGGCACCCCAAGTTTTTGGAATGGATATAAAAGGGGGGCAAGCACTGTCATTGCCTCTGCCTCCAAAACGGGACATGTTTAGATCACCACTGTGGATACAGAATGCAATTTGTGCACGCATACATCTACACAAATTGTTATCCCCCACTTAGGCAGCATTTGAAATGTTCTGGAAGCCTCAATCATTTGTAAAATAGTCAAGTATAAAAAAGACTGAGTGGCCAACAGATGCTCCAAAGCCCGCTCCGCAGAGGAGGAAACAAAGCCCTTGGGCACCCACTCCAAGCTACTGCACAGATGTGAGGGCCGAGCTGGGCACTGCTGCAGTTTGTTCACAAAGAACATGTATTCATGTATTAACTTGTGCGTGGGGGCGGGTATGTGTGTGCTTTAAGGAGGTTCCACCTTGAAAAAATAAACTAGGTGGCAGACTGGCTATAATGGGACCTCCAGGACAGCAGAGGTGAGATGGAAACAGACTGAAATATTCGAGCCCAGGGTTGAACCCGGAGGGGGGGGGGAGCGTCCGTTGGAAAATGCGCACACCCGCCTCGAGAGCTGCTAACTGAAGCTACCCCATCATGTGCTCAAGTACGATTTATCCCCGGGCCCCCTAGAAACAGTCCACTAAGGTTGTTTTACTCAGTGAAACATGGCAAGGACACAAACACACTATGTGTAAATATCCCCATTTTTAAATGATAGACATTTAAAAGAACTTCAGTGCTTCATAGTAATAACCTCTGGTATTTCTCAAAACAACTATGTGATCAAGTCATTTGCTGAAATGCCAGTTACGTGGAGGATAACTCACTAGACCTGAGAAAATTATGTGTAGGGATTTTTATGGCAATACAACTGTACTTATTTTTAAATCAAGTAAGCAACAGCCTTCCATTTTAAATACAAAGTTACCATGGCAACAGTAACATACACCTTATCTCCTGCACCCTAAAGATAAGTATTCATAGGTAATACAATCATAGAAATAATTAAAGCTTTCCATTTAAGACTCAACTATGAAAGAGACTAGAATTTGTCAGGCATTCAAGCAAAGGTCGGGTTCCTGGGATGGTGTCATCAGGCTTCTAAGGAAAGAAGCATCCCATAATGATGTCGTTTCATTATGTGACAATAATTACTGGCATCATTTGTGGTTTATTCTGTGACCTAACTTGTGGTTTTGATCAGTTTTATTACCAACCATCCCTATTTTCCTAATTGCATTAAACTATGAATGATAATTTACACATTCCAAAAACGCCCTTTTGCAAAGGTCTGGTCCTCCCCAGCTGGGCATGTTCCAGCACGATGTTCGCTTGCGAAAGTAACAACATTCAGATATAACGAAATCTGAAACTTGTTAATACCGCCCTTAAAATACCCAACTACTGGGCAAAGGAGAGAAACAGCTCCTGTGTGCTAACACAGGTCGTGGAAATGCAGACCAGCATCGGTACCATTCTATCGCTAGAAGAAAAGGCCGTTTTGAACACATTTCTGTTGTTCTGCTTTTCATCCCTAACGTAATTTCTCTGCTCACAGGTGTAACTGACCCACCAGTCTGTGGGCTCTTCCTCAAGGCCAAGGACTCCCCCTCACTCACCACCATAGTGCTCGTACTCACAACTGCACTTGGGCAAGGAGTGTGCACCACGAAAATCCAGGAGCAGGCTGGGGGAACAAGCTAGGTCTCACATAATGCCTCTGAAGAAATCAACAAAAGCATCAACATCACGCCAAGAGCTATGGCGGACATTCAGAGCGTGGGCACAAGCCACAGCGCTCTTCTTTCTGCCCAGGCAGCGCTTAGCCCCTGGGACAATGACAAAACAGTAGACCTTCTTTGTAGCATTAGAGAGACCTCTCATCAGGGGAAAGGAAGCGCAGACAACTCTCGATTGCCTGGGCAGACGATCTACAGTGGGACACATCTTTCTTTCCTTCCTGGTCTCTTCCTTCCTGAACTTCTCCACCCCCTTTATTTACTTCCTTGGAGAAGCCATCAACATGCTCTTCAATTTCATGAAAGGGTCGAGAGGCCAAAACTTTTTATCAGAGAGATTTCTCATACCAGTATGCCAGGCCGGCGGACGTCCCCGAGAAGGAGGGGGCAAGCGGACTGCAGGTGGGGATGGCGGGACACCGAGCGTTTTCTTGGCTGGCCAACATACCACTCTAGGATTTCTGTCTGATAATACTTTTGTGAATAAACACCTGCTTTCAAATATAAGGGTAAGTACTATAATAAACAGGGTTCTGATTACTTGCTGTTTCATAAGAGGATGAACTCTCAATTCTAGGAAACCAAGAAGGGTCTCACCATTCTTGATGTCATCCTCAAAGAGCAATTTATTCATTCCAAGTAATGTTCATGAATGTTTAGCAGCTTTATAGAAATCACACAAAGGAATAAGACTTTCAAATAAGCTGTGTGGAAGCCTCAGTATGTGAAATTATATTGGCTTTTTCTCACAAAGCTGTTAAAGATGCACCCATTGAACACTCATAGGAAGAGAGATATAAATAAATGCGTTTAGGAATAAAGTGCGTGGACATAAAAACTTGACACTCGTCTGGAAAGGCCATTTTTATCACGTTCAACTAGAAATATGTAGGAGAAACTTTCTTGCAAAGATTCACTACAGCTACTTTTAAATACCAATATGAAACCACCGAGAGGCACTTCCTACATTTAAGCAAACACGCTGAACGTGACTAGACAGAGCTTCCCCGTGTCATACTTAACCATTACCCACGCAGGGGTAGCACACCCTTGATGAGAACGCAGCACACACGCACCCACATTTAGCGAGCAGAGAAGCTGGGGCATGGTTCTTTGCTTCACCAAAGGACCTGCCAAAGGGTGATATTCTTTAGTTCTTAAGTATCTATGAGGGAAACCCCAGATTTGGGGACAGAGAAACCTAAAGGCAGACTCCTCTGAAGACTAATCAGGAGGCGGCCATAGCGACCATCTGCAAAGTTTCGGGGAATAAAGAAAGAAAAGAAAGAAGTGAATGGGCATTTCTTTTGTCTTCCTACAGTATCAAGCAGGAACTGGCCCTTGCGAGGGAATATTCAGGCCACCATCTTCCTTCTAGCTTGTTGGACAGCTGGGCTGTGTCAGACCGAACCATATAAACATGCCGTACCGGACGCAGAGTGATCCAGTGTTGTGTATTGCACGAGCCTCAACCCAAGACCTTCACCAGGGATTGCGGAAGTCAGGGAAACAAGATACTTAAATCAACCATTGTACTATTCATCCATAGCTCTTAGAACAAAAGAAAAAGGTTAAACTTCTTGCTTGAAATTAAATGGTGAATGAAAAAATAATTGGCTCACTTCAAAGTTCTATGCTCTTTTTTTTCTTACAGGAGTATTTGCGAGTGTGCTAGAAAGAGGCTGGTGTAATAAATAAATAAAACCTCTCAGGTAAAAAGAATTTTCTGATTCTAATTAATTATGATCCATTTCATACCAGACAGGTAATCATTTGTCTCATTATCGTCATCACGAAGAAAGCCTGGATTGTGGTATGAATTCATTGGACATCAACTGAATTAAACTAGGTCCCTATCAGCACCAGTAATTAGTAACTTCCAGGACTAGGTTTGTCTGCATCAGAGAGGCTCGTCCTGAAGGCTCCCCAGAAAGGCACCTTCTGAAGCCAGCAACTCCTACACCTGGGACCCTTTATTTGGCGTCTACACTCCCTTGCTCTGTTTCAGCCCCAAACCCAAATCTTCCCACAGGCTATTATGTTTTAAACGTTGGCAGTTGCACGCTGGGGTCCAAGTGATTGTTTGGGGAGGGGCAGGTCCCCCGCACTGTGGAACGTCTGGCAGCATCTCTGGCCTCCACCCACCAAGTGCCAGGAGCACCTCCATCCCCTGGCTGTAGTAGCCAAAAATGTCTCCAGACATTGCCAACTGTCCCCTGGGGGGCAAAACTGGCCCTAGAGCAGAACCATCAGACTCAGTGACAAATTCTTTGGACAAAAAAATAACTTGTTGCTTCTTAAAGAACCTGAGGCCTCCACTGCTCACCAGTCCCTAAACGAGGGAGGCTCTGATTTTCCAAACGCTATCTCTGAGCACTGAGGAAAGAGCCTGCCCAGAAGCAAGTCAAACATCTTCAGGCCGCCAGACAGGCAGTTCTTTCTAATCAACAGCCCACTCTGTGTCATGGTTACTTTGATCAGAAGTTTGATTCTTCCTTCTAATGGTATCTCACATGTCACGTTAGGCTGAGGAAATCGTCATGCACTCACAAAGTAGAGACACCCCCATTTTGGTTCAAATCCCTAAACGCTAAAATAAGATGACAAAAATTTTCACATCCAAATTCAGATTTCAATTTTATTTTATTTTATTTTTTTTAAAGATTTTATTTATTTATTTGACAGAGAGAGAGACAGCCAGCGAGAGAGGGAACACAAGCAGGGGGAGTGGGAGAGGAAGAAGCAGGCTCCTAGCGGAGGAGCCTGATGTGGGGCTCGATCCCATAACGCCGGGATCACGCCCTGAGCCGAAGGCAGACGCTTAACCGCTGTGCCACCCAGGCGCCCCCAGATTTCAATTTTAAATTCTAGAGTTTCTCTATTGAGAGACCAAGACAAAAAACACATGACAAAAAGAGGTGAGTTTTAAGAATGGATTCTCATAAGTGGACCTTTGCAAGATCACTCAAATCTAAATGTATGGAGGTGGGGCGCCTGGGCGGTTCAGTTGGCTAAGAGGCTGCCTTCGGTTGAGGGCATGATCTCAGGGTCCTGGGATGGAGCCCCACACTGGGCTCTCTGCTCAGCGGGGAATCTGCTTCTCCCTCTCCCTCTGTGCTCTCTCTCTCAAATAAATAAAATTAAAAATAAATAAATAAATAGGGGCGCCTGGGTGGCTCAGTAGTTAAGTGCCTGCCTTCAGCTCGGGTCATGATCCCAGGGTCCTGGGATCCAGCCCCACATCGGGCCCCCTGCTCAGCGGGAAGTCTGCTTCTCCCTCTTCCTCTCCCCTTCACACACCGCTCCTGTTCGTGCTCTCACTCTCTCAAATAAAAATCTTTAAAAAAAAGTCATTTTAAAAATATAAATACATAAATGTATGGAGGTGGTTTTTTGTTTGTTTTTTTCTAAGTAGGCTCTACACCCAACATGGCGCCTGGCTGGCTCAGTTGGTAGAGCATGCCGCTCTTGATCTTGGGGTCATGAGTTCAAACCCCATGTTCAGTGTAGAGATTACTTAAAAATAAATAAAAACTTTAAAAAATAAAAATAAATGTATGGAGGTATATGTGTGTGTGCATTGGTTGGTGGGTGATGGCACCCAGGGAGGGCAGTCAGTGTGTAGAAACTGTCCAACAGTCCGGTTTTGTTCTGGCCATCATCAACAGTAAGGGAGTAACAACCCTCTATTAAAAACTGCATTTCCAAAAATGTCCTAGGGGAATTCAAATTTGTGATTTCTGTTGCCTCCAAATAAATAAACAAAAGTTTGAGGCCTTATGGAGGAATATTTCTGTGAAGTGATGGGTAACAGCCACACACGTAATCTCATTTGACGGCTGAATAAACCACTTTCTGGAATAAATCAAGCTCGCGCTCCAACCCAATGCTGGCCTCCTCTGCACAGGGTGAACAGCTATGTGAAAATATTCCAGGAAATGTTCTCCATTAAACTACGTAGGAGAACTAGGTAATCTTGAGTCGGCCCTGAAAAGTTCCTTTTCTCGAGTAACATCACCAAATGTGGAAGTAAGTCTCCACCAGAAGAGCGAGGTTTAAACTACTCTCGGATTACCTTAGCTGCGTCACTCTAACAGACGAGTGGAAAACCGGCTTTTCTTTTTTTTTCAACTAAGAATTTGCATCCTGAATATAAAACTGATCTTTTTAATGGAGCCAATCGGGGCATATTTTTCCTTAGGAAGAAATCCACATCTGGGGCACCGGGGTGGCTCAGTTGGGTTAAGCATCTGCCTTCGGCTCGGCTTGGGTCCTGGGATCAAGCAGGGAGCCTGCTTCTCCCTCTGCTTCTCCTCCTGGCTTGTGTGCGCATGCGCGCGCGCTCTCTCTCTCTCTCTCTCTCTCTCTCTCAAATAAATAAAATCTTTGGGGGAAAAACAAAGAAGAAAGTCACATCTTAACATATCGAGGGTTTTCTTATCTAATCTTATTATAGTATGTCAAGGGTCAATTTTATTAGAAATACCCCACTTCACTTGGATTCTTATGACCAGGCTGGTACGTGACAGCAGAGTCCGCTTCCCCCTACTGCCTCTATGTTCATCTGAACAAGTGTATCCATTGCGTTGTACTTTCAGAAGCCACAGGTCTATGGAAGGAAACCATGACATCCCATGGAATTAGATTTGACACCAACTGATTCATTGTTTCCCTAAAAAAAAAAAAAAAGCCACAAAATCTAGGAGGGACCTTTAATAGATTTGTTTTTAAAGGTGCGCGAAAACATTATCAGGGGATATAAAAGAAGATCTAATTGTATGAAGAGCTGTATCATGTATACAAATGGAAGTTTCGACATGGTAAATACAGTATCATGGAAATTACGCCGTAAATTCACTGTAATTCCACGCAGAATCCTAAGGGGGATGTTTGTGGAACATGCAAAAGCAGATTCCAAAAGTACACCAAAAAGAAAAAAAAAAATTGAGACTATCTCAGGCACTTGTAAAGAAGAGCAAGAGGAGAAAAATTCTCCTAGGAGACGCCCAGGCTTATTCTACACCTACCACGAGGACCATGCACTCTTAGCACACAGCTGGCGAGCGCAGAGCCGAGAAGCAGAGGAGAGTCCAGAGATGTGCACGCACTTCAGCAGGGAAATTCAAAAACATGAGACAAGTTATTATATAAAAATCAGTGAGGAAAGGATGAACCATTAAGTGCATGGTGGTTTCTGCATAGAAAATATAAAATAAAAATAGATTTCTATCTTATACCAAAAAACTAAAATCCCAATGGAATAAAGACTGAAAAATAAAAAGCATACTTTTAAAAAAACTTTACAAGAAAATATAGAAGAACAGAAGAACATCTTCATGACCTTGGAGATAGGAACAATAGTAAACTAAGGCAAAAATAAAGAGCACAGATCATAAAAGAAGAAAGCCCAAGATCCATTAGGGTTTATCACAATAAAAAAAATTCAGTATGACAAAAGATATGTTCCATGAAATTAAAAGATAAACCACAGAAAGGAAGAAGATACTGAGGACACATTTAACCAAGGATTAGTACACCCACAATGTATAAAGAATCACTAAGAAACCAGTAAGAAAAAACAAGGATAGGGGCGCCTGGGTGGCTCAGTCATTTAAGTGTCTGCCTTCAGCTCAGGTCATGATCCCAGGGTCCTGGGATGGAGCCCCGCGTGGGGCTCCCTGCTCAGCAGGGAGTCTGCTTCTCCCTCTCCCTCCTGTTTGTGTGCTTTCTCTCGCTCTCTCTCCCAAATAAATGGAATCTTTAAAGAAATAAAATAAAGAAAAAACAAGAATATAGGGGTGCCTGGCTGGCTGGGTCAGTAGAGCACTGGGCATGGAGCCTACTTAAAATAAAAATAATAATAATTTAAAAAAAGATAAGAAAGGAAAAAACAAGGTTATAAATGGAAAGAGAAAACTCAAATGGCCAACAACCTACCAAAAAGTTTCTACCTGTCTAGGGACTTCCGACATAAAAAACAATGAAATAGCACTTCCTACCTATCAGATTGTTGAAAAATAACACCGTTGACAATACCAAACCCTGGTAAGATACGGAGAAACACATGTTTGCGCACCGTTGGCGTCGGTGTAAACTGACAGCACACTCGGGAAGCAGCGATGACACTTGGGTTTATAGCCAGCTCCGTGTGATGGCAAGGCATTTGTTCTGCTGACGACATCATTACTTCAGTCAAAAAGAGGACAAAGCTCTTCACTGAAGGAATGAGGCAGATTATTACTTGTCTAAGTCTAAACAACACAAGAAGTTCATTTAGCAAAAACACTTTCAAATCTATTTCTAAAACTTGTCAGGATGAAAACCAGAAATCATCCCAGGCCTCCAACCGTTTGCCAACCTGGGAACAGCCAGCCACCGTTCACTAGCTACTATTAATTCAGACGATTTCCTTTTAAAGATTTATTTATTTATGTATTTTAGAGAGAGCATGAGGGGAGGGGGAGAGGGAGAGAGAATCTTAAGAGACTCCACATTGAGCGTGGAGCCCGATGTGGGGCTCGATCTCATGATTCTGAAATCATGACCTGAGCCAAAATCAAGAGTCAGATGCCAATTGACTGCACCACCCAGGCGCCCCTAATTCAGAAAATTCTTAAAACACCATCTTCTTCCAGAAACTAATTGGGAGGGGGTCTCAACATCTGTTATATCCTTATAGCTCAAAGCCATAAAATAGTTATATTGATCAGATCCTGAATAAATAGGCTACGTCTACAACCGTCCCTTTATTTACAACCCCGCCATAGTGTACTTTCCGTTTCCCAGGGGGATAATGTGGCTAGGCTCCCTTATCTCTATAATCTCTTCAGCCATATGCATGTTTTTCCTGTACTTGTCTCGTTGCTTATCAATTATTTTCAAAGCCCTTCCCACACCTGCTGTGTCATGTTTTCCACTTAAAATAGAGGGTAGCAACCAGTGATTTATGGGCTCCCTAGAACGCCTACGTACAAAGGCATTTAGTAAGTGCTTTTAACCATAGTGATTTAGAAGCAGGTCTATTTTCCAGACAGAAAACATCCCCAAGTTTTAAAATAATGTTACTAATGGTGATCAAAAACTGCCAGACCTAAGGGTTTATCCTGTATGGTTACATTTATATGAAGTGGGAAAACAGGCAAAACTATGTTGGCAGAAATTAGGAGGGATTACCCTTGGTCAGGGTGCCTCAAAGGGAGCTTGTGGGGAATTTCTGCAGCGCTGGTAATGTTCCGCTTCTTATTGTATGTACTGGCTAAGTTGGTAAAAACTGACCAAGCTCTATGCTTACAGTTTGCCCACTTTTTGTGTATATATTATACTTCAGTAGATTTTTAAATGATTTTTATAATATCCATGCCTCTTACAGAGCATCTAAAAGTATTTGTGACAATACGATTATATAAGAGAGCTCAAACCAGTTTTTGGTAATCCAGGACATGGGCTTTGCAAAACAGTAATAATTCATGAAATGGAAATTCATCTCTTTAATGTTCTGAATTCTGTTTCGCTTACCATGGAAACTGTCAGAATATGCCACATGATATAAGTAAAAGGAAAATATAAAATAAAGTGCTGCATCAAATAAAGTTATCTTAAGGGTTTGAATTTCTTTGCTAATTACATCTCCATTCTTTCCCCCTTGTGTGAAGAACAGATGCCTGAATTCAAGCTGCCATTTGAAAACTCTCCGTTTAAACATTCTTTTCTGGGAGTTGTGAAACATCACATTCCTAAACCTAACAGAGGGACCCCATGCACGTACAGAAGAGCCAATTTCCTAGGCTCCTTCTAACTGTCACTTCAACGTTCTTGCGCTTTTTACACCAGAACTCGTTTCCAAGTGTGCTCAAACTTCTCCAAACAGACCAAGTTAAGGTCTCCAGCGGGGCTGGGGGGGGGGGGGACACGGACAGAGGGGGGCACGGAGGTGGGTGCGGGGAAATCGACGGCCGTGGGAAGGGATCTCTGTGAGCAACAAGGGGGAATCCTTCCTCTTACAACTCCTGCATCTCTCAAACACATGGAAAAATGTAATGAAGTCATGACTACAGACCCTCAGGACAGGACGGAACGTGCAGGAAGGTTGCCTTAAAGGCTTAATCTGTAGATTTGATTATAGCTAAGGAGATAAATTCTAAATATGGAAAGGCCATCAAGGTAATTAAGGATATTAAAAAAATGGGACTAGATCCTTGATGTCTTTCTACTTAATGAAGAGCACAAAAGATGATGAAAGCGATTTTGGTAAGCAAGGCCAATTTCATATAGATTTCAGTCCTTTCAGAGCTACGTGCACTGAACAGCAGAACAAGTTACCAAGGAAAGCCAGGCACTCTCTATTCCCGGGGGGTCTGGTCTCAGTAAGGAGATTGTTCAGTTACCATTTTACTGTGAAGAAAGAGTGAACTAGGTGGTCTGCAAGGGTCCCCAGTATATCTCCAGATTCTCTGATGATGCTGGAAAAAAGGGTTGGAAAAAAAAAAAAAGAAAAAGAAAAAAACCAACTTCCTTCAGCGAGAAAAATCAAGCATCCCTTTCGGAAGGCAAACACCCTTTTAACCAGAGATGCTCCTGTTGGGCAAACGTGCTCAACGAAGTCCCCAGTAACGCCCCTACTGAGATTTTGGAACACTGTGAAGCAGCAAGGGGTTTCAATCCCTCTCATTCTAAAGCAGGGGTTCTCAACATGGGCGGGTTTTGCCCCTTGACGATGGTTATTTGGCCACGGCTGGAGACATTCCTGGCTGTCACACTAGTGTGACAGGCACGTAGTGGGTGGGCACCAGGGATGCTAAATACCCGACAACGCACAGAACAGCCCCTCGTGACAAAGAATGATCCAGCCCGAAACGTCAATAGTGCTGAGGCTGAGAAAACTCGCTCAAAAGGGAACGAGGGGCGCCTGGCTGGCTCAGTTGGTAGAGCACGTGACTCGACGTCAGGGTTGTGAGTTCCACCCCCACATTGGTTCTAGAGATTACTTACAAATATTTAAGAAAGAAAGAAAAGAAAGAGAGAAGGAAAGAAAAGGAGGCTTCTTTTATGTCAGTATCTGTCTCCAGCTGTCCAAGAAGAAAGCACAATTTAACAGCCCTACAGAAAACAAATAGGCAACCAAATACTATGCAGTAACTCTAACTCAACATCCTTTACAATCCATCTTGTCACACCGAGTTCAAGTACACTGAGTTACACACAGCCATTAAGAATAAAATTCAAAAGATCAGGTTTAAATACCTTTTCCTTTGGCAGATTTTTTTTTTTTTTTTAGATTTTATTTATTTGACAGAGAGAGCAAGAGAGCACAAGCAGGAGGAGCAGCAGAGTGAGAGGGAGAAGCAGGCTTCCTGCTGAGCAGGGAGGCCAACATGGGGCTCGATCCCAGGACCCTGGGATCATGACCTGAGCTGAAGGCAGATGCTTAACCGACTGAGCCGCCTGGGTGCCCCTGGCAGATTTTGTTTTCTAACAAAGTCAACAGTTTTTATTCCTAGACATTAAAATCCTATCTTCTGATTACTAGCAAATGTACTTCTTTTTTATTAAGCGGTCAGTTCATCTAGCAGATGTAATCATCAGATGTAAGCATCAACCTATCAAGATGAATTTTAAAATAATTGCCCAAGATTGATCGAGAACAAGAGAATACAAATTGCCTACATCACAAGGAATGAACAGGGGACTATCACTACAGAGCCTGCAGACGATGGGATTAAACAGTTAATACAAGAATATTATGAACAACTTTCCGTCCATAAAGTTGATAACTTAGACAAAATGAAAAGTCCTTAAAAACACAACTCGGCAAAATGAAACAAAGAGAAAATCTGAATAGTACTCTCTCTGTGAAAAAAAAAAAAATAGAACTTTAAACATTTCCACAGAGAAAACTCCGGACCTAGATCACTTCACTGGCAAAATGTTACAAATATTTAAGGAAGAAAAGCACCACTTCTAAGATAACTAATCAAATAAACAAATAGACAAGACTGCGTTCCATTTCAATGCCCACCCTGTCTGGAGTCACACCAAACACGGCCTTTTCCATTCCAGAAAAGCCGACGCTTCTTTCCTTCTCCTCTTCATCCTTCGAAAGGGAGGAGGCAATGGACAATATTAAAAACATATTCGCAAGAGTCACGTCTATGTGCCATTTGTAATTAAAATGCGTCCCTCCGGTCGCCTGGGTGGCTCAGTCGGTGAAGCACTGGCCTTCGGCTCTGGTCATGATGCCAGTGCCATGGGATGGAGCCCCACGTTGGGCTCCCTGTTCAGCGGGGAGCCTGCGTCTCCCTCTGCCTCTGCCTCCTGCTCCCCCTGCTTGTGCTCGCGCACGCGCGCGCTCTCTCGCTCTCACGAAAAATAAACAAAAATAAATAAAAATGAATAAAATGCATCCTTCCCCCATCTTACTTCCTACTGTTTCCCACCCCCATTCCCTGCTCAGGTCAGGCCAGTTTCTTCAGGATTCCGCCAGTAACTCTGGTCGCTCTTACCTCTCTTCCTCAGCACCTTAAGCCTTTCCACTCTTCCCAAAACAGCTCAAATCCAAGTCTCCACCAGAAGCTTCAGATAAGCTACAAGATCTCACCTTTCTCAGAACTCCTTCTAGACTTCGATTTGGAATTCTACAATTAGACACTGACTATTCTCTGTCTCAGTGGTTGCTTTCCTCTCCTCCCATTGGCAGTTCCATCTGTCACTTCCCTGCTCGAAATCCCTTGGGAATTCTCCCCAACCAGGAGGATAACATGAAGTTCTTCGCTGCTCTTACCTGTGGCGGGGGGGGGGGGGCGGCTGCGGGCCTCGGCGCCCTCACATCCAGGCCACGCCCACCTCCTTGGCCCCGCATCCGGCGGCCTCCCCAACTGCCCGCTCCTGCGCATCTGTACCCAGGGCCTGGGACAGCCTCTCCTGGCCACTGCCACCCTGTCCTCCTGCTCGTCCTTCAAGTCTTCCATCAAGGGTAACTGTTTCCCCAGGGAACCCCACTCTGAAATACCAATACCAATGCCCCCCCAACCTCATTTTCCTTGGAAATTATTCTACAGGAGCTATACCTACTTCAATTATAATTCTTCATCTGTCTTTCGGAGATGGCTGTGCTGATTTGAGGACAGAACCCAGTTTGGGGGTTTAATTTATATATATATATATATTTTTTTTTTTTTATTAAGTTATCGCTACATGTAAGGTAGGGCTAGAACTAGAACTTACGACCCCGGGATCCAGAGTCACATGGCATCGCAGCGGCGTGCGCTGAACCCAACTGTGGAATAGAATGGAAACACTCCGACCGAGTTACTTTTCAGTCCTGGAGGCAATGATGAAATTCCCCGCAACAGCGTTTCACTCCAAGCTGCCCTGAACTTCAAGAATCTGACAAGAGGGAAGTACTTTTCACCAAGGACGGCAAAATATTTTAAGACATCAAAAGAAAAAAACAGCTAAAGGCAAAAAAAGTAATGACACAACATTCAAACCGCTCTGTAAATTGTGTTTCTGTGTCTGCCTTCAAATTACTTCTGAAATGTCCTCAAGCTCTGAATTCTGTTATTCTGTGAAAATCTGTGCTGAAAAGTATTCATGTTATTGAAGAACAGTACTTAATGTCATTCGCCCTATTTCATTTAGTATGGTTTATCACAGCTTTGTAATACACGAATATAATTTTACATACTTTGTAATCTGTACATTTATAACGTAGGCAGACCTTAACAAAGCTTATCCCAAAGACCCACCAAATTACTCCGTTATTGTCTCCTCCTCTCGTAAACCACACTGACCACCGTCCGCAGCACTTGGCTTCAAGGCTGTTCTGCAGGACATCTACATGCTGCTTCTGCCACCAGCTGAACTGTGTACCTAAGAGGCAGTTGTGTTTGCTCCCCAACCTATTTATGTCAGTTGTATTTGTTACGGTAATTATGAAATTTAATTCCATGCTACACAGACTAATAAAACGTGCGCAAAAGAAAGAGGTTTTAGTTCTTCGAAACCCAAGCCCATTGCTTTGGCAAGTCTTTAAAATGAGTCTCTTGGAAAAATAGTCGCGTGAAACCATGGACAGGACAACTGTAGAGGCTTAAGGGCAGTGCGGTAGAGGACAGAAGAGCATTCTGCACAGAGACGGGCTCCCCACTGCCCTAAAGCTCTCATTTTACTTTAAAAGAATCTGAAACTGAAAATCAGAAGCCCATGGATTTGGGCTGTGATTGACATGCAAGCGAGACTTCAAGGAACCCCAGCCAGGGCTCACACGGAAAGAAAGGCCTCAACTCTACAACGGACTACTGGCAAATTAACGTTTACAGTTAAATAGAATGTTTAAGACGCACATGTGGCACTTCGGATGAGTCACCACTTTGGCATTTTCAATAAACCATCTAACTGCTTGACCCTGGCTGCCGCAGATCAGGATCGTCTCTAAACTCTTGCAGGGGTCAAGTGGTTTGGGCAACAGCTTCTGCTGGAGCAAAAATACACTAATTAATTGTTTCCTGTTTGTCGCAAGCATAACTCTGTGCTACTGGACTATGAGGGTTATTTAAAATTTCAGTTTGCGGCCAGAGACTTAAAGGGAGCTCTCTCCAAGACCTGAGGGTGGGCTCGATGCAAGCTCTTTACACTCACAGGGAGGGAGGCTAGCACATTCTGGAAGGAACTTTCTGCCCAGCTATTCATCAGGAGACCGTTCCTTTGTCTGCAGTTGCATCTGAATTTCTGAGCAAACTTCCAGAACCCAGCACGCGGGCACGCCTGTGTGGTTCCTGGGTGGGGGGCTTCCTTCTGAGGCTCGCCTCGGACGGTGATCCGGGCCGGCGTGTGCGGCGAGGAAAGGTTCTGTGGAGCCGCCAGCTCTCGGGAGAAGGGGGCAGGGGAAGCCAAAGCTGAAAGCACCACAGCTCCGTCCACCAGGCTCCCGGCAGGAGGGCCAGTACCCCCGCTGGCGGGCACGTCAAGATGGCAGCACTCAGCCCTACTACAAATGACGCCGACGACGCTGGCTTCGCGGAAACACGTGGTGTTTCAACAATGAGCGGGCTGTTTTCTCATATTTTTCAAGCATAACATTACCCTCTCCTTTCTTGTTTCTAAATTACTCCCCTTTAAGAGCCCAAAGAAATAACTTCATCGCATCCTTTCATTGTGTAGTAAACGCGGATCAAGAAGAGAAAATCATTTACCTAAGACCGTAGAGCAAGCTGGAGGAACTGCTGCGGCAGACACGCGGCCTCTGGCTTGCCCTGCTTTTCCTCAGTTTCCTCACCCTGGGGACCCGCTGCACCAGCGCCACCGCAGCCGCCGCCGCCGCCGGGGAGCGCGCCAGACCTGCAGGAACGCCGCGCCCATCCAGGCCCGCTGGATGGAAAACTGCTTCTTGAACAAAATCAAAGAGGGTTTGTAGGCACCCTTACAGTTAAGGAAAAACTTCTCTGAACCAGTTGTTTGTAATGCTGTTTTGTGAAATCACTGTTTAAAGTCATAATCCTCATAAAAAACTCCCTTACCACAAAGTGGATGAAAACAATGAGTTACTTTGCTGTCTCCGATCACTTCACATAGAGTTTGCATTTGAAATGATAGGCAACTAATGAAACGAAAAGCAGCATTTCTCTCTGGATTACATGAGCCACGTGCAAGCAAGGCGGATATTCCACAAATGCCTTTACCAGAGGTTATTACACTGAACCGTGTAGTTGCTAAGGTCTTCAGGCCTGTGACTGAGGTAACAGAGTAATGATTCTGGGGGGGGGGTCTGGCTGGCTCAGTCCATAGAGCGTGGAACCCTTGATCTCAAGGTCCTGAGTGTGAGCCCCACCTTACGCACAGAGATTACTTTTGAAAAATTCTGTTAGGCAACAGGAGTTCCAAACAGATAAAACCAAAGTCAAACTGGGAATGTGTGCGCATGCGCACAGGGGCCCCTGGCCAGATGTGGAACTCTTCCGTCAGCGAAGTAATTAGTTTCAACACGTTCGCTTAGGTGGTGCACTGCCTACGCACAAAATAGCAACATCTTCCTATTGTGCAAAACAACCAAAGTTACTGAAGAGTCCAACACATTTCAAACATCCATTGGTTCATTGCATTTACATGAACTGTCCAGAATAGGCAAATCCCTAGACACAGAAAGTAGATTAGCAGATTACCAGTTGCCACGGGAGAGGGGGAGTGGGATGGGGAGTGACTTCCAATGGGCACAGGGTTTCCTTTTAGGGTGATGACACCGCTGGCGGTGGCGGCGGCACAACTCGGAATACACCAAAAATCATGGACTTTGTACACTCAAACGTGCAAATTGTGTGGTTTGTAAATTATATCTCCGCAAAGCCGTAAAAAAACCCACAACTCCGTCAACAAGAGCAGGTTTTAAGGCACACTGGAAGAGAAAACTGTATGTACCACTGCTGCTCAGTATTTTTTCAACTTAAAGATGTTGAATACCTTAACATTTGAGTCCAAAGGGGCTTTCATTTCCATAAACCTCACCCATTTTACCAGTAAATGAACTAATACCAGGTTAAGGAAGTGACTTGCGTAAGAATCAAAGTCCCAACTCAAAGCACCAACTCCGAAAATTTTCCCAACATTAAATCATTTCAATTAAAACATTCATAAGGGTATCTTGGGTAATTAAATACATCTGGAAAAATAAAACCAGTTCATGGCCTTGTGGTGTATTTACTAAGAATCTACCAAAGGAAATCAGTAGGTTTCCTTTTGGCATGAAGGGCACTTTTTTTTTTTTAATGTAAAAACTAAAAACTAAAACCAAGGATACTGCCAGAACCAGTGAGGTATGCACAAATTAACATAAATTGGCAACTGAAGTGTAGAGCCAACAATTGTCCCAGATACAAAGTACTTCCTTGAGAACAGGCCTCTGATTTGGGCATTTGCTTCATGAGAACCACCATCTAACCTCCACACCTATTTAAACACTAAAGCCTGCCCTCAATGAAGCCCCGGGTCCTATGAAAGCCATTCTCAAGAAGGTGTCCCTGTGGTAATTGGACGCTCCATTTCGAACCAGTACAAATCCTAACGCCAAGCGTTAATGAACCAGAAATAACTTTATTTCAGGAAAACCAGCTAATGCTTTCCTCAGCACTGCCCTTCTCTAACTTCAACATCTTTGTGCCAAAATAGTTCCAGGCTCAGTGGCAGCCATCTGATTTTAGTGTACGAACCTCATTTAAAAGAGAGCATTAAAAAAAGGAGGGGAGCCTTGAGGGATGCCCAGCTGGCTCAGTTGGTGGAGCAGGGGACTCCATCTCAGGGGTTGTGAGTTCGAGCCCCACCTTGGGTTTAGAGATTACTTAAAAATAAAACCTTTCAAAAAAAAAGAAAGTAAAATAAAAGGGAGCATTGAGGGATGGGACTACTCAGGTGGGGGCATTAAGAGAAGTAGGAACCAGAGTTACAGGTCACACAATTCTGCCCTTTCTAGAAGGATTTTATCATAGCTTTCCCTAACTTTTTGGTAAGAAATTTTCTTGTTGGATTTGGGGGCCTTGTTTCCTTTCATATTTTGATCACCTAGCAAATCAAAAAAGATTTAACTATACAAGTCTTTGCTCTCCCCTTTAAATTCAGAATAAGCTCTCCCTACTGTCCCTCACCAAAATTACAATCAGAACAGAATTACACCCCCTCACTTAGACACACACACACACACACACACACACACACACACTTTCTCTCTCTCTCGCTCTCGCTCTCCTGCTCTCTCTCTCAATAGCAGAGGGATGCAGACTGGCTAAGATGCCACGGGTGGGGATGGGGGACGGGCAGGGATTCCCAAGCCCTGACCATTAACCCGCAATGGTTAAACCCAAGGCGTTCCTCATTAGGAATGCTTCGGCGTGGCTCCTCAGTCTGTGGCTTTTGTGGCGCTTGCGGCTGCAGTCTGGCTGCCACCAGAGAAGGATAACAGAGGAGGGAGAGAAACCCTTTCCCAACCACAGCTATCAGACATTTCCAGGGGTGCGGCGGAATTAGGTTGTTTTCCACGGCATTCCCGAGTTTCCCTTCCCATGGAGTCCCCATTTAACGACATGTTGCTGACGGCAGCGTTTCGGGGTGTTAGGAGGTGACAGAAAGAATCCCACAGCCGCCTAACATTCGCCCCGGGCCAGGTGGAAGATTTTCAATCTCCAGAACTGGGCTTTCACCGTTACTAGTCGATCCCCCCAACTGCACTCGAATCCGCTCGGCAAACCGTCTCCACCTGCGCCCAGGTCCGCATTTTGATAGTTGGAACAGGGGACAAAGAAAAGAGACTCAGCCTCTGACCCATCCTGTCCCTCTCCCTTCCCCCCTTCCTGGTATCAAGGGGGCTGGTCCCCAAATGAGCTCTTGGAAGACTCGGGCGTTTGTTTCGTGTGGGGTGAAGGGCAAGAAGAGCACGGCAGGGTGGGACAGGACCGAACTGGGAGCTGAGAGCTCAGGCGACAGGGTGAGCGTCCCGGGAAATGAGCAAGAGACTCCTCTCCACCAACCCGTAAAATAAAGCCGCCCGGGACGCCCCGTCTGCTCGCTCCGTAGCCCCTCCCGGGAGAACGGCTCTCGCCCTCCCGCGAGCCGCACGCCGGGGGGCAGCCACAGCGCAGCCGGGACGGGGACGCCCCCCCCGCGGGGCAGGGACGCGCACCTGGGCATTCGGGACACCTGCGCCGCGCCCCTCCCACCTCCGGCCTCCGTGCGGGGCACCGAGGAGCCCCGGGAGACCCAGGAGCCCCACCTGAGCGGGGGTGGGGCGGGGGCGCGGGGCCGTGGCCGTGGCGCGGAGCCAACGCGCTCGCTTACCCATGGCTGGAGACTGGCGGGAGGGGCTCTGGCTCCCCGAGGACGGGCTGAGCCGGTGGCACAAGTTTGCTGGTCTGGCGGGCACGTGCGCGGACCGGGTTCCGGGCGGGCTGCTGCGCGGCTGGGCTGGCGGCTGGCGGCTGGCTCCTGGCTCCGGGGCCGGGGTGGGAGCGCCGCGCGGCTCCGCCTGCACTGGGGGCTGGCCGCGCCGAGAGGGGCCCTGACGTCAGCGCCGGGGGCTTTGTGCGCCCGCAGCGAGGGCCCGAACCCGGCAGCGGGCGCGCCTGGGTGACCCGCACAGCTGGCGGCTTCCTCTGGGACCCCTAAGCGGGCGCCGAGGGGCGCGGGAACCCGAGAAGCCCGGGGGTGGGGGCGGGGGTAGTGGGGGTCTGGGGGGCGCGGATCCGCGTCCCAGAAACGAACTGTTGAAGAGCTGGAGGGGGCTTTGCAGTCCTAGTCTTCACCCATTGTGCAGATGAAGAAACTGAGGCCTGGGACGCTGAACCAAGGACAGCCCGTGATTGGCAGTTGTCTCCATCCATAGTCCTGGATTCTTCTGTTCATATATGAGCTGCGGGTGATTACTTAATTCAGTGGAGCTCAACCCTGGTTGCACATTAGGACCAGCTGGGGAGCTTTGAAAACCTGGTTGCATCAGGGCCTCTGCGGGCAGGACCGAGGCATCCACGCCGCAGAAGCTCCCCAGGTGATTCCAATGTGCATCCAAGGTGGCCAACACTGATTTGAGTTACTTGTGGGTAACAATGATGTACAAAGGCACGGGCCGCACCCTCCAGTCTGGGGTGGTGAAAGATTTAATGGTGCCCTTAATCGGCCATCTTGATCCCTGGAAGGCCACCTCTGTCAGGCTCTGGGAGACTTTGCAGACTTGCCCCAGTCCCCACTTCTCCCACCGCTCAGGCCTTGCACGGGAGCCTGGAAGTGAATTGATGGTTTAACAGTGTCCGGGGCTTAAATTCCTTCTGTCTCCTTAGAGAATAATTTTCCTGTCTCCAAAGGTCTGAGACCCTTAGCCATTTTTCTACAGCTGATAATTTTTGAGACATTTCTGAACCCGATATCCCCCCCCCCACACACACACAGTTTATGTTGTGCTTGGTCGTTTGGAAATACATCGTATTACTTGAACAGAGGGTCACATAAACTGTAACTGTCGAGAGTACACTTAAGGCACATTTAACCCCAAAGAGAGAACCTTTAGGATTGAGAAAGGATGGAGGGAGCAAACATTTCATCTATTGAAGTTTATCGGATTAGGAAAGATTTTATCAAGGCAGAGCTCTAGAAAACCTCATAATATTTTGCATAAAAGGGCAGAGATTCGTGCAGAGCAGATCACGGGCTCATTTTCACAACCCCAGGGGAAGAGTTAGTCCTAATCCATCTTTACGCACTAATAGAACAGGGAGCTCATAGGTTTAACTTTTTGTCCCCCTGTTACAGGAAAGTCTTCCTAGATGCAGGAATCCCACTGCAGATGACGTAACAGAGACAGCCTGCAAAGGCTGGAGACAAAGGTGGAAGTGAAGGAGGGCAAAAAGGAATTCATTCTAAGTCCTGGTTTAGAGAAGAACCTTGGGTTTGGTTGGTTCCTGCATCTTGGGAACTCCTAGGAGACGGTGAAAGCAACAGAATGAGACTCGGGCATGACTTCTGAAATCATTTTGGCAAGCTATGACCTTACTCCGCCACTCTGGGACCAAAAATTCTAAGGTTTTGTGCGCTGAGATGAAAGTAAACCCTTTGGTCCACTTTCTGTCATTCCCTAGAAGTCTTGGATTTTTTTTAACCGAAGAAAAGAAATAACAGCTGTCCAAATATTAGAGCGAGCCACAATGGGATGCTGTGATAAAAACCAAGTTCTAGCAATTGTGTACACAATGTCAAAGGAAAGCCACATTTTAATAGAAATTTTTACTCACTTTGGAAATGTCACAGACTTATTTCAGCAAGTAACTGTCCCTAAAACAAGAAGAAGAAGAAGAAGAAGAAGAAGAAGAAGAAGAAGAAGGAGAAGAAACAACAACCCAGCAGTTGGGAAATCAGCAAGGCTACTACAGACAGGGTACAGACGATGGCTAATAAGCATATTTTACTATTACTCAAAGAAATGCTATTTTAAAATAATAAATCAGTTTTCTCAAGTAACTAAAATCTTTGAAAAAATAAAGCAAGATTTGGGGCACCTGGCTGGCTCAGTCAGTAGAGCACGCGACTCTTGATCTTGGGGATTGTAAGTTCAAGCCCCCTGTTGGGTGTAGAGATGATATAAAAATAAGACTCTTAAAAACATTTAAAAAGCAAGACTACTTTGCAGGTGGGCAAGTAAATTGGTCGAGCCTTTCTGGAAAGCTTTTTGGCAGTATCTATCAAGAGACATAAAAATATTCATAGCCTCTGACCTAATAATCCCACTTTTAGGACTTTCTCTAAAGTAAATAATGACTATTTCAGTCAAATTCATGTAAAAAGATGTTTATCTCAGAGCAAGATGTGAGAGCAAACATAAAGCAAGAAAGGAAGCAACGCCTATCCACTAGAAGGGGAGTAGCTGCATAAGTTATCGTTGATCGAGTTTAGTGGCTCCCAGCTGCGGATGATTTTCCCCCTCAGGAGCCACTTGGCAATCCCTGGAGACCGCTTATTTGTCACATCTGGGGAGGGGGTGCTACTGGTTTCTGGTTTCTGGCTGGTGGAGGTCTTGATGCTGCTGAACATCTTGCAAAGCACAGGACAAGCTCCACCGCGGCAAAGAACCATCCAGCCCCAAATGGCGGCAGTGCTGGGGTGGAGAGACCCTGATCTACGTGATCATACAGCACGCAGCCTTGTTGGCAAAGAATTACGTGGGAAAATGCTCGGATATTTTGGGGGGGGGTGTTTTAAAGCAGAATAAAAAGCTACATGTACAATATAACCCTAGTCACGTTCATATGTACATATGTGTATTTAGAAGACGGAAAGAAACTGCACCATGAGATGGGGCGCCTTCGTGGCTCAGTGGGTTGAGCCACCAACTCTTGGTTTCGGCTCAGGTTGTGACCTTGTGGGTCGTGGAGTTGAGCCCTGTGTTGGGCTCCAAGCTCAGTGGGGAGTCTGCTTGAAGTTTCGCTCCCTCTGCCCTTTCTCTCTTTCTGTCTCTCTTTCAAAAATAAATAAATATATATATATATATGATTTTATTTATTCATCTGAAACAGAGAGAGACACGGAGAGTGAGCATGAGCCAGGGGAAGGGGAGAGGGAGAGGGAGAAGCAGGCTCCCCACTGAGCTGGGAGCCCAACTGGGGCCTCCATCCCAGGACCTGGAGATTATGACCTGAGCTGAAAGCATATGCTTAACCATCTGAGCCACCCAGGTACCACGGTAAATAAATCTTTTAAAATAAAAAGTAGAAAAGAAAAGAAAATGCACTAATAGAGACTATTTACTCATTCGCCAAACATGTATCAGCTATCTGCTCACACGGCTGGACTACATTTCCCAGACTTCTTAGCAGTTAGGTGGGGCTGAGTGCTTGAGTTCTAGCCAATGAGGTCAGAAGTAACAGCCACCACTTCTAGGCCTTACCCATAAAACCTCCAACATGAATGCTTATACTTGCCCTCCCCTTCTCTCAGCAGGGATGTGATGTTGACACCAGGGTGCCTTTGGAAACCCCGCAGCGAAGATGGAATTGCCTCTGCCCCCCTGGGTAACTGAATGGCTTTGTGGAGCAGAGGCTCACTCCTCCCTGCCACACTGACAGCCTGGAGCTGACTTGGGCACTCACAGGAACCAAAAATAAACTGTTTGAGCCATTATGTATTTTGGGGCTTACCTATAGCCGAGGTCCTACCCTTATTAATATATCAATATATTAACATATATAAAAATATTAACAGGGTTTATCGCTGGGATTAGTGGAGTTTTTTGTTTAATTTTTATACCCTTTTGTGTTTTCCCAAACTTCTACAATGAGCAAAAATTACTTTTATAATCAGGATGAAGTATATAGTTGTACCTTACTTGACAGTAAAGACAGTCTCCTAATTATTTAAACTATAAATGAAATCGTATTTGCAACTGATTTTATACTATTTGATGGCAATCTTACGCTCAATGCCTCATCAGAGTACAAGTTCATTATAAACTGTGAGGACACAATTTGTCTGTTTCAATCTTTTTTGGGGGGTGTTTAATCACATGAGCCCCACACTGCTTTTTGTTTCATAATTACTCATGAGTCTTGTCTCTGGTGCAAAAACCTCCTTATGGGCAAAATCTTGGCTTCATGGTTGATACTTAAAATCTCTCTGCTTCTTGCTTACCGGACTTACTTTCCTAGCACATCAGGCACAGTTTCGACACCGTACAGCCTTGTCTCCTGTTCCTCAGAAAGATGGCTGCTTTCCCGAACCAGTGGGAAGTCCATGACTTGGTCTTCAGCTTCACAGTCACCTTACGGGCAAAACGAAACACTGAGCTCTGTTTGCAGAACTAAATGAAAATGTTAGCAAACCTTGACATGTTTGAATACACCAGCAAAAGCACAGCCAACACAAAGTGGAACATGAAAGAAGATGAATGAAAAAGCAACACCACTAATGCTCCCAGCTGCTCAAGCGGGGGTCAGAAGAGATTGTCAAAGTTTGATGGAAAAAGAAATAAAGCTTTGAGAGGAGGGATGATATAAGGGACATAAATCCTCATCTTTCATGTCAAGGAGCCAGTAGATATTATCTAAAGTTGGTGAAGAGAGAATCAAGCATATTACCAAGATTAGAGCCACTGTTACGACCCTATCAGATCCAATGTAATTTATAAACAAACATTTATGATGCCCCTTTGGCTCTCCACAGATGAAACGCAAATTAAAGAACAGATCAGTATAACTGCTAAGATGCCAACCGGTTGAGATGTGTTGTACTGGTCTTTTGAATACCAAGGGTGGCCTTGCCATCAGCATCGTGATGTTCCAAAATGGTGAACAACTTGGTAAAGTTCCAAGCAAAACGAAGTGCAGTCTTCCCTCAATTTCTACAGTAATTGCATTCCTGAAAAAAAAAAATCCACATTGCTTAAAACCACCACAAAATATCCTGTGTAAATTTATATGTAAGATGGACTTATTTTTTAGGTACCAGTCACTAGAAGAAGATTTTTCATCTACATAAATGTCCAGAAGATATTAAAAAATTGGGCAAGACATGGGGACATGTATTCATTGTGTGAGACTCTCCTGTGCCCTGCAGAGGGTCCGTCTCCCCTTTCCCGGTGAAAACCAAACTGCCCATGCCGATATCCAAAATGCCTCAGCTCCAGAACTCTGGACTGTGGAAGTACTTCCCGAGAAACTCAAACAAGAAACAGTTAGCAGAGATGGCCTCCCTGCACCACCAGTTGGGAGAGGAGGCTGGGAGACTTTTTCATCAAGCGCTATTCTATGTAACTGTTTTCACATGTATGTGCTATGACAGCTATATGTATTTAAATAAAGCACCGGTGCCCGTCGGGTGGTTAGCTCTATGCCTTCTGGGTTCCTGAGACCTTATTTCCAGACATAGCCCATCTGTAAAATGGGTACAATCACAGTCCCCACCTCATATAGTTGTTGTAGGAAGCTGGGTTTGGAGAGGTGAGGTCACGTGACCCAGGTCACACCCTGAGCACATGGCAAATCCAGATTTTGTTCTGAGCCCAGCTATCCAAATCCAAGCTCTGTCCCCTCCACCACGGCACCAGCCACAGAATGTGTTTCCAAATCCTACGATTGCAGGTCTGGGCACCAGGAACAAGGGCAAACCCCTGGGGCCAGGCCTGGGGCTTCTTCCAGAGTCCATCTCAAGGTCACCTGTGGCTGCGAGAAGGAGAAATGGCCACATCCTGCCGTGGGCGTGTCCCAGAGTGGCAGGCTTTCTGTGAGGAGGACACAGGTAGGAGAGAGGCGGACTACGGCAGCATCCCAGGGGGTCCGGGGTTTGAAAGCTGGCTGAAAGCCCATCCTGCTTGAAAACGCAGCTCATTTCGTGCTGTCTTTTTGCGAGGCAGAGCAATCAGCAAGGGATTTTCCGCGGTTTGTGCTGCGCATTTCAATCCATAAGTCTGCGCTCTGTCCACCTCTAACGCTTGTGTCGTTCCCGGGACACTCTGCTTTCGGACTGTGGCTGACTTAGCCACATCCGGGAATCCAGATCAGAGTTCATAGCGGGGCACCGGGAACTCCCAAGAATACCAAAGAATATAGCTTATCTGACAGGGTGTCCTTGGTTTTGCAGAAGAAATTTAAAATGGAACCATGTGCAGAGCTCAGAATTATTTAATTCGCCCTTAATTTTCATTTGCCGACAATGATTTCTCTTACTCCTCCTACACTTCCCACGTGCCTGGTAACAGTGAATTTGGTAGCCTCTTACAAAAAACAGTGTTACTTTGCTTTGGGCTAGAATTTTCCTCTCTCCCCTCCCAAGTGATACTTGAAAATGTTTCACAGAATCTCTGAGTTGAAGGGAATTTTACAACTCAGTCTGACTAACCCTCCACATTCAGGAATCCCTTGTGTCCTGTCTGTGGCTGTCAGCCCTTCAGGTATATTTGACTGCCTCTCAGGACAGGAAGCTCAGTACTGTCATTTCCCAACAAATGGGAAAGTTTTCAAATTCTCTCAGCCTCCTGGTTGTTCTATTGCTGACATTCTCTCGTTTTGCAAAGTTCTTCTTCAAGTAGGGGGCTCTGATGAAGATGTAAGTCTCCAGCTGGTTAGGCTGGAACTCTTTCTTCCCTTGAGCTGGAAATGCTCTAAGTAATAAGTATTTTGTTGGTTTGTTTTTATTTAGATAAAATACATACAACATAAAATTAACTGTTTTAAAGCGTAGAATTCAGTGACATTTAGTACATTCACAGTGTGGGGCAAACATCAACCCTGTTCGGTTCCAAAACATTGTCACCAGCCCAAAGGGAAGCTATCCAGTGAAGGAGCCGCTCCCCATTCCCCCTCCCCCAGCCCCAGGCAACCACTCAGCTACTTTCTGTCTCTATGGATTTGCCTATTCTGGACGTTTCATTATAAATGGAATCATACAATAGCTGACCTTTGTGTCTTGGCTTCTTTTGCTTTGCATAATGTTGTAGCATGGACCAGCGCTTCGTTCCTTTTTCTAAAGCTGGATAATATTCCATTGTGGGGCTAGACTACAATTTGTTTATCCATTCAACCATGGGACATTTGAGTTGTTTCTACCTTTTGGCTCCTGTGAATTATACTTCTATGAACATTGGTGTAAGAGTACCTGTTCCAGTCCTTGCTTTAAATCCTCTAGGGTATATATACCTCGTGGAATTGCTGGGCCACGTGACAGTTCTCTGTTTAACTTTCTGAAGAGCCGCCATAGTGTCTTGCGCAGAGACTGCACCATTTTACATTCCCTACGTCAGTGTCTGAGGGTTCCAATTTTGCCACATTCTCGCCAATACTTATTTTCCGTGTTTTAAAATTATAGCTGTCCTAGTGGGTGTGGGGTAATCTTTTTTTTTTTTTTTTAAGTAGGCTCCACACCCAGTGCAGAGCCCAATGTGGGGCTCGAACCCAAGACCTGGAGATCAGGACCTGAGCTGAGATGAAGTGTCGAATGCTCAATCAACTGAGCCACCCAGGTGCCCCTGCAATCTATTTTTTTAAAAAGATTTTTTATTTATTTGAGAGAGAAAGAGCACAAGTGGGGACAAGGACAGAGGGAGAGGGAGAAGCAGACTTCCCCCTGAGCATGGAGCCCCATGCAGTCTGGGGGGATCATGACCTGAGCCAAAGTCAGATGCTTAACTGACTGAGCTTTCTAGGCGCCCCCCAGTTAATCTATTTTTGTAAGACCCCCTTGATATGGCCTCTGAGGCCCTGCCTAGACCTACCCTAACTTCTCACTGCCTGCCCCCACTCTCCATGCTCCTCCTGCCTTACTGCTCTCACAGACCCTCCCTCCCAGTGCAGGGCCTTTGCACATGCCCTTCCTGCTGCCTCTTTGCCTGGCTAGAGCCCACACATCATTTGGCCCAAAACCCAAGCATCATTTCCCCAGGGAAGCCCTGTCGGGCCTCCCTACTAAGTCAAATGCCCCAATTGAAAGTCTCATGGTATCAACCACCTCCCCTTCCTAGGACCTGCCACAGTTGGAATTTTACTTCGGATTATGTGAATAGATAATGTAGATTCTGCTCCTCCGTTGAGCCGTAACTATAGTGGGAGTAAATTAAAATGTGCTGATGAAGGAGACGCTGATATTTGAGGAATCTTGTGAGATTTTGAACTTGTGCCTAATGAAAATCTGGATGTCTTTTGAACATGAAGTTTCTAAATTCATGTCCCATCTCCTCCTTCCAGGACTCTGTGTCTACAATAATAGTCTTCTGTCTCTCCTGCATCATCATTCTACCAAAACTGCTCTTGTCAAAGACACAAATGATTGCTACGTGGCAAGATGGGACTCTTGCGGTGGAAAAAACATGTTCTAGAAACATGTTCTTATCTCAGCTTCTATGAAGCCACACATTCTTATTTTCCTTTTCACTGGATGCAACTTCTCAGTCTTCTTTGCTACTACTTAAAATTATCTTGTCATGACTATGTTCATTTCTCATTGTCAATTTCACCCCTACATTGGATGCTCCAGGTGGGCAGGAACCTTGTTTAGCTTCATTGCTGTAATCTCCATGCACAGAATGTATCAGATGCTCATGTTTTTGTTAAATAAATGAGTATCTCCATTTGAACTTATATCATTTTGAAACCAAGACTCTTTAAAATTCTTGTTTGTATAAAAAGTATCACGACGTCTCATAAGAGTCATTCTGAGTTGTGATTCTTCTACCTAAAATACTAGCTACCCCTCCTACTTTTGGTGAACACACCTTCTGAATTTTCATCCATCTTGTAGATAAAAATATCGATTCTGACAATGTTTCTTCCTTCTCGTTGACCTCAACGTATTGATCAGCATTCTTCGAAAATGATTGTTTTCAGCCAGCTAGGTAATCCGTGATTGTGTTGACACCCAGCACACATTTCTGTATGTTGTCCACAAGGAAATAACAACTTGTGTTGTGGAAAAAAGGCCATTGTATGTTTAGCACACACAGAGTTCTAGGTGGATTCAGCTGTTCAGCTGGGGCAGGCACCTGTTAACAGGGTGATTTCCAAAAGGCACCATGAGCAAGGTCCATTTAAAACTCAGAAAGAGGAACAGATGCAACAATTATGCAGCCCCTGCATATTTCCATGCCCAGAAACTGCCTCATGGAGAATGAACCAGTTCTCATACCAGATTGAAACCAAGGTCAAGGAGCACTTGCAGTGCCCCAGTTTCTGCTGCTCTAATGAGGCCATGTGATATGGTTTCAGGACCCTCCTTCCCTCCTCGCCTGTGAAAGGCTATCCCTCTTCTTCAACTCTTCCAGAAGTCCAGAGAATATATTGAGCACATCCCTGTCCTCCCATCTAGAAACTTTCTCCAGGAAAGCAATGAAGTTGGAAGGGTGTGTATGTGGGGGGGAGGGGTGGGCAGGGTCTGCTGTGTCTTAATCTATGCTGTTCCCTATGCTCATCTCTTTCCTTTAAAAATGCTCAGAGATCCTCCTTGTCACTCTACCATACATCTGTAGATGCACGCTTCATACATATCACTGAATATTTTCCCCAGTGGATTCATGAAACAGAGGTAGACAGGGTTAGCGTTATCAGAATGTTGCAGATCATTCAGACCAGGAGTGGTGTAGTGCCATGGCGTGGTTGTGAGACTGGTGGATAATGAGAACTAGAACTCGTTGACTGGCGCCACAATGACTCCTTGTCAATTTCCCTTCCCACCTACCAATATCGGCATTGGGTTAGAAGTGTGTTGCTGTGACTAGATCACCTGCTGTTTTCTTCTGGGCAAGTCCTTTTGAACCCATTTCCTCCTGCTTCAGAGGCAGAGAAGAATATTTCTGGCCTGTGCTACCTCCTGAGATTCTGAGGAGGCTCTTAAGAGTGTTTGAAAACCCGTGGTTTAAGGTAAAGCCCCGCCTTCAGGCTTCCTATTTTTGTTGTTATTGCCAAGATCTGTCAAACTGATGTCTCTTTCTCTCTCCTTCCGTTTATTTAAGATGGAGACTCCTGCTTCAATCCAGTTTCCTGGTGTATCTTGACATCATACAAAGGGTCTGTGATCACATCTGCAAAGCCCTAGCTCAAGTCCAGAGACGGAAACTGACAGGCTTGAAATCCTGGACTGCCCTTAAAGGAGGAGTAGGAGGTGCTCATTTCCAGCTTACCTGGAGACACACTAAGGACCAGCTGGACTCTTCTCCCTGTGCTCCTCTGTGTCCTCAGTCCCTCACCGATGTTTGTTGAATGAATGAATGAATATCAAGAGCAGACAGACCTGGAATCAAACCTCAGCTTGAGCCCTTACTAGCTGAGCCTCAGTTTCCCACTCCACAAACTAAAGACAATAGACTCGCAGGGTAGGTAAGAGGATTTAAATAATAGCTACGCAGTATTTTTCTCTTTCCCACATTCAATTTACCCTCAGTGCCCCTTTCATAATGGTTATCTGCTTTACCTTTTATTCTTTTCAATTTTTGTTCCTTTTTAAGGCAGAAGCAGACTAGGAAGTGCATAGCTCTGCCTTCTCTCTGTCATCCCATGTGCCCCAAACCTTACTTCTATCCAGTCTTTGTCCCTCCTTTGTCTAGTCATGAATTAAAAAATATCCTTTGTACTTTGTGGGTCACAAATAAAAGCACAGCACACACAAGGATAAAATATTGGCAAATCAGCCCACCTACATAATGTCCTTTTTTTTTCACAAGGCAATCAAAAACCGTAATTCTAATTCTAAAAAGTGACACTTTTCTTTTGATTTCTTAGAATGCAATTGAATTTGAGATAAAGAACTAAAATCCTTTAAGAGAATTACATTGAAGTCGCTTTCTATCTCCAAACAGGTCATATTTTGGGAGCAATTTCCCAATATGTAAAACGAATAATGATTGCTTCAGAATAATCATAATTACATCCCCAAAAGGAAATTTTATCTCCGTTAATTTTTTTTCTTTGTACTGTCGAATGACTGATTCTGAAGCAATTATAAAGCCCTGCATTATTTTTCGCCGCTGAATAGCACGCCCATTACCCTTCACAGTTCCCTGTTTCCCTGCCATGTAGGCATTTGAAAACAGTGCTTTCATGATTTCAACTTAATCAAGCAAAATGCAGTTTAGGAAGCTGATTTGCCAATTGACCTTTGAGTGTGTGTCTTTGTATCACGGCGAAGGGCCCGGAAAAAACGCGTGGGCGTGCGGCGGTGGAGGTACGGTTAATCCTCTCCGGGTTTGGTTTCCACTTCCCTGCGGAGTTTTGTGTGGGTGGTGGGAGCAGATTGGCCATCATAAAAAGCCAGGCTCCTTTTCTCTGTGGAAGATAGGCCCCCTCGCAGCAGCTGTGCGCAGGGGGGGTTCCTTCGCCTGCCCTGGGTATGACTCGGCGTCTTGGGTCCGTCTTCAGGGCTGGGTCCTCTGGGGCTGTGCTTCCCCACCTCTTCCTGACACCTGTTGCATTGTGTCTCACCTCTCCACGGGCCCCCTTGAACCCGGCTCCCTCCTTGGAGAACCGTCACATCCTAGTAAGAAGGGCAAGTGGTGATGGGGTGCCGGTGTGGGGGGGGGCACTCTGTCTGCCCCAGCAAAGCACGTGCAGCAGACAGGTGTGACCCAGCGATTCGCCTAAGAATGGGCTTTGAAGGCAAGTGGACTGGGTTCAACTCCAGCCCTGGTTTCCTAGAAGCTGCGGGGATGGGAATCTGTGTGAGCAGCTTCCTCCCCTGCAGAATGGGAGAGAACTCATGCCTGTCTTATTGGCTGATTGATTTTTTTAAGTCGGCTCCACGCCCAGCGTGGGGCCTGAGCTCAGACCCCAAGATCCAGAGTGGCGTGGCCTACCGGCTGAGCCAACCAGGAGTCCCTGGAATCATGCCTCTCTTAAAAGAATTGCTCTGAAGACTCCGTGAGTTAATACACTTAAAGAGCATAGTGCAAGGCCTCGCTTTCCGAAAGAACTCGGTCAACGGTTCCCACGCAGGCAGCACGGCCCTGGGAGGACCTAGTGCGGCTGACCATTTTCATCTTCCCTCCTCGTGCTTGGCTTCTTCGGAAGGCCTTGTTTGGTGATTCCTTTCAGTTTGTGTGTGGCCCAGAAACACCTTCCAACTGGACGGTGCCTTCCAACCTTCCATGTGTAGCGAGGCTTGGCCTGAGGCCGCGCTGCCCCGCCCCCGCCCCGCCCCCGCCCGTCCTTGGCGCCTCCGCCTGGCACTTGTCGCCTCTGCAGCTCGCGCATCTTACTCAGGATCACGGACTGTTCTCAGTCTGGCTCTTTCTGATTTCCTTTTTCTTATTCCTCCGCCTCCTCAATACGTTTTCTGGGGGGACTTCCATTTCCTCCCCGGATTCCCACCAGCCCCAGGCCGACAGCACGAATCCCGTGGCAGGTTTTCCCTTCTTGGGCCATTCTGCACGCCCACCCGGGTGCAGAGAGAGCTGGGGCATCCTTCCCAGGCTCTTTCCGGGCACAGGGCCAGGAGGGAGCATTTCTTTGGGTGGACTCTTCCCAGCCTTTCTGCTGCCTGAGGCTGAGTGGTGTCATGTGTCTGTTGGTCCCGAGGAGCAGCCGTCCGTGCTCTCTGCGAATGTCTCGTGTGCGTAGCCAGTGGGCCAAGCCCTGGCGGTCTGGCCACCTAGTTCATGGTCACTCGGGTTGACGGACTCAAGCCCAGCGAGTGAGCCCTCTGTGCGATGAGCTGATGAATGCCCTGGTGGGAGAGGGTCTCAGAGTCTCTCTGTGCCGCTGGTCTGCCGGACAAGGGGCTCCGGCTCTGGGAGCCTCTCAGGTTGCTTGTGTCTCTGAGTGTGACCAGAGCCCATTTTCTACAATCAGCTGGGGACAGTTGTGAAAAGACGGGCTCTTGACCTCTTGGATCAGAAGTTATCTGTCAGGGAACACGGATTGTAACAAGTATTTTGGGTCACTGCTACTCAGAGTGTGGACCTGTACCCACAGGATCAGCCTCACTTGGGAACTTGTCAGCAATGCAAATCCACAGCCTCATCTCGACCTCCTGAATCAGCCGCTGATGTCTGCTCCTTTTGGCCTGGGTCAAAGCAGTGTGTTACTTTCTTCTTGCTGCTGTGACAAATTACCACAAGGTTAGTGGCTTAAGACCACATGAATGTATTCTACGGTTCTGGAGTTCAGAAGTCTGAAATCAGGTTCACTGACATAAAGTCAAGGAGTCAGCAGGGCTGCGTTCCTTCTAGAGGTTTCAGGAGAGGATCCGTTCCTCTGGCCATTTCAACTTTTCATGGCTGCTTGTATACTTCTGGGCTTGGGGCTCATTCCTCCATCTTCAAAGCATGTCTCTACTTCCGACATTGTATCTCCTTCTCTGACCCTGACTCTCCTGCCTCCCTCTTAGAAGGATGCTTGTGATGACACTGGGCCCAAGGATAGTCTCCTGTCTCAAGATCCTTGACCTAATCACATCTGCAGAGTCGTTTTTGCCATATAAGGTACCATTCACATGGCTCCTGGGATTGGACGTGGACATGTTTGGAAGGGGGACGTTCTTCAGCCTTCCACAGGCAGTATCCAAAAGGGTTCTCGTCAGTATGTAACTGTGTTACCCGAAAGCCCATGGACCAGTGTTTATTGAGGGTCTTGACTGTGCCCATCCTATTAATACCTGCAGTTCCAATAAGTGAGACGAATCCCTGAGACTCCCTCAGAATGAGTGCTTGGGTGTTCTAAGCACTTCACAGAGATTGTCGTGATGATTTCTCAGGATATCCTGTGAGCAGTAAGGGTGGTGAGATCATCCCCAGACCTGCTGACTCAGAGCTCACATTTTAACAAGAACTACTATTTCAGACAACCAGCCAATACAAGCACTGCTACATTGTCTTAATTCTTTTCTATAAGGAAAAAGCACCATCTTAATTCTTATGATGATTAAAATGTGTTAAATTATTCTATCCTAAAAGTAATAAAGCTCGGGATGCCTGGGTGGCTCAGTCGGTGAAGCATCTGCCTTCCGCTCAGGTCACGATCTCCGGGTCCTGGGATCGAGCCCCGCATCATGCTCCTTGCTCGGCGGGGAGCCTGCTTCTCCCTCTACCTGCTGCTCCCCCCACTCGTTCTGTGTCTCTCTTTCTAACAAATAAATAAAATCCTTTTAAAAAAAAAGTAATAAAGCTCATTATAGAAAAATGCTGAAAAGAAATGAAAAATACCACGTGCCCTCCAAATACCCTAACGTAAACACTATTTTTATCTACGTTGTGCATCCACATCACACTCTTCATTCTGTTAGAAGGTTTTTTCACTGAACCTGGTCTGAACATAGTTGTACCATCATTATGTCAATGGCTTTATGATAGTGGAATGGTTTATTTCACCATTCTCCAATTTTGGGCAATTTTCCCCTAATCTAAGCAATTTTGTGATAAACATCTTTGTGCACAGAGCAGTTGGTCTACATTGAAGATTATGTCTTTAGAATGGATTTCCAAGAGTGAAATTACCGGCTCCTTGGTGATAAAAACTCAAAAAAGCACATTTTAGGATAGCGTGGTACATTGTTTGCATGTGTGTGCGTAAGCGTGTTTGCGTTAGCTGGCAACTTGTTTCGGGAGCACGTAAACCTAACCTTTTTCATCTGGATTCCATGACAGAGTGATAAAGCCTCACTCCTGCCTCCTGAACAACTGGGCCTGGGTTTAGTCCGCGACAATGAGTCTAGCTCTAGGAGAGGCCTGGTGACATTGCTGTGAGGAAGCACCCACTCCCTACCTGGCATTTTTGTCCTTCTAAGGCTGTGACCTTGGTCATCAGTAACAGTGGCTGAGTCACTGTCATTTGATTTCTGTCCCTTCATTTTTCACATCAGTCAGAAAAACAGGTGGGACAAAGATTTGGGTGGTTTTTCTGGTGCACCTTTTTTTTTTTAAGATTTATTTATTTATTTATTTTTAGAAAGAGAGAACATGCAGAGGGAGAGAAAGTCTTAAGCAGACTCTGCACTGAGTGTGGAGCCCAACACAGGGCTTGATCTCAAGACCCACAGATCACGACCTGAGCCGAAACCAAGAGTCAGAAGCTCAACCAACTGTGCCAACCAGGCGCCCCAAGGTGCACCTTTTTGGGGTAAGTTTAAGTACTCTCTATCCCCAATGCGGGGCTCAAACTCATGCCCCCAAGATCAAGAGTTGCATGCCCTAGGGGCACCTGGGTGTCTCAGTCGGTTTGGTGGTGACTCTTGGTTTTGGCTCGGGTCATGGTCTTGGGGTGGTGGGATCGAGCCCCAAGTCGGGCTCCATGCTGAGCACGGAGTCTGCTTGAGGATTCTCTCTCTCCCTCTCCCTCTGCTCCTCCCCTCACTTCTGCATGCGTGTGTGTGCACGCTTTCTCTCTCTCTCTGTGTCTCTCAGATAAAATAAATCTTAAAAAAAAAAGAGTTGCATGCTCTCCAACTGAGGCAGCCAGCCCCACCCCACCCACTTTTTTTCTAAGTGTACAATTTCAGTAGTTTTAAATAGCAACTATCACCACAATCGATTTTAGAACATTTTCATCACTTTTAAAAAACCCTAGACCAAAGAGCAGTCACTTCCGCAAGCTTCTCCCTCTGCCCTGCCCCCCACATAATCACTAATCTAGAGAGCAGTCTCTAGAGATTTGCCCATCCTGGGCATTTTATATAAATGGAATCATTCGATATGTGACCTGTTGCAACTGGCGTCTTTCACTCAGCATCACGTCTTCAAGGCTCATCTGCGCTGCGGCATGTCCGTATTTCATTCTTTTACGGCAGAACAGTATTCTGTTGCATGGATGTATGGCTAGACCATCTTTTGCTTACTCATTCATCTGTTGATGGACATTTGGGTTGTTTCCAGTTTCTGGCTATTATGAATAAATCCTGCTATGAACATTTGTGTGCAAGTTTATGTGTGGAAACGTTTGCATTTCTCCAGTACCTAGGAGTATAGTTGCTGAGTGGTATGGGAGGTCTGTTTTTCATTTTTTGAGGAACTGCCAGACTGTTTTGCAAAGAGGCTGCACCATTTTACATCCCCGCCTGCCGTGTGTGAAGAGGCCGGTTTTTCCGCCTTGTCACCAACACTCGTCTGTCCTTATTCCCCCATCCTAGTGGGTGTGGGGTGGTGTCTCACTGTCGTTTTGATTTGCATTTCCCTCACTGTTAATGGTGTTGAACATCTTTCGTTGTTTATTGGCCATCTGGGTATCTTCTTTGAAGAAATGTCTTATTCAAACCCTTTGCCCATTTTTTAATTGGCCTATTTGTCTTCTTATCAGTGAGTTGTAAGAATTCTTTGCATATCCTGGTTCTAAGTCTCTTACCAAATAAATGATTTACAAATATTTCCTCCTAGTTTGTGGGTTGTCTTCACCGGTACCCCTTTTTCAGTCTACGCTTGAAAGAAGCTGTAGCATTTGGAAGTTTTCTTTTGGTCTTTTTCCAGCCATAGTTTTCTGGTGTGTGTGCGCATGGACATGTACGTGCATTAAATCCAAACATTCAGCAGCATTTTTAAAAAAGATTTCTTATTTATCTGAGAGAGAGACAGCGACCGAGCAAGCACGCGCTGGGCGGAGGGACAGCGGGAAAGAAAGAAGCAGACTCCCCACTGAGCGCGGAGCCTGACGTAGGCCTCAGTCCAGACCCTGAGGTCATGACCTGAGCCCAAGTCAGCCGGTTACCCGACTGAGCCACCCAGGCGTCCTTCAGCAGCATTTTATTTTAATTTAATTTATTTATTTTTTTTAAGAAAAGAAACCCGTATAACAAAAATGGAGTGCCAGAGCAGAAGCAGACCATCCGTTTGCCGATCTGATTCTTACAGTAAGTGAAACCGAACCAACACCAAAAATGACATTTCTTTTCTTTCTCCTGTGCCCCAGCCGTCCTACCTAAACAGAGATCCGCAGAGATGGAGGAATGGAAAGAAAGGCAATAAACTAGCTACATTTTGGCAGGCTCACCTTGCAAATTACAGTGTAATTCCTCCACTGAGAGGATGAGTCTATCAGTTGAACCTGTGAAATCCACTGCAGAATGTCTTAATGGAAAAAAATAACAGACGTTTTCAGGAAATTAGCCCCACATTGACAGGAAATAGGACTGTTCCATGTGTTGGACAAATGGTCCTTTCTGAAGAAAAGTGCTGATTCTTTCGCTAATGACACTTATACGCAGGTTGACTTAAAGCAATAGCTGAGCATCTGTAGAAAAGTGGGTGCCCTGTTTTCCAGAAGCCCCTGCCACGTAATGGAGTACTATCAGGAGAAAGATGGATCTAGAAGGTCCTTCCCTTTCTTTCCTGGCTGCACACATGCCTACCACCCAACCCTCAAGTTCAATCAAGTCCCACCTCTCTCCTGCACCCTTCTGAGACCCTAGCAGCCCACACAGGTCACCTTGCTCTCTGACCGCCCCTGGGGCCTTCTGCCCCCCCCCCCCAACTTTGGACTTGATTCTCTACTTCTTGAGACTGGTTTCTCTGTGAACATCTTGTCTCCCACATCTCCCTGCAAGTTTCTAAGGCTGGAGGCTCTTTTTCCTTCTATACAAAGAAGGGATTCTATAAATGTCTGTAGAAGTGAGTGATACTGTGGCCTGAAAGAGTGGGGATTACTGCTGGGCCAGCCTGCCCCGTCTCACATGGCTGTGCTTTGCCGCGGCGCACGAGGCTACTGACAGAAGAGGGGAACAGCAGGCCTGGGGGCCGCTGCTTCTGTCAAGGCACTAGTTGGCTCTTCCTCTTTGCCGCTTCCCTTCCTGTGCCTCTGCTGTTTGTGCCCTTTAATTTCTTTAATTTCTTTTGGAATTTCTGTCCTTCCCACTCAATGACAAGAAGAAAAATGATCGTCACGGAACTGAAAGGCTAGCAAAAGGAGGGAAGCCTGGAATGATTTGTTTGGTTTGTTCTCATCTTTCTTTTCTTTCTTCTTTCTTTTCTTGTTCGCACTTTGTCCAATGTGGCCACGTGAGTTTGGGAAATTTGACTCTATGTAGAATTGTAGACGGTGGAAGAGACTCGAGAGAGATCATGCGGTTCAAGAGATTTCCTGTACGATGAAGAAACGGAGGTTCAGAAAAGTGCCCCAAATAGCACAGCTAGCGAGTGGCAGGGTCAAGGCTAGCACCTGGGTCTCTGGACTCCTTGTCCAGCACTTTAGCCCCTGTCCCTGGGGTGGGATTTTTATGCATATGATGCCTGGTTCATAAAGAAAGGGTGTTTGATAAATATCATCATTATCACAATTAGCAATGTCTCCAGAGCTACACAGGTCTCTGTTGAATTTGGGCTGATTCGGGAGTCTAAAAATCTAGGAGTCAAATTCAGCATCAGAGAGACAGAAAGCAATGCATTGCTCTGTCTGACAGTTTTCCTAAAACTCATCATGGCAGAGTTTCCTAAAACCCTACAGCCTCCCACCCTGTAAAAGTGTTGGCTTATTTATGGCAGATGATTAAACCCCAAATCCAACGCAAAACCAGAACTTAGGAGCTGAAAATTCAGAAATGTGCATGGATGTCAAGGGGCTTCTCCTGGCGCCCTCAGGCCTCAGCTGCACCACAAGTGGCTTTGAGTCAGGCTGTCCAGGGCAACTAAAAATCAGGTTATCCATCCGGAGAGTGGCATGTTCTAAAATTAGCAAGAAAAGATGCTGTAGAGACAGGCTCCATGAAATGGATCCATGTCATGGGATTATATGAAATTTATCTATGTGAGAATCAGCTGATTTTATGGAGGGGAAGAAGGGGAACATCATGGCCCTGAGAAATTCTCATTATCTTGCTTTGAGAGCCTTCCAATGAAAACAGACATAGATAGGGCTTCCTTCCAGGAGAAGCCCTAGGATTAGCCTCTTTCACTTTCATAGACAGCGGAAACAGCATTCTCTGAGAACCCTTTCTCTTAGCATAAAAATCTTGGTTACATGATGCAGCAATGCTAGAAGAAATAGCAGGAAAAATAAATGGAACCAAGACTCGGAGATAAAAGGCATAGCACAAGGTTTCGGTTTGAAGTGTTCTGAGAAGTACCATGATCTGGCTATATTTTTACTTCTTTCATCTTCATGATGGCCAAGGCCCTGATTGCAGCAAAGTTGACTGGAGTACCAGCTGAAGCCGCTCCCAGGGCAACGCAGCTCTGGGAGAAGCGTCGAGCTCAGAGCTTTAGAAGGAATGTTCTGCAGGATCATGTGACATGCTGGCTGTCAGCGAGATGGCCAGTGTGGGGGTCCTGGGCGCCTGCAGCCCAAAGTCTCGTGGGACCTCGTGGCTCATCAGTGCACTCCGGGAGGGCCAGCCCCACCCCGGTACAACACGGCACCCATGGATTTCAATCCTGTCTCCTGCGTTCCTATCTTACAGCTCTCAGAAAGCCAATAGTAGAAACCTCAGGGCTTGTGTGTCTCTGAGTTAACCATTTCTGAGGTTGCCAATAAGCAAATTGTGGGGCTTCGGTGGTTTATTGAGATATTGAGGAGCTGCAGGGTTCTTGCTCTATAAACACTCACAGAGCATCTGTGGGACAACCAGCTCTGTGTGAGAGGCTGTGAGGGGCAGGAAACAGGAGCCCAGCCCTCCGAGAAGTTTCAGCCAGGGGTTGGCTTTTGAAGAAGCACCACAACTGACTCATTGCATTCAAGGGTGATCTTACATGAAGAGCGCTTTTGTGTCGCTGACCCGGAGACACCTCAGTCCATACTTCACCCTATCCCAAGAGCCTTAGGATCCTGGGATCCGTGGTAGGAAGGCAGGAACTGCCTGGTCAGAGAGTCTCAGGTTACTTCCTGGCCACGTGGCAGCCACGCATGAGAGTCAGATGGTACCCTAGCCGGTCCCTGCCCTCCGGGAGGGAGAGCTTACGCCGTATGTCAGTGTTTGCCCTAGGCTTCTTCCGTCCCCTCCCATTCATAAGGCCACCCACAGAACACAAGCTGAGGCAGGAAAGGGAACCTGACGGCTTTGTCTCATCCATGGTTTACACCACCGTGTCCTGGGGTAGAAAGATCCCGCCTTGCTTCACTTTGAACCTTCGGGATCGGAGGTACCTGATTGGCTGGAAAACAGCAGAGTCATTGCAAAGCAATCTATTGACTACATAGAAGAAAGAGTGAGAGAGCAAGGGAACGAGAGCGTGAGCGAGAGCTTTCATGCAGATGTCCAGAGAGTCCACTGGGTTCAGCCGTGAGGTTTAATTAGTTAGATCTGTCATCTCAACCCCAGACACCTCAGAGGAGCAGCTGCCAGCCCGGCTGCACACGAGAATCCCCCGGGGAAGCTTTTAAAACGTACAGATGCCCGAGTCCTACCCCAGAGGAACGAAATCTGAATCTGTGCAAGTGGTTCACAGACATCGGTATTTATTAGCATCTCCGCAGCTAAACAGGCACCAGACGAGTGAGGATCGTGAATTAGATCTCTGGGAGAGCATTTGGGAGGGCCAGATTTTAAAAAGCCCCTGCTCCTCTGAGTATGCTCCAATTCTACTTCGATAGAAGACCTCGGCGTGTTCGTACCAGGCCTCAGTAACCTCGACTTGTTATTATTGTCAACATTTCGAGAACGTTTCCCAGAGAATATTGCTTATATGTATGCATAAACACGTGTAAGTATACAGCAATGCAGCTAGGCAGAGAGGTTGGTTTCTCACGATGTTTCTGGAACCAAAGTACATAATGGCTTTGTTTTTATCAGGGAGGCACGCACCTCCTCTTGTGACCTGGGCCCTTGAAAATTCATCCGTTCCTTTACCCGAAGAGCATGTGCTGAGCCTGTGCCGAGCGCTACGGCAGCGTCAAAGGAGATAAGAGCCTGGCCAGTCTGAGCTGGGGAAGAGCATAGCCACATCCAGCGAGGCGGTGTTGTATTGGGTGCTAACAGGTGTTTGGGACAAGAGGATGGCTTTAGGGAAAGAGCTAGAAGACATGACTTTCCTGAGACTTGAGGGACAAGGGGTAGCTTGCCTGGCAGCTCAGGGTGGGGATGGAATAGCAGGGTAGGCTCAGAGGCAGGAAACAAAGAAATTCCTACATGGGCCTCCATCTTGCCCTCATCTATAATACACCATTAAGAAACAAGACAAAACAGGGGGTTATAGGCCTATTTCCTCCTACGGGAGGGGGAAGGACTTGGACACTTCTTCAAACAGGCAAATGAGATAGCAGCCTGGCCCTTTAGGAAATTTCAGTCTCAGTGGGGGCTCAGAATGGACCTGCTTTACCAAGCTTTCCTTCTTGAATAGATTTTTCTCAAAGTGGTTGTTGAATCTGCTATAACCGAACACAAGACGAACCCAGCGAGAGGACTGAGAGCACCTCGTCCTCTGTAAGTAGCCAGAGCAGCGTGCCTGAGACATCAAGCTGGCAATGACACCCGACGGTTGTAGGTCACTTGGCCATTTATTAGCGTAGTTGATCTTCATAACAGCTTTGTGAGGTAGACGAGAGAAGACAGGCAATACTCTTCCCACTTTACTCGACTCAAAGGGTCAAGTGATTGACCTGGAGTGAGGAAGTAATGAATTGCTCTAGAACCCACATCTTCCTACTCCTTATTTCATCTTTCTACATATTTCTTTCTTTCTGGCTGAACGCCAATTTGTCACAAGTGTCTCCATGCCATACCATTTAGAAAGCAGAGAAAGCTAGTCCTGGAATAACTCAATTTGAGGAGAATGTCTTAGTCTCCAGTTCAGTCTCTTAGCAACCACATATATTTAGTGGTGACTACTTCCGGGCCCATAAAACATAGCCAACGTGCGCTTGTTTCATACGTATTCCTTGAGCTGGATCATAATTTAACTACAGCTTTGGTCTAAAAACTCTATAATGACTCTCGCATACTCAGAATCTTATTTTTCACCCTCTCTGCTACGCATATGATGGATGAAATTCGGACACTTTCTCATTTTAAAAAGAAATTTTCTTTAAGAAGATGATGCTAATGAAGGGTATTTTTTCCCCTTAAAGGTGGTTTATGACTTCAGTAAACTTATGGGAATTTATCTAGGTGCAACCTTTTCGGGGAGCAATCTGACAGGAAGATCAAGGACCTAAAGTGCACCCTCTGTTTGACTGGTCAGTTCCACCTCCGGAATCTGTCCTATGGAAAGCAAGTCTACCATGCAGACCGAAATTTATGCATACACATCCTCATCGATGCATTATTTAGCGGACTGGTTGAGTTCGATTTTATACAGTCATAAAATAGGATATTATGCTTTCATTAGAATCAATCATTCTTTTAGCAGTAAAATGCTTATTGTATTAGGTAAGAGATCAAGTGGAATACGTGTGTGCATATTATGAACCTAGCTGCGTGAAACCACGTGGATGAGAGAGAAACGCACCAAAATATCAACAGTGGCGGTATCTGGGAGGTACTATATTGGTAAATTTTCTCTCTCGTGCATATTTTTCTGTTTCTCTCAAGTTTTCTGCAGTGAGCGTGTGCTGTTTTTATAACGGGGGGGGGAGTGAGCTTTTAAAGACTGTGCTTCTGTGTTGAGTGTAGGGTCTTCGTATGCACCTGCTTTGCAGAGCTCTAAGAATATGTTTCAGGGAGTGAAGCGAGGAATAACAGAATCATTCTGGCACTGGCCTCCCTGCTTCTACCCTTGATTCCCTACAGCTTGTTCTCCGCACAGCAGCCAGAGGGATGCTCTTAAAATGTAAGAACAAATTTCACTCCTTCACTCAATATTCTCTAGTGGTTTCTCATCTCATTAAGGCGGTGTCTTTAGCAGAGCTGACAAAGCCCTGTGGCATCTGCCGCCTCCTCCCCACCACCCAGGCTCCCCACCTCCATCCACTCCAACCACACTGGCTTCCTTGCTGTCTGTCCTCTCAAGAGGCCAGGAAAACTGCCTTAGAAATGTTTCCTCTGCCTGGAAGGCTCTTCTCTCAAACACCAGCATGGCTGCTCCCCCTACCCCCCCATCTGCACACCTTCCCCAAACGTCACCTTCTCAGTGAGCCTTCCTAACCGCCCAGGTCAGATCTACACACCCCACCCACATCCTAGATAGCCATCCTACACTCCCGATCCCTCTTACTGGATTCATTTTTCTTTTGTCTGTAGACACACCATCTTTCAGTACACCACACAGCTCACTTATTCATCACAGGCTTTAATCTCTAACTGGCAGGCCAAGAGACGGAGCTCTCCCAGCTCACTTGCCCTGTGATCATGTACAAATAGTCTTTTGTGCCTTTCTCTTCCCCTTCCAAAAAAGTTCTTTTTTTGAAGAGAAATGAGCACCTTGTCTATTTAGCCTCACTTTTGTCTATTTGTGTATTACAACTGGACACATAAAGGTACATCACATAGGCCATTGTATATGATTCAGGTCTCTTTGAGTCATTGTCAAGTACATTTCCAAAATGGCTCTAATATAAAGACATACTTAATTTCATTGAAATTTATATGTATTTGTTTTTTTGAAAGGGTAGTATACACATATGGCTCGATAGTCCAAAGATAGAAAAAGGTAGACAGTGAAAAATTTCATTTGTATCCCTGTGTTCTGGTTCTTCAGTGCCCCTCGCAGTGATAACTATTTTTAGCAGTTTCTTGTGTATTCTTATTGAGATATTTTATCCTTACCAAAGTAAATTCATACCAAATATATATCTCCCTTTATTAACCAATAGCAGCCTACTATACACACCATTCTCTACCCTGCTTTTTTCTTAGTGTTTCTAGGAGATCATTCTGCATCAGGACATAAAGATTCTCCTTATTCTTTCATAGTGGCATGTTATTCCATTGTGTGCAAGCATCAAAACATTTGTAAAGATTTTATTTATTATTATTTATTTTTAAAGATTTTATTTTTAAGTCATCTCTATACCCAACATGGGGCTCCAACTTACAACCCCGACATCGAGAGTCAAGTGCTGAGCCAGCCAGGCACCCCTTGCACGTGTCAAAATTTACTTAACCAGTCCCACGCCGGTAGATGTCTGGATTAGCTACATTGTTTCCAATCTTTTGGCATTGCAAACGACGCTTGCAAATAAGTCATTTTGCATATATACAACTTCATCTGTATCTAGAAGTAGATCAGTGTGTCACTTTGTGCTTTTACAGTATTACTGCACGTCTTATTTTTCTATATGAGGACACAGGATTAACAAGATGTCATCCTCCAGGGCACTGGGTGGCTTGGTCGGTAGAGCGTGTGACTCTTGATCTTGGGGTTGTGAGTTCGAGCCCCACATTGGGTGTGGAGATTACATAAAAAAAAGATGTCATCCTCTATAAATTAATGTGAGATTTCAATGTCATTCCAATCAGAATATGTATAGAACCAGTTTTTGGAATGAGGCAGCTTTGCTCCATATGCTTCAATGGCTCCCCGCCATGCTTAGAGAAACAGCCCAAATCTTCGTTTGCCCACAAGGCCCTCTTTGATTACTCCCGTTACTTCTCTGACCTCATTCCCCCCCCCCATTTACTTTGCTCCAGGCACACTGGCCTCCTACCTCAGGGCCTTTGCACGTGTTACTCCTGCTTGTCTGCGCAGTTCGTTTTCTCACCTCAACCGCCATTTTCTCAATGAGACCTATCTTGATTACCTGGTTTAGTACTCCCCCACTTCCTACCTCCCTTCCCTGTTTTGTCTTTCTCCATTGCACATACCACCCTTTGACACTGTATGCATTTGACTGATTTAATTTGCCTTTTTTCTCATGCAGCTAAAACATAAGCACCACGTGGGCCGAGATTTTCCCTTTTCTGTTCACTGCTGTCTGCCTCGTGCCTAGACCACTGTCTGATGCTTAGTAGTTGCCCAGTCAACATTTATTGATTTAAATAAGCATGTGAGAATAGAGAGAACTCTGGGGGGAAATGATTAATGGGTAAGGGGTAGTTATTAGCTTTACTAAATAGCAAAATTTGTTATAAAGCAAAAATACTTAAACCAGTTTGGTTCCTGGACCAAGAATAAATTGAACAGAAGAACAGAGAGTTCAAGAAATAGGCCCAAACCCATATGAGAATTGGAAGTATGAAGAAAGTCACACATGAAATCAAAACAAGAAAAGATGGATTATCCAATAAATGGGTTTGGAATACCAGTCTAGTCACTGTAGAAAATAAGATGAAACTTCTATGTCTCCTTTCACACCAGAGGATCAAAGATATACACGGAAAAAATAAATCACAAAAAAAATCCAACACTAAAATTCGGGTAATTAATTTGTAATCATGGGGACAACATTTCTATGCAGGACACAAAACTAAGAAGAGATGTAGGAAAAGATTAATAAATTTTACAAAAACCAAAAAAGCTCCTGTAGGGAAAATTACCATAAGCAGTGTTAAAAGACAACACATACTAGTGAAAGCTTTTCAAGATATATGACTGATGACTGATTTCCTAAAGTTGCAAAAAGCTCTTATAAATCAATAAGCAAAAGATAAAGAACCTGACAGAAAAATGGGAGAGGACATGAATAAGCAGTTCTCAGAACAAGAAATCCCAATGGCCAATAAATAGTGACAAAGGGCTTACTTTCATTTATACCTCTAAAAAGGCAGATTAAAATATCAAGAAAATACTTCTTTTTTTCAGTATCAGATTGGCAATGCTCCAACAATTTGTTAACAGCTATACTGGCAAAGAAGAGAAACAGGCATTCTCACCTACTGCTGGGGGAGGGCAGTTTCCGGCCATCTCTTTGCAGAGCGCTTTGGCTGGCTCTCTCGAAATGAAAGCTGGACAATGCTCTGTGACCCAGCAAGCCCACATCTAGGAACCCGTACTACAGAGATATGGAACAAAGATCGGGGTGTACACTGTACATTGTTTGCATTAAAAAATACAAAGCCCGGCGCCTGGGTGGCTCAGTCAGTGAAGAGCCTTCCGGCTCTTGATTTTAGCGCAGATCATGATCTCGGGGTGAGATCGAGCCCTGTGTTGGGTTCTGGGCTGGGTATGGAGCCTGCTTAGGATTCTTTCTCTCTCCCTCTCCCCCTGCTCCTGCCTCCAGTGCACATGCTCTCATTCTCTCTAAAAAAAAAAAAAAAAAAAGAAATAGAAACAAAAAAATTAAAATATCATCCAAAAATAAGGAAACACTGGTTAAATATACAACTTTGTTTTTTATTTTTGAGAGAGAGCGTACATGCTTGTGAGCAGGGGGCGGGGCAGTGGGAGAGAGAGAGAGAATCTTAAGGGGCTGGATCTTATGACCCTGAGATCATGACCTGAGCCGGAATCGAGTGGGGTGTTTAATGGACTGAGCCACTCAGGTGCCCCTGAAACACTGTTAAATAAACTATTCTGCATCCATACAATGGAATACTCTATAGCCATTTAATAAATGACTTGGGATCTTATGTGATTATGTGATACAAGATACAGTAAATGCAAACAACACATGTAGTATATTTCTATTTGTGATGGAATGGATATCCATATATATTATTGAAGCTGTATAAAAAACGTTCTGGAAAGATCCATAATATAGCAGGTGGTGGGACTTAGGTCTATGTTGGGGGAGAGAAAATTTTGCCTCTCATTTTGTAGCCCCTTTCTGGTCCTCATTTCTTGCAATGTGCATGTGTTACATGTATTATAACAGTAAAAAAATAATAATAATAAAGGTTAAAATTTACTCTAAAAATTGTCCTAATTCTAAGGACTGAGGTTCAACTATGGAAGGTAGCTTACTCCTCATTCTTATTATCTTTGTTAGCATAACAGGAAGAGCTTTGCAGAGGCTGGAAGCTGGAATCAAAAGAGAATCTGTGGAATAAAGACGTGACTTAAGTCTGTGAGGTCAGAGGGCATCTTCATATCCCAATGAAAGTACCAGTCCCACTTTGCAGTCCAAACACATTCATTGCTCGCCCCAAGCACGCTGGAGCCCGGGGAAGCTAGGTTTGCATTCCCTACCTAGGACTACAAGGTGACCCAGGAAAAGTTATTGGATCCCTCTGCGTCAGTTACTAAGTTGCATATAAAGCAAATCCCAAACAACAGTGGCTTAAAAGAGACAGAGGTGTTTGTTCTCTCTGACAAAAGGTAATTCAAGTTGTGCACTCTATGGAAACTGTGAGATAAAAATTTGTGTTTAAATCGCTAAATCAGTTTGTGGCAATTTGTTACACAGCTCTCAAAAACGAATACAGAGGATGTTAGAGCTTGATTCCTCTAGATCGGGGGTCAGCAAACAACGGCCTGGCCCACAAGCCAAATCCTGCCCACTGCCCCACTTTGTTAGTGAAATGTTTTATTGGCACATAGCCATGCCTATTGTTTTATGTAGTGTCTTTGTACCTCTGTCTGCTTTTGTGCTGCAATGCTAGAGTTGAGTAGTTGCCATGCCTAAAATATTCACCTTTTGGTTCTTTATGGAAAAGGGGTGCTGACCCCCACTCTCGAAGGAGATCTTGAGATAACCACTTGAGAACAAGCGGTTTACTTGGGTGGTGATCCCTGGGAAGCACCAGGGAAGTGGGGGAGGTGAGACAGGCAAAGAAGGCAGCCACTGAAGAGTGTGTTACCAAGCCGGCTATCATCGTGGGTGACCAAGGCTTAATCCTACCAGAAAGCTCTGGGAAGCGGCACAGAACACGTACCTTGTTTATCCATGTGATAGGCAAGGGAGCTGGGGTGTTTACCAATTCCCAACCATCACTGGTTGCCAGCTGCTGCTTCTGTAGCTTGGAGAAAGTCCTTGGGCAAAAAGTTGTAATACAGGCAGTTGGAAGTCAGCCTTAAGTGGGAAGTCCCAGCAGGTAGAGGCGGGGCAAGAACAGGGTCTGCTACAAGAGGGAAAAGGACAAGTGTTAAGAGACCAGCTCTCTCCACGCCCCCACCGACTAATCCACTCTCCCCGGGGGAGGAATGGCACATCTCATTGGTGAACTTGGAAGATAGAAGTGAGCATGCTTGGCTCAGCGTTTCTTGAGTTGTTTCTCTTCCAGATTTGTCTGCCCACAGAGGGTCCATTCTGGTTTGCTCTCCATTATGAGAGAAGGTTATGGGGTGGGCACTGCCACAGAAATAGCAGAGCCCACAGTTAAATTCAAGTCAGTGAGAATGTACTGGAAAGTCCATTGGCCCCTGGATTTAAGGCTACATTCTTTAATCATCTCATCAGTACCAAAGTTGATTATTTCTATCTCCATTTGTTGGACTCCTGAATTTATTTCTCAGTTGATCTTAAACTTGGGTGGAAGGAGGGTTGCAATTTGTTTTTAAAGATTTTATTTTTTTAAGTAAACTCTACACCCAGCATGGGGCTCGAACCTCCAACCCTGAGATCAAGAGCCACATGCTCCACCAACTGAGCCAGCCAGGTGCCCCGGGGGGGGGGGTGCAGTTCGTTAGGCTCTTAAACCCCACAGATGATTATTATTTCTATGGACTGACGTACTTAGGTTCTTAACACAATCTAACAGTTTACTGCGAAAATCTCAAACAATGCCAATTTGTGGAATGGGTAGTCTTGTGGTTACATTTATTCAGCGGATTTGTTTCCTTATATGAAACAGGTCTAAGTACAGAGGATAGAATGTTGTATCAGAAATCTGCTTTCTGAACTAGTACATAAAACTGTTTTACTGGAAAGATGACAGAAAAGTGCTGTGTACTGGAAAATACTCATGATAGCTTCACACTCTTTTCTTCATAACTTGGGCAACAATGGACTTTTGTGACCTGAAGAGACACACTATACTCTAGAACAGAAATAGCAGATGTGCTTGTCCACCACGGACAGAGACTTGCACAGGGACTGCCATTTACCCCAGAGAAAGCGGAAGGGGCCACAGATGAGAGAACAGTAATGCCTTTTATGGGCTCTTTTTAGAAACTTGATTCTTAGACCCCTTTGCTTTCCACTTCGTTCAGGGTTATAATGAGAGTCTCTGCTACTTGTGTTGTGTCTATCTGCCAACAACTTCTATTTCCAGTATACATTTTTTAAAAAAGCTGGAAACATCTCATGAAATGGGGTTCTAACAGGAAATAGAAAGAAAAATGATACATGCAGGAAAAGAGAAAAGTCAGACAAAGTGAGTTATTATAAATGTGATTTATGGTGGGTGGAAGATGTGAGTCAGTCTTGGGGGAAGTCGCCATGGCTGTCCTCCATCTTGAACAGCCCAGATCCTGACTGTCCTGACCTGGGGCTTTCTCACAGGATGGCTGCTGGCTACATGTATCAAAGAGGATTAGGTATAGCTGTAGGTAAACAAGACTCTGAATCACAGTAGTTCAAGAAGATAGAAATTTCCTTGTCTCCAGTAAAAATCAGGATAGGGTAGCCCGTAGCTGGTGTGGCTGTGGTGCTTCGTGAGGTCCTCAACAATCCGGAGTCCTTTTGTCTCACTGCTCCCCAGTCCCCAGGGTGTGACCTTCAATCTGTGGTATAAAATGAAGATCAGGACTCTAGCCACCACGTGAGAATTCTGGGCAGCAGGAGAGGAAAGTCACGAAGAAAACCTTCACCATGGGATGTGCCGGCTGTCTTTTCCAGGAGGTGCCTGGCAGCAGCCATGGAACCCTTTTGTTCACACCTCATTGGCCAGAACATAGTCACACTGCCGCACCTAACTGCAAGGGAGACTGGGAAATGCAGTCTTTCCAAATGTCCAGCTAAAAATCAGGGTTTCTATTACTATGGAAGAAGGGACTTTGGCTATTGGGAGACAGTCGACAGTCTCTGCCACAGTGAGCTGGAAATCAATCACCAGGATATGTCCTCCATGTGCTGTTCCCAAATGCTGGTCCTTAGGACCAGTGCCAACCTCCAAAAAAGTACTCACTGGGCTCTGTTGAAATGTAAACAAATTTGTGCAATGTGGTTGATTTCTTAATAGTTGTTTTTTAAGGGACTGTCCATGGGGATGTCTGTGGAGCTCCCTAACACACTGGGCACTTCTGCCACCTTAGCGCACATGGCAAACATCCTTTTATGCTCAGGCCTGGCTGCGTGAGACCCCTCTGCCACAGACCTTGGGGCCATAGTTTTTCTAGGGTCTTGTTCCTGCCATGGGATTCCACCCAAGAGGCGAGACACAGCCTCCTCTAGGATCCCTGGTTGGGGTCTGCATTAATTAGAAAGCTTTTGGCTGCAAGTCAAGTGGCTTAAAAATATGGATGGAATCATCTCATATGACAAGAGGGTTGGACGTAGACAGACTACTTCTTTGCCATTCTCTTGGCTTCCCGCCCTTAGTCATAAAATACTTGCCATGGTGCTAAGTATCACATTCTCTCATGACCACATCCAAAACAGCAAGGAGTAGTCCTCTGGTTTCTCTCAAGGAGGAAAAATTTTTCCAGAACTCTTCTCCTTAACAGCTCCTTGGGCAGAACTGGGTCACAGAGCACCCCCTAACCCGCCCACTGGCAAAGGGCAGGATTACCATGGCTGGTTTAGAACAATCATGATTCATTCCCCAGAGCTCAGCATATTGTTATCCAATATCTGAACAGCGTCAGGGTTCAGGACAACCAATGGTGCTGGCCACAGCTTCTTTCTGTCCCCTCTTGCTGCAGGCTTTTCTGGAGGAGGTTTATAAAACCCCAAAATGTATCTGCATGTGTGAGTGCCCCTCTGACCACCGCTGCTCCCAGGGGAGCATCGCCTGGTGGGGAGGAATGGCTGAGAGAGGGTGACAACGCGTTGTTGAAACTCATCTCATATTCTCCAATGCTTATGGCATTTGCACATCTGAGTTTCACTCATCCCCCTTGAGTGTGAGACATTTGGAACTCAGAAGCCCAAAGACGACTCTTACTTTCTCTATTTCTGGATCTCATCTCTTCCCAGAGTTAATGAATGGCCGAGCAGGGGTAGGGTTACAGGGGAGAATACTTTCTTGTCCCATTGCCTGCGCCCCCAGGTAGACAGCGCCTCCTGAGGGCTTTGCTTTGGTATCCCCAGCACCTGACACACCTGACACACCTGACAGTGCGCGCTCAAGCGGTCCAGCTGGAAAGGAGAAAAGACCTCTCCCAGGGGCAGGAAAGGGTTCGAACACTCACAAGTCAAGAGAGACGACATTTCAGCTCCCCAAAGTTTCCGATTTTCCTGAAAGGGAAGCTCCAGATCGGGAAGATGAGGCACATTAGCTGAAACCGAGCTCATGAGAATATTATCTGAGTCACTACAGGGTTGATCAATCATGTCCGTTTCACAGAAAGGCCACAGAAAGAGGCTATAAAGGGTGGAGAGTGTTCGAGATGGAAGGGATTGTCTCTAGTGCTATGACACCAACAGAAACATGTTAGAACTTGGGTACAGAATCCTTGGAATTCATGCAAATTGTTCTGCTCTGGGGAAGAACAGCTTGAAAGTTAAAGTTTACCTACGAAGAGCTTTCTTAACACAGAGGATTAGGAAGCTATTTTCTATATTCGGTAGAAATTTAGAAACATGTTACATTAATTTCAAGCGTACAACCTAGTGATTTGACGACTCTATACGTTATGCTGTGCTCACCACAAGTGTCCCTACCACCTGTCACCATGCAACGCTACTGCACCACCACTGACTACATTCCCTACGCTGTACCTTTCATTCCTGTGTCTTACTCATTCCGTAACTGGGAGCCCGTGACTCCCTCTCCCCTTCACCTAGTTGGCCCCTCCCCTCACCCCACTCCCCTCTAGCAACCATCAGTTCACTCTCTGTATTTATGGGTGATTCTGCTTTTTGTTAATTTATTCATTTGTTTTATTTTTTTTAAGATTTATTTGACAGAGAGGGAGCGCACGAACACAAGTGGGGGGGAGGCAGAGGGAGAAGCAGACTCCCCACTGAGCAGAGGGCTCAACGCAGGGCTCGATCCCAGGACCCCGGGATCAGGACCTGAGCTGAAGGCAGATGCTTAACCAAACTGAGCCAGCCAGGCGCCCTGTTTTGTTTTTTAGGTTCTACACATAAGTGCAGTCATGTGGTACCTGTCTTTCTCTGACTTACTTCACTTAGCATAATGCCCTCTAGGCCCATCCATTTTGTAAGACCTTCATCTTTCTCAGTCTTTTTGATAACAGCTTTATTGAGATATATTCCACATACGGAACAATTTACCCATCTAAAATGCACAATTTAATGACTTTTAGTATATTCACAGAGTTGTGCAACCATCACCACAATCAGTTTTTGAACATATTCATCACCCTGAAAAGAAATCCCATACTCATTACCATTCCCTTTCCCTCAATCTCCTCACCACTGGTAACCACCAATCTGCTCTCTGTCTCTATGGATCTGCCTATTCCGGACATTTCATACAGATGGAATTATCCATATTCAGATACTGTATGTGGCTGTGAATTTCATCATCCTCATAAGCAGTGTTGCCACCGTGAAACAGACTGAAGAAACCCATATTTATCATTAAATGGGCATAATCACTTAAGCAGGCCATTGTCTGGTCATATATAAATAAGAGATGGGATGATCATTAATTCCCTTAAAATATCTGTGCTATTTGAAAATTGATACTAACACGGTAAGGCTATATTTTTGACTTAGCATATTATGAGTGTTGCTTTTATAAAAAATGTTGTTCCTGGTATTTCTTTTACCCTTTGGCTCTCCTGCAAGCTTACAGATTTGAGCCCTGCCATTCTGTCTGTGCTCACTTCCAAGGGAAGAGCGGAGAGGCAGAAAGTAGAGCAGTGAAGAACTTCTTCCTGACTTCTAAATTTCAAAAGCCGAGCCCTTGGGCCAGATTTGTGCACAGCTGTTAGGTGGGCCGTATTCCGTGGTACTGTTGAGGCCCAGGGTGCACTGGCAAGGGGCTGTGTCCCTCCTCCCCCCGCCCCGGGGAGGGAGGGGTGCTTTGGTCTTACGTGTGCCAAGATGCCCTACGGGCTAAGAGCAGCGTTCTCCTCAGCTCAGAACAGAAAGGGTTCAGATATGGCCACAGATGTAGGAGAATACCCGAGTCAGAATCAGGCTTCACATACAGACCTCACACACAGATGTCAGAGGGCCTCGAAGAGGTGAGGTCATATCCTTTCCCCCTTTAAAAACATCTGCTTGCTTCTTGATGCATGTGGTACAAATCTATACTCATTTCCTCCAGGGCCCACTGCAAACCAGGACTGTCCAATAGAACTTCACGTGGTGATGGAAATGTCCCATGCTGTGCCATCCCTGTGGTTGCTGGGCACCGGACGTACGGCCAGTGTGACCGAGGAGCCGCATTTTAAAGTAATTTAAATCAAAGTGCCACATGTGGCTGCACTGTGCTGGACAGTGCAGACACCGAACATTTCCATCACTGAAGACATTGCCATTAGCACTGTTCCTCAGAGACCAGCCCTGAGACAGGGTTTGGAATCTATTTGGAAGGGTCAGGGAGGGGGAAGATGAGACAGGAAGGGAAGGCAGCTAGAAAAGAACACGTCCACACTGGGAGCACCTACCGCCCAGGGATGCAGGGAACTCGGGCAATCAGTGTAGAGCACACGCTGATGCTCTCAGAATCATCCCCCTCGAGAGATGCAGGACTCGACGTATTTCTCCACCAAGTCCCATCAGTCATTGATTGAAAGTGGCTCTCAGGGGGCATTACTTCTCGAGCACTTCCACCCATCCAGAGCATGGCCCCGAGAAGGCTCTGGGGCCAGAGGGGGCCTTCAGGCCAAGTCACAGAGGACAGTGGTTGGGTTGGCAGGGCCTGAGTGCTTGCGGCACCAGCAGTGCCTCTCCCTTCCCCCCAACTCCCTCCCCCCCTCCCCCACTCTCCAGATAGGATCATAATGTTTCATGTGTATCCTTAGAGACAGTTTTGCATATAAAATATGAATACGCATCATACCTTTAAATATGTATTTGTTTCCTAGTCTTCCATTTACAGAAATGGGATGGGATCATTCCATACGTACTCTCCTGCACTTTGCATTTTGCACTTAATAGAATATCCTGGAGCTATTTCGTTGTAGCTGATGCTTTAATTTCCGGTGCTTGGCTCTCTTTATCACGAAAGAGTTCAGACTTACAGAGAAAAAGAGCTGCAATGGCTTGGCTGAAAGAATGCAGAGATTTGTGTTCAGTATCGATTTCAAAGGCAAGCTGTTTGTTGAGACTGCAGAGTTCGGTTCAAGGCATTTCAGGATGGTGTGATTTTCCTGTTAAAAACAAACGGAATTTGCTCAGTGATAAACTCTGGTGGCTTGTGGGCTGAGTAAACAATAGAGTTTGCAATCAACAGATGAGCCTCCTAAGCTGACACCAGGAGCAGAAGGCGGCGGTCTCCAGGGCACAGGCACAGCATCCGCAGCCTGCCCTGCGCAGAGGCATCGCGAGGCCCGGGGTTCGGGCCCCAGCCCTGCCACTGACCTGCTGTGTCACCACGGAGGCCTCTTGACCTCCAAGGGCCTCTGTTTTCTTGTCTATTTGGTGAGAACGGTCACGTTTATGTTATCTCTCCCGATGGCTTCGAGGCATGGACCACCAGGGGTTGCAAACCCAAATGCCTTCGGGGGCTCACAGGCGGGCACAGGAGTCCAGCGAGGCTGTAAAAGGGAGGAGTGGCGACTGTAGCTAAAAGGGGAATAGATCACACACAGCCCCTCTCCCAGGTTGAAATCTTTAAGCGAATCTTGATCTTGGCCAAACAAAGCCTATCCATGGGCTGTTCGGCGAGACTGTGCACCCCATACATTGGGGTCGCCGTCTCGGCCCAGAGGAGGTGGCACTAGTGTGACTGCTGGTGAGCTGCATCCTGCCTCTCCCACCGCAGCGGTCCCTCGCAGCACCAGTCAGGACAAGCGAGGTTGGGCCGTGGGAATGACTCTAAAATGTGAGTGGCTTTAAACAGCAAAGGTTTACTTCTTGGTCACACTACGTGTCCCTTGTAGCACGACACTAGCATGTGCGCAGCTGGAGGCTGACCCCCACATCCTCCTCGTGCAGCCTCACGGGGCTCACCAGCCAGGGCCTCGCAGTAGCCGCACGCTGGCGTGGCTGGGCTAGGAAAAGGAACGGAAACTGGTGCACAGGCTCGGAGAGGCTTTCACTGGCTAGAACTGGTCCTGTGGCGTGGGGACCCTCAAGGGCGGTCTTACGCTGTCTGGAAGGACTGGAAAAATCCATGCACAGCACTGATGAGGCACATACCCCTTCAGACATCCAGCCAAATGTGTGCATTCCTTTCTTCTATTTCTACAGTTTATTGGATAAGGCTAGTCCTCATCTGGCTCAGTTCTTTCTTCTCAGTTTTGTAAACATCAGGAGTGACATTCATCGAGTCTCTGGGACATTTCTTCTTCCTTGTTGCCATGGCACTCGATGCCTGAGCTCATGCCAGCCGCAGCAGTGCCAAAGTGGTGGCACTGTCCCTGTTCCAGCTTCCGCTAAAACCGGGGGGGTCCTTCGTTTGGGGTCCATTCTCTGGCAAGTTTTTTTTCCAGACTTTGTTTTTTTAGAGCAGTTTTAGGTTTGCATTAAAATGGAGAGAAAGTTACAGAGCTTTCCCATATTCTGCCATCACACATGCACAGCCTCCCCCACTATGCACGCCCCTCGCTACGGCTGTACCTATGTTACAGAGGAGGAACCTACACGGACACATCATCACCACCAAGTCCGCAGTTGACCTTAGGGGTCACTCTCCGTGGTGTACATTCGATGGCTTTGGACAAATGGATAATGACATGCATCCATCATTACCGTGCCATATGGAGAATTTTCACTGCCCTTAAAATCCTTTCTGCTCAGTCCATTCATCTCCCCCAACCCCGACCAGCAGCCACTGATCTATGGTTTCCGTAGTTTTGCCTTTTCCGGAGAGTCACAGAGTTGGAATCATACAGGATATGCCTTTTCGGATTGGCTTCTTTCACTTAGTAATATGCATTTAAGGTTCCTCCGTGTCTTTTCATGGCTTTATAGCCATTTTTTTTCAGCACTGAATAATATTCCGTTGTCTGGACGCACCACAGTTTATCTACTCACACACTGAAGGTCACCTTGGTTGCTTCCAAGTTTTGACAATTATGAATAAAGCTGCTATAAACATCCATGTCTAGATTTTTGTGTGGACCTAAGTTTTCAACTCCTTTGGGTAAATACCAAGAAGCATGATTGTTGTATTATATGGTAAGAGTATGTTTAGTTTAGCAAGAAGCTGCCAAACTGCGTTTCAAAGTGGTTGGACCCTTTTGCGTTCCCACCAGCAATGTCTGAGAGTTCCTGTTGCTCCACGTCCTTGCCAACATTTGGTGTTGCTGGTGTTCTGGATTTTGGCCATTCTCTAATAGATGTATAGTGCCATCTCATTATTGTTTTAATTTGCATTTCCCTAATGGTATATGACGTGGTACATCTTTTCACAGGCTTATTTGCCATTTGGATATCTTCTTTGTTGAGGATTTGTGCATCTATGTTCATGAGGCATGTTGGTCCATAGTTTTCTTGCACTGCCTTTGTTTAGTTTTGGTATTAGAGTAATGCTGGCCTCACAGGATGAGTTAGGAAGTATTCCCACTGCTTCTATCCTTTGAAAGAGATTGTAAAGACCTGGTATAACTTCTTCCTTAAATGTTTGGTAGAATACACCAGTGAACCTATCTGGGCCTGGTGCTTTCTGTTTTGGAAGATTATAATTATTGATTCCATTTCTTGAATTGATATAGGCCTATTCAGATAATCTATTTCTTCTTGTGTGAATTTTGGAAGATTGTGTCTTTTAAGGAATTGATCCATTGCATCTAGGTTATCAAAGTTGTAGGCCTAGAGTATTCCTTTATTATCCTTTTAATTTCCATGGGATCTGAGTATCATTTCTGATATTAGTAATTTGTGATGCATTTTTTATTTGTTCCATTTTAATCGACTCATTCTCTGCCCTTTGTAGTTTTAGCATTTTATATGAGTCTATTTCCTCTCCTTTCTTAGAATATCAGTTATTCTTTTTATTTTTTTACTTTTAGTGGTTGTCCTAGAGTTTGCAATTACGTATTTACAACGAATCCAAGTCTACTTTCAAGTAACACTATACCACTTCACGTGCAGTGTAGCTTAAAATAACAAACTAATGCTAATTCCTCCCTCTCATCTCTTCTATTACTACTGTCATTCATTTCACTTACACATAAGCACACATAGGCATGTACACTCCTAAGACACATACGCAGGTATATATAATTGAATACATTGTTGCTATTATTTTGAGCAAACTGTTATCTGTTAGATGAAGAAATAAAAGTAAAAAATAAAAAAGTAAAATAATCTGACACCATACACAAAAATCAACGAAAGTGTATTAAAGCCTTGGATGTAAGACTTAAATCCACAAAACTCCTAGAAGAAAACATAAAGGGTAATCTCCTTGATATTGGTCTTGGCAATGATTTTTTGGATTTGACACCAAAAGCAAAGGTAATAAGAGTAAAAATCAACAAATGTGACCACATAAAACTAAACTAAAAAGCTTGTTACAGCAAAGGAAACCATCAATAAAATGAAAAGAGAACCTATGGGATAAGAGAAATTATTTTCAAGTCATATATCTGATAAAGGGTTAATATCCAAAATATATAAAGAATTCAGACAGCTCAAGAGAAAAAAAACCCAAACTGATTAAAAATGGGCAGAAGATATGAATAGACATTTTTCCAAAGAAGACATACAAGTGGCCAACAGGTACAGGAAAAAGTGCTCAACATCTCTCACCATCAGGGAAATACAAATCAAAGCCACAATGAGATACCATTGTGAGATATCATCTCACATCTTTTAGAACGGCTAAAACAAACAAACAAACAAAAAAAACCAAAAAACAAAAAAACAAGTGTTGGCGAGGAGGTGGAGAAAAGGGAACCCTAGTGCACTGTTGGGGTGGGAATGTAAATTGGCACATCCGCTATGGAAAACTTCAAAAAATTAAAAATAAAACTACCCTATAATCCAGCAATTCCACTTCTGGGGACATAGCCAAAGGAAATGAAATTGCTATCTTGAAGAGAGATCTGACCACTAATGTTCCCTGCAGCATTATTCATGATAGCCAGAACATAGAAACAACTTAAAGGTCCATTGACAGATGAACATATAATGGAATATTATTCAGCCAAAAAAAAAGAAGCAAACCCTGCCATTTGCAACAACATGGATAAAACTTGAGGGCATTATGCTAAGTGAAATAGGTCAGGCACAGAAAGACAAATACCACATAATCTCACTTATATGTGGACTCGAAAAACAACAACAACAACAACAACCCAAAACCCCTATAAACTCATAGATACAGAGAACAGATGAGTGACTGCAAGAAGCAGGGGGTGGGTGAAATGGGCGAAGGGGGTCAAAAGGTACAAACTTCCAATTATAAGATAAATGAGTCCTGAGGATCACATGTTAACAATACTGTATCCTATATTTGAAAGTGGCCAACAGAGTAAATCTTAAAAGTTCTCATCATAAGAAAAAAAATTGTAACTATGTGTGGTTATGGATGTTAAAGTAAACTTAGTGTGGTGATCATTTTGCTACATATATATATCAAATTATTATGCTGTACACCTAAAACCAATACAATGTTATACGTCAATTATATCAATATTTTTTTTTAATTAAAAAAAAGTACAAGTAAAAAGAAAAAGTGAGACCCCTGTTGGAATTTAGATTCCAAAAGAGGTAGTTGGGTAAGTTAAGTTTTGTATATATACTGTTGAATCACTATATTGTACACCTGGAACTAACATAGTACTGTATGTTAACTATACCAGAAATAAAATAAAATAAGAAGATATACTGTTAAATGATGGGTTTTGAATTCAAATAATCACATTTCAGAACTGTTTCTTAGCCCATGTCTCACACATGACTCGTTAGCACACACCCACAACCATTTTGGTGGGATGGACTGCAGTATTTCCCAAAGAACCTGACTTCTAACTTGGCAAAATGAATGTACTCAGACATTCTGAATTTTTCCTTGGGGGCAGACCAACTTTCTAAGTCCCTCTCGGACTAATAAATTACAAATATTTTAAAGCAAGAGTGGGAATGTAAAGCATAACATAATTCTCTTTCCCAGAGAGATTCTATTTTACTTAAACTCTATTTTTACACTAGTTAGAATCCTGCTCTTTGGCCAAGCACTTGCCTTGCACGTCTGACCTTGCAGAGACTGGGGTGGATCACAGCATGCTAATTAAGAGAACTAGAAGTAGTTGGCAAAGCTTGCTCGCTCCTCATTTTCCCGTGATCACCTCCATCAAGCAGCCCTACCACCAGCTGAGGGAACAGAGCTTTTCAATTCAGCTGGGATAAATGTTCTGAAAGGCTGTGCCCAGAGGAATGAGCAAATAGGCAATGTTTCCCAACTACTTGAGTGTTTAAAAAAATGTTCCAGAATAAAACAATCTTATCAAGCTATGCAAAGAAAATGTTAAAAAAAAAAAACAACAACAAACACATTGCCGGTCATGTTTGAATTTGACAGATTCATGTAAGATAGAAGCTGTTAGTGTTTTGTTCAGGAAGGAAATGAACCACTTCACATACCCACACTATCTTGAACAATGAAATTGCATTAAAATAAATGAACTTTAAAAAATTAAATGGGTAGATAGGTAGGTAGTTTGGGGCGCCCGGCTGGCTCAGTTGGTAGAGTACGTGGCTCTTGATCTTGGGGTTGTGAGTTTGAGCCCCACAGTGGGAGTGGAGATGACTAAAAAAAATCATAAATAATAAAAAAAATACAAAAAATGTTTTTATTTTACCTTGACTGATTCCTTCTTTGATGCTCTTGCTTTCTGTGTGGATCCGAGTTTCTGACCTGTGTCATGTTCCTTCTCTCCAAACTTGTTAGCAGTTCCAGCAAGGCAACTAATTTCCTCAATGTTTGTTTGAGCAAGTCTTTATATCTCCTTCATGTCTGAAGTATAATTTCACTAGGTACAGAATTCTCAGTTGGTGGGATTTTTCTCTCAACACTTTCAATATCTCAGTCTACTCTCTTCTTGCTGGCACGCTTTCCGAGGAGAAGCTGGATGTAACTCTTATCTTGGTTCCTTTCTTGGGTAAGGGGTTTTTTCCCTCTGACTTCTTTCTGGAGTTTTTCCTTTATCTTTGATCTTCCGTAATTTGAAAATGATATGCCAAAGTGTAGTTTTATTTTGCTTTTGGCATTTATCCTGCTTGGTGTTCTCTGAGCTCTCTGGGTCTGAGGTTTGGTGTCTGACATTAATCTGGGGAGATTCTCAGTCATTATTGTTTCAAGTGTTTCTTCCGTTCCTTTCTCTCTTCTCCTTCTGGTCTTCCCATCATGAGTATCTCACACCTTTTGTAGATGGTCCACAGTCCTTGGATATTATGTTCTGGTTTTCCCTGCCCCCCAGTCTTTGTTCTCTGCTTTTTGGTGTTTAAGGACTCTATTGATCCATCCTCTAGCTCACAGATGGTTTTCCTCAGCTGTGTCCAGTCTACTAATAAGCCCATTAAAGGCGTTCTTTATTTGTTACAGTGTTTTTGAGCTCTAACATTTCTTTTTGTTTCTTTTTGGGATTTTCATCTCTCTGCGGCCGTGCCCGGCTGCTCTTGCACGCTGTCTTTCTTATCCCTGAGAGCCCTTAGCATATGAATCATAGCTGTTTTAAGTTCCTCGTCTGTTCATTCCCACATTCTTGCTATGTCTGGTTTGGATGGTTGCTCTGTGTCTTCAAATTGTGTTTTCTGTCCTTTATGATGCCTTGTCAGTTTTTCTTCCTAGCGGGACATGATGTACCAGGTAAAAGGAGCTGCTGTAATAGGCCTTTAGGCAAGTGGTGGTGAGGAGAGCTTGGAGGGAAGCATGGGATAGTCCTGGGATCAGGTCCCTGTCTGTTAGTGGGCCTGGGCCTCTGGGCTGTAAATTTAGCAAGTGTTTCTCAGGTTTTGCTCCTGAGTTTTGCTCTGAGGCGGGATAGGATGGCTGGAGTGGGATTATTTTCCATGCCTGGGTCAGTAGGTTTTGATAATACCCCAGCAGGCTAGGCTCTGGTTAACTAGCTTCCCCTGAGGGCAGGCCCTGTTAAGAAAAACACCATGCTCTGGTTTATTTCAAAATGGTTCCTTTTCCTCAGTCCCTGGTGGAAGCCTGAGGGGATTTTCCTCCAATATTTACTGCTGGAATCTGGTCAAGCTGCCGGAGATCAATCTCACAATATGGTGGTGGACCCCCTATGACTGAGACCCCTCCACCGGGAGTTGTCCACACGAGGCCTCCAGCAATTTGTCAACTACAGTTCACGTCCCCCACCCCCGCACTGGATCCCAGACGCTTCCTTTGGCCTGTGAGTCTCTGCTGTGGTAAGCCACAACTCGTATTCGCCTGTCTCTCCAATCTTGGGCACAGCGGTTTGCACCGTGTCTTCCTCCCCCTCTCTTGCGGATCCTAGGAGACTTGTTGATTTTTCAGTCTGTTCAGCTTGTACTTGTTATTAGGATAGAGCGGTGACTCTCAAGCTCCTTGCATGTGGAACCAGCCTCTGCCAATTTCAGATCTTCACAAACAAGTGAAGGAAAGGCATACATGCACATAATTTAAAAGTCAAATAATCCTGCAGCACCAGCTCAGAAAAGCGGTAGTCCTGTACCCCATCATTTCACACCTGATTCCTCTCCCCAGAGGCCACCATTTTCAGGTGGGCGTAAGTGCTAAGGAGGCGATAAAGGCAGCAGAGGGGGTTAAGGAGTGCCCCCCTGGGGGAGGGGCTGCAATTTCATATTCCGAAGGTGACACATGAATAAAGGAGGGAGGGAGTGATTTACGTGGGTACTTAGAGGATAAGCTGTCTGGGAACAGAAATGAATACGAAATCCTGGTGGCAGGAGTGTGCCAGAATGTTCTGGATCACTGCTTCCCACAATGATGTGTGGAGGTGGGGGGGCGGGGGGCTTGTTAAAATGCAGATTCCGATTCAGTAGGTCTGGGGTGGAGCCCAAGACACGGCATTTCTAATGAATTCCCAGTAGGTGCTGATGCTGCTGGGCCAGGAAGCACACCTGGAGTAGCAAGATCCTGGGAAGAGGACCTTAGAGCAAACTGAGAGAGGGCGGAACCGATGTCACCAAGCCAATAGGGGACCAGATCTTGCCATGCCTTAAAGGCCACTGTAGGAAGTTGAGCTGTTGTAGAGATGTAATCTGGCTTCTTTTTGAGAAGCGTCTCCGTAGGGGCTGTGCTGAGAAACGATAGCAGGAGGGCAAAGGCGGTTGGGCCACTGCTGAATGAATCCAGATGAGCGAGGGCGGTCCTTCCGACCTGGAGGCAGCGGTGGGAATGGGAGAGGAGGTAGCACCAGGTGGACGTGTGATGGATTGGCTGCAGGAGTGGAAGGAGAGTTGCTCGAACAGAGTTGCCATTTCTGCCCTGTCCCTCACATCCATCTTCTCTCCAGTTCCACTGCCGCTCCTCTAGGCGAGCCCCATTAATTCTCATTACTGTAATTGTCTGTGAACAGATACTGCGGACACCTTCTCAAGAACTGCTTTGTTCAGTCCAGACCTTTGTAAAGACCTTGCAGTTGCTTAGAGAGTCCACAGTCTAGCAGGAAGAGCCATCAGAAACTGGCCCTTTCCCACACTTCTGGCTCATCCCTCCCTTTCGTGAACCCATTACTCTAGCCCAGGCCTTCACGACCCTCTCCCCAGCACGTGCTGTGGAGGAGGGAGAGCTGTGGGATATTCGCGAATCCTGACCGGGCTGCCCTAACACTGCCCGGTCGTCTCCCATTCAAACACTTTCATCCACTTGTGTTCTCCACTATTCCTTTATTGTTGTATCACATTGCTTCTATCAGTGCTACTCAATATGGAGTCCAGGGACCAGCAGCATCAACATCACCTGGGAGCATGACAGGAATGCAAGTTTATGGGCCTCACGCGACTACTGATTTGCAGCTGGACAGTAGGGCCCAGGAATCCATGTTATAGAGAGCTCCCCAAGTGATTCTTACAAGCGCTCAAGTTTGAGAACTCATGAACACCACCATACTTCAAATTGTACATCAGTAGGTCCCTATACCGTATTTGAGAAAGCTGATCTAGCCCATTGGGCTCAACCCAGGCTGCGCATCAGGTCCATCTGGAGAGCTTGCAGAAAAATATCAGTGCCCAAGCTCCCAGTGCCAGCAATTCTGATGTAATTGGCTGGAGTGGATCCAAGTGATTCCAACGCGCAGCCAGGTCTGAGAATCTTGGGAGTTCGGCAGATGGACCTCCATTGTTTCCCACACACAGCCATCTTTCCTGCGTCTCGCTGGGCGCTCTAAGCCAAAACTCTCCATTCCAGGAACAGACGGGACCCAGAGAAAGCTTCTCTTCAAACTGATCTCTGATCTTCTTTCAGTTTCCTGAAGCCCCGTGGGTGGCTTCCACGGCACTTGTAGCCAAATAAGACTCCTACATTGTTCTCTTTGTTAAAATGCAGCCTCGTTCAATGAAATAGTGTTTCTCAAACTGTCCTATGGAGTATTCGTGTTCTGTCGTACACCAATGCCCATTCTGTGGAACTGTTCTTCGGTCAAAACATGAAAACTGAGGGGCACTGGGGTGGCTCAGTCGGTTAAGCATACAACTCTTGATGTCAGCTCAGGTCTTGATCTCAGGGTTGTGAGTTCAAGACCTACATTGGGCTCCAGTACTTAAAAAAAATAAAAATTGAGAAATACTGCACACCACACGATTTCTGCACATAGCTCTTTGGGTTTTCTCCCATCCCTAGACTACCATTTCTTCTTGCTTTGTTACTACATTTTCTTTCATGGAGCTAGAATACATGTAACACAAGAACAGCCATTCTAAAGTGAACCAGTTCCATGGCACTTAGTAGATTCACGGTGTTGTGCCGCCACCTCTATCTATCCAGTTCCAGAACTAGATTTTCATCACCTCGAAAAGAAGCCCCGCACCCATTTGCAGGCACTCCCCATTTCTACCCCACCTCCAGGCATTAGGCATGCTCTTTCTTCTTACTTTGAATCTATTTGCTCATCGGAAAACTGGGGATACTTCGTCGGGTTGTTAGAAGAAACAAGGCAGGTAATTTGTGTCAATTGTCCAGCACTATGCATGTTGGATACCTAACAAAGGTTGGATCCTTACTTCACTTTCCCTTCGGTCTTGTCATTCTAGTGTTCAAGATGTCAGATTCCACAGCGCTCCGAAGAAGAAAAAAGGCTTTGTAAGTTCTTCCTTTAGCAAAATAAAAATATATCTTCCCCTCTGAAAGGTGGTACAAGAGTAACTGGTATAAATACAATGACCAAATATCAGTATTACATTTCTATTTTTATTTTAAAGCTTTTTTGGGGAATTATTTTAGATTTATAGAGAGGTTGTAAAGATCATACAGAGTTCCTATACTTCTTCGCCCAGTTTCCCATATCAACATTTTACACAACTAGGGTACATTTGTCAAAACGAAGAAATTAACACTGGCACTTCCTATTAAATAAAACTAAAGCCCTTATAGGGATTTCACCAGTTTTCCCATTAATATCCTTTTTCTGTGCCAAGATCCAATCCGGGATCCCACACAGCAGTTAGTCGCCATGTCTCCTTAGTCTCCTCTGTAACAATTTCTGTCCTTGCCTGTTTTCCATAACTCTGAGGGTTCTGAGGAGAGCTAGTCAGGCATTTTGTAGAATGTCCCTCAATTCGGGTTTATCTCATGTGTTTCTCACGATGACACTGGGCTTAAGGGTTTTGAGAGCTACTGTAGAGGTGAAGCGCCCTTCCTGTCACATCAAATCACATCAGGTAGCACAAGGTAGCTGCAGAACTTATTATTGGTGATGTTAACCTCGAGCGCTAGGAGAATATGGTGTCTGTCAGGTTTGTCCACTGAAAGTTGTCATTTTCCCCTTTCTTTCCTCCGTTCTTTGGAAGCCAGTCACCAGTGCAGCCCTGACTCAGTAGAGGAGGGAGAGTAAGGTCTGCCTCCTCAAAGGGGCAGTATCTACAGATACCTGAAAGTCTTCTGTAAGGAAGACTTGTCTCTTCTCATTTATTATTCAATCATTTGTGTATTTCTTTTCTACTTTGGGTTATAATCCAGCACTATGTTATAATTTTGTTGCTCAAATTGTTCCAGTTTGCCCACTGGGAGCTCTTTCAGACTGGCCCCTGTATCCCTTTGACACACTGCAGTCCTTCCCCACCCCCACCCCAGGATATTATTTTGATGTAAAATTTGGTTTTCTTCCCCACCTGTGCACTGAAATTGCTTTAAGGTCCTTTAGATTACAATGGTTTCTGGATTGTCAGGCCAAAGTCTAATTTTCTGTTCTTACCATACCAGACCTTTCTGTGACAATAGTATTCATCTCTTTCTCTCAAATTGCATTTCATTTTCTAAAAACTTATTATGGCATTTTCAAAGCTAGATAGAGAAAAGAACCTAATGAATCTCCATGGGTCCATCTCCCAGCTTCAACAGTGCTCAACATTTTGCTCATCTTGCTTCACTGGTCACCTCACAATGTTCTGCACTGGAATACTTTAATTTTTATTAGACAGGGGGTAAGGCGAGAAGGAGAGAATCTTGAGCCTGACACTGGGGTCGATCTCACGACCATGAGAACATGACCTAATCTCACAACTGTGAGAACATGACCTGAGCTGAAATCAAGAGTTAGATACTTAACCGACTGAGCCACTCAGGCGCCCCACCAGTAGAATACTTTAAAGGAAATCCTAGGCAGGGGTACCTGGCTGGCTTAGTTGGAGGAGTGTCTGACTCTTGATCTTGAAGTCATGAGTTGGAGCCCCACGGTGGGTGTAGAGACTACTAAACAAAGAAAACTTAAAAAAAAAAGGGGGGGGGCCTGAGTGGCTCAGTCAGTTAAGTGACTGCCTTCAGCTCAGGTCATGATCCCAGGGTCCTGGCATTGAGTCCTGCATGGGGTTCCCTGCTCAGCAGGGGAGTCTGCTTCTCTCCCTCCACCTGCTCATGCTCTCTCACTCACTCTCTCTCTTTCAATTAAATAAATAAAATCTTAAAAAAAAAAGGAAATCCCAGAATTCCATTCTATGAATTCAGCTGTAAAGAGTACAGTGTCTTCAATAGATAAGAACTTTAAACAAATGAACAAAACAAACCATAAAACCACCAAATAACTATTATACCTAACAAAATTAATAATTCTTTAATATCCTCTAACAGTGCATATTCAAATTTCCCCCCAAATTTTAATAATTAATTTGTTCAAATTAGGATCCCTATAAAGTGCACACATTACATCTTGTAACAGTCTCCCCCTCTTGCCACTACCCCTTCTACAACATATACTTTTAAAAAACCCAGTTATTGAAGAAACTAGGTTTTTTGTGCTATCAAATTTCCTACATTCTGGATTTGGATGATTGTCTCTTCAGTGTCTTTTAACATGTTAGTCTACTCCTTGAACTTCCTGTAAATTGGTACTTAGAATCTGTATGTGCACATGTATATATTTGCAATATACTTGAGATCTCTCTTTATTTACCGATCTACCTGTATCTTTGCAAAAAATACTTCATTGGTGGTGAAGTCAAGTTCCCAATGCATCACAGTAAAAGCCATATTGTCTGGCTGTCCCACTTATAACTTTCCCTTTTGAGACACCTCTAGCTCCCGGCTGTCCTCTTTATCTCTGCCATTTCTTCTCAGTTCCCTTCACAGACTCTTACATTTTCAAGTCATTGTTCTTCAGGGCCCCACTGTCACTGGCCTATATATATGGCCTATATATGGTCCGCTTTTCCATATTCCTAAGGCTGAGGACTCAAAAGTCTGTATTTTTGATGCAGACCCTCTCCACTGAATTTCAAAGCCCAATATCCAGCGACTGGCAGGATGTCCCTGGATGTCGTGGGCTCTTCAAACCCTGTCCCATATGGAATTAGTCCCAAACCTGTTTCTCGTTTTTTTTTTTTTAATTTTTTTATTTAAGATTTTGTGTGTGAGAGAGAGAGAGCACGAGCACAAGCAGGGGAAGCATCAGAGGGAGAGGGAGAAGCAGGCTCCCGCTGAGCAGGGAGCCCCACGTGGGGCTCGATCCCAGCCCCTGGGATCATGACCCGAGCTGAAGGCTGACGCTTAACCAACTGAGCCACCCAGGCGGCCCCTCATTGTTTTTTTTTTTTTTTTTTTTTACATCAATGACTAGAACCACCATCCAAGACAGAAACCTGAGCCACCCTAGCCTTTTACTCAGCTGTCCAAATCACCGAGCCACACAACATCTAGATCCTCAGTATCTCAAGTGTGTCCGTCCCCTTTTCTTCTAGCTGCTCTAGCCTCAGTTCTACAATTCAGACAAAGAGCGCAAGTGCACCACCCAGGGTCGCACATTCTCAAGCAGAGGTGGGACTAGTACCTAAACCCCACGCTCCAGCACGGAATACGGTGGCATCTTGCCGGGGGCTGTAATCGGCTCCAGATTCTTTGCTATGCTTTGGATATATTGTGCTTTACACATATTGTGAATATGGTTGTAGAAGCTGACTTCAGCGGGGTGAAGCAGCCCAAAGTGGGGAGTTTAGGAGTCAGAATATCTGGGTTTCACACCCACTTCCACCACTGAAAGCGCACTTGGTTAAGTTGGGTAATTTCTCTGTACTGTTTCCTCATCTGCAAAACATGGATCATATTCCTTCAGCACTTTTCTGAAATCCCCAAAGCTCTGGAAACTGGAAGGTGCGTGTTTGTGTTTTAAAAAATTTGTTTGGCAGCCAAACCTGACTTGACGGTAAGGATTTGATGACAAAACCTGACCTGAATGGAATTGAGGATATTTATAGTTTTTACTTATCCCACTTAAAATATCCTTCCATTTTACTGCACAACTGTCTTTGATGACAGGCTGCTGGACTTGTCCTAGCCCATTGGGACAAGTTCTAGAATATGCTGTTGTACTTTTCAAAAGTACAACAATGTCTGCATTCTGCAACACACCCGACCTCAGGGTTTTGGAAGACAGGTTGTATAGCTGCAATAGCTCCTTTGCAGGTTTGTCGCACAGGTTGATTGCTAAAGAATTAGTATTCATAAAGCAATGAGAAAAGTGTGCGCCCACAGTAAGCCCTACAGAAGAGTTTAACATTTCAGGTTACAGTTAACCCTATGAATGCAGTGAAAGATAAACTATTTTATAACAGAATAGAGTTTGATGAATTTGAGGGCCTCCATCAAAGTGGGGTTCCTACCATAGCTTTTCGGTTTGAAAGAGATGAAATGCCAGAGAGACAGAAAAACCCCTTTCGAATGGCACTCCAGTACTCTCCCTGCTCAGAACTAACCGCTATTCTGAAACTGGTGTCAATCTTGTCCACGCAAGCGTCTTGATTTTCGTACATACACATGCATCCATATATATATTTTTTTAGAGCAAAGAGTGATCCAGCCCCAAATGGCAGCAGTGCTGAGGCGGAGAAGGCTTGCCCTTCCCTTTCTCGCTTCCACGCTCCTGCAGCTCCTGCCCCTGCCCCCAGCGGCGCACCGGCTGCGATTCCCAGCACTGCACACCTGTCTGCCTCTCCCCCTAGAAGACACATTCCCCGAGGGAAGAGACTAGGGCTTAGCTAACTGGAACAGAAAGGACTCAAAAATTTGCTGAATAAATCCACAAACAAATCATGGGTCCCTCCCAGGTGTCAAAAAGCCAAAGCATCCATTTGAAGAGCTGACAGGGAAACATTCCTCTGTATTTGGGAGAAGTTTCATACCCAGGACTTCCACTGGCACTCTGGCAATTTTTAAAGGCAGGGACTACATGTTAACATCTCCTGAGTCTTTACCATGTGGCCAGCACTGTTTCACAGCCACTAACTCAAATGTGGTCTTCACAAGGACCCCATGCAGGGGGCATCATGAATGCCCACGTGTGAGTAATGCAAAGTAGCTCGCCCGCACCTGCGCTAACAAAGCCAGCAGGCCTGCGCCCCGCATGCTGGTTTCTCCGGGGGGGGAAGGTATGAGAGTCCTTTGTCAAGAGAACATTTCACTCTCAAATAGCTAAGAAGCTGCTGCAATTACAGGCTTTGGTTTGTATTTGTGCCTAAACCACACTTATTTTCTATTTCAGTGTAGGAGTTTCACAGAAAACAATGAGAGCTACTAAGGATTTGAAATTTTAGTCATGTGTCACCTCAGGGGAAGTTAATTCTGATTTTTGTCGGCAATACCCAAGCACAAATCACAACTCCAGGAATACAATGAGAGCTTGGAAAAATAAGCACCTGGGGCTGATGAAAGTAATGCATTTGTCTCAGGGCAGGGGCTGAAATGTGGAGCTAAGTGTTCTTTGGGAGAAACATGTCAATACGAAATCTTTTCACCAACCTTTGATGGATGTGCTAATCTTCTCAGGTCAACATGGGCTCACCCTGGCAACACACTGTAATAACTTATTTAAAAAGCAGCTGGCTTTTATAAATGGACTGTTTCATCAATTTTTAGATTTTGATCCTCAGAAATGTATTCTCTTCTCAAAGCAACGTTCGCTATACATAGTAAGAGCTCAATTATACCTTTTCTACAACAGAGGATACTGCAGAGGTGAGCAGGTATGGGAATTACTGTTCTTTGCTCTCAATTCTGCGTGACATTCAAGCTCTGTAGAGATAACGAGATAACAAGAAAAATGTCAAGACGGTTATTCTCATTCCATTAGAGCAGTGGGTTCCTGAACTACTGCCCACAGGCCACATCTGGCCCCACGCCTGTTTTTATAAATAAAGTTTTGTCGGAACACACCCATACCCATTTGTTTACTTACCATCTCTAGTTGCTTTCACGCTGCAAGGACAGAACAGAGCAGCCCCAACAAAGACTGTGTGGCCTGCAAAGCCGAAAATATTCACTCTCTGCTCCTTTACAGGACATGTGCGCTGACCTCTACATCGGAGAGAAGTGGTGTTTGTCCCACTGGGTCATTTTCAGTGGGGGCTAAAGGAGTTCGAGCAGGAGAGGACATCTGACTCATTTTAGGCATGTGCGTTGAAGTTCAGTTGGGTTAAAGACAGGACAGAAGAAAATAGAAAAAGGCAAAAAACCAGGCAGTGTCTCTAAATGAGGACTTTAATGAACTGAACAGTATTAGTGACATCAAAACCAAGCCTAATATATATGAAATTATCATTTTAGGTCAAAAGAAAATCTTTCATGTTGGCAACAGTACGTCTTGCTGACTTCAAGTGGCCAACATATTATATCCAGCCCTGAGATGGACCCCCTGGGACTTTGGTGACATGCTTATTTCTCAGTATAAGAGAAATTTCCCTGAGAAAATGCACAGAAGGAGTGATTCAGTGAATCTAAAAGGAAGGGGGTGAAGGCTGGGTGCCCTGCGCCCGGGCTCAGAACTTGAGCGGAATGACCGGCCAGTACTTGGGCTGCTTCCTGTCACAGTGCTTGTCGAAGCTCAGCTGCACGGCGGCCTCCATGGCCTGGATCTTTGCGGCGCTGTCCCCATACAAGCGCTTCATCTCGGCCTGGCGCCGCTCGCCAGGCCTCTCGGACGGGGGGTCCACCGAGCGCCGGGTGCTGTAGTACAGGTCGTGGTCGGCGTTCACGTAGTCATCCAGGCGCTGGGCGTCCAGCTGCTGCTGCCGCCCTAAGAACGAACCGACATGGGGGTGGGGTGGGTGGTGAGCCTGAGAATGCGGCTGCCTGCTGCACCGCCAGGTTGGGCCCGGCTGCGCCCGCCGAGACGTTTACTAGGTTCTAAGGCATCGCCCGCACACCATTACCTGCGTGCCTAGGAAAGGCACCGTTCACTTATCTGGGAGGCATACCCTGCTAGAACAAAAAGCAGCCAGGAATCATGTCGCCCAGCACCATCAAACCTCTGTACTGAGCTCCAAATACAGCTCTCTCTCTTTCACTATGCGGCCTGCCCACAAGCCGCCCAGCTGGGAAGAGCTGGCGGAGCTCGCCCGGTTTCACACACTGTACCAGGCCAGCAGGAAAACGAAATGCTTCCTGCAAAGTCCAGGGTTGCAAGAAGTAGTACTTCTGCCCACAAATGAAGTGCTGGGGGAAAAAAGCCCCATGTTAGAGGTACCGATTTTAGGTAATCTGGAAAAGAGCAAGTGCTGGTATTTATAGAATTGCAGTGATGATCCCCGATCCTTCCACACGGCCAAAGCACAGAGCACACCAGGAAATGGAGTCAAATAATTCAACCCTTGCCCAAGGAAACAGGGCTGAGCCAGGGCAATTCTGCAATGGAAGGAAGACCTGACTTCTGAGCTTCCTGCTGTATTAACAGATCTGCAACGGTGCGCTGACTTCCTCACCATGGGATTTGTCTTTCCACTTCACAGCTTAGCGTAGGCTAAATTTCAAGGGATAGAGTTACCTGATTTTAACCCTACTAATTTAAATGGATTCTTGCAAAGCAAGAAATTCAGTATATTCTCCCCCGTATATTTTTTACTAAAACAAGTCCTAATATCAGAACTTCTATTCTTATGTATACAGAAATAACATAAACGTATCAATAAAAGAACACTACATAAGGTAAAATTTAGCCAACTGACAGATTTTTGTAAGCGACTCTGTCGGGAAGAGAGATGGACAGCAGAATGCTGTAGCTACTGCTACAGAGAGAAACGCTACTGAATAAAGAGTGCAGATGGTCACAGGGGATAAAACAATGACCTAAGTCACCCTTTCCTTGTTAAAATAAAAAAAAAAGAAAAGCAGAAAGCTTAGTGTAGAAGGGAACCCAGAAGTGAGCAGCAAGATATGTCTGTGGCTAGGCAGTCCCACTCCTAAGTCCGTTCTTCGAATGCATCCCCTTGGAGTTGGGGGGAAGGAGTTGTGGACGCTTGGGAACACGACGAATGTGGACGGCCATTTCTGAGTTAGCCCACCCGCAGCTTATCTCTTACACCAGGACGTCACCTACACATAGGCCAAATGACGTCAAGCAGTGTAACTGTTCCCTTATCCACAGAAGAGAGATGTAACTGATTCACTGTGAAATGCAGAACCGAACCAAAATACTGGTGTAATGTGCAGATGAACGGGAGGTCACTAAGCATTTGTTTCTCAGTTTTGGTCTTTTGGCCAAGTCTGAAACATGACGATGTAAGTTATTCAGTTCTCCCGGGTGTTTAGATTGTATATCCCCACCCTTCAAAGACTACGCTTCTAAAAGTGTGGCATTTCCACATTAGCCAGGGATAGCAGTTCCCTGTGCCACCTATGGGAGCCTTGGGCTCATTTCATCGTAGGCCTGGAGGAAACAGTCCCGTGGGGGGCACTGCAGGGCGGGGGGTAGAGCCCGTGCATCTAGAAGACAGAGGTTCCCAGACCACAGTCCTTTTACTTTCACATTTGTCCCAAGACTATAATCAGCCTCGCCGACAGATCTAGTGACACAGCAGATGTTCAACTTCCTGTCTAAATCTGAGTCTTTGCGTTTACAAGTTTTAATAAACACCGGATCCGCGCTATCTTAGCAAGTGTTGCTCTCTGCCGCCAGGATATGTGAATTTAACCTTCTTACTTTTGCATCTTTCTTTTTCTTTTCCTGATAATTTACCATGGTTCTGCTACTCTTCTGACCAAAACTATCTTACAGGTAGTAAGTAAATCAGTGTAACAATTCTACATCGAGATGTTTTCTCTTACGGTTGACATCTGTCGATGAAACACTGTTAATACGAGCCAAGTGCAGCCGCCAGTCAACGTAGCCAGTGCAGCTTTCCAAGTTCACACTTGGCACATGCTCATGGCTTACCATCACAGGGTTTCAGTTAATGAAGCTCATTCTGTGTAAGAATAACAGAATAAAAGGCATAGCCCTCTGCTCTCAATTCTCTTCTTGTATCTCCTTCCTGTTCAGGTTTCCTTATGAAAATTTAAGATTTAACCCTTGTCCTCTCCCTGCCTCGAAAGAGGCTTGGAGATTTCCTGGTTTCCAGTATGGTGAGTAGTTACCCTAAAACATGGACCTAAGGGGGCAGGAAGCCTGTCCCCTGCACTGACCAGCTAATGCTAAAACCCGCCTGTGGAAGTCATGCATGGGGAAGGGGCACCGTTGCCTTCACCATCCCCCACCGTCCCCAGCCCCAGGAGGACACGATGCCTGACACTAAGCAGGTGCTCAGGAAATGACTGCTGAGAGAAAGCCTGGACAGAGGCCATACATTTTTTGTGAACAGCTGTTTCTTCCAGATGTTGTTAAAGAAAAATGATGACAACTCAGGGATAGAGAAACAGATGCTCAAATCTCAAAAGGTGCTGGGCAGAGCTCCCCTCCCGTGGGTTCCTCAGAGCCTCCACAGCACAGAGGCTGGGGGAGACGGGGGCACCAATGAGATCAGGTCTGATCTTGTTCCTTTACATCTGAGTCACTGTGCCTCTACTTAAACAATTAAAAAAAAGTCCTAAGGCTAGACTACAAATTTGAGAACCAGTCAGCTTAAAACCAAATGGCCTAGACTGGCTGGACCCTGGAAGCTACAGCTAGCATCTGAAAGTACTTTAGCTTATACTGACTTAGGGGACCAAGCAAATCTTAGAACAGAATATATTCATTTGAAGGCATCACTTACTCCATTTTCTATTTATTGCTTCTTTCCTCCCAATGAAGGAAAGGATTCTCAATCACTAGTTTTTCTTCCTGTCAAAACAAGGCTCGGGCTCAACCAGATGGAGAATCACGTGACAGAAGCAGAGAAGTAGAACATCGCACTTCACACAGAACAGGTGCCATGCATGGAGAAGCGGATCGTTTTTTACTGAAAACAGCTGTGGGACTCAATGTTACCCAGTGCTTTTTTTCTTATAGGCTATTCAGTCATGAGAACTTGTTTTAATACAAATCAGAATATATTTTTAGATTCCAGATTTAATACAGGGCTGGAGTGGGTTGAATAGTGTCCCCCGCAAATTCACATCTATATGGAACCTCAGAATAGACCTTTTTTAGAAATAGTGTCTTTGTAGATATAATTAAGGACCAAGATGGGATCATACTGGATTAGTGTAGACCCCAAACCCAATGAGCGTGTCCTTATGAGAGACAGAAAAGGACATACAGAGACACGGGGGGGGGGGGGACCGTGTAAACAATGAGGCAGGATTGGAACTATGTCCACACAAGCCAGTGAACACCAGGAGCCACCAGAGGCTGGAAGAAGCAAAGTCCCAGAACTTTTGGAGGGAGTAGGTCCTGCTAACACCTTGATTTCAGACTTCTGGCTTCCACAACTGTGAGAATAAATTCTGTTGTTTTGAGCCACCAATGTATGGTCATTTGCTACAGCAGCCCTAGGAAAGTAATATAAAGGTTAATATGCATATAGGGTTAAAACAAGAGAACAGCAACATCCTATTAAGGAGAAACGCTACTGGATCCCATCTGGGTTCAGAATATATAACCTTGATACCTTCCCCCTCAATCTATAAATTTACATGATGCTACTACCAATGTGGACTTACAGTCTACAAAGGAAAACAAAATCATGAGTGACTTGGATTTTAGAAGACCTGAATAGCAGGAAAACATTCACTCAGTATTCCACAGATAATTAGCCCAAAGGCAGAACATTTTGGAAGACAAAGCACTAAGACAAATGAGAGCTGAAGAACGTTATTTTTTCTCATTTTTCTAGGATTAGCATGTCTTTCTGATTGTATTCTCTGCTATGTTGCCAGAATTAATGATTTCAGCACAACTGAGCAAAAGCACAGGCTTGATTTATATCACGAGTGACTCATTTCTGGCTTGTCAGCAACACACCCGGAACACAGGTGCTTGCCAGCAGACCTGGAGCCATTTCTGCTGGGCCTTCAGCCTCACCTCACAGCCCTCTCTCGCTGACAAATGAAGTCAGTGGATAATTACCACTTTCACTTTTAGAATACAAGTGCATTTCCATCCCGCCCTTCCACTTTTCTATGGACTTCTATATGCATCTTCCCACTGACTGGCTTGACGTTCTTCAAGCATCTGAACTAGACGAGACAAACACACACCGCAGAACTGGACGCCACGCTTTAATCCCATCGGCTAAACCACAGCGGCTCACTCAGTACTGGGCTGTACGTTTCATTATATCCTCCAGGCTTCCCACAGAGGGTGGACTGGGGCAAACCGGATTGGGTTCCAGCTGACTGACTGAAGGTTTGGTAATGAAAACTGGTCTAAATCTTCCAGCTTCGGTGGACAAAACACGATGGAGCAGATGTCTCCCATCAAATGTCTAAAAGCACATCTAGGCCCTGTGGTAAGAAGAGCACTCTGAGTGCTAAGTGGGGAGTGGACTTACTCCCTTTCTTTCTCTCTTGATCCCAATTGACCCCATCCCTCAAAGCCTAGAGCACACTCCATTTTCCACCACTACCCTGTGAAACTTCTCTGATGGCTGAGTTCACTGGCTCCACCCATCGCTGCCAAAGTATCCATGGACCAGGCCATAGATGGGTCTTCTAGGTATCAGTTTTAATTTATTTTGTCTCCTCTTCCCAACTGGGTTTAAGCTCTTTGTGAATATGTCTCTGTTTTGACCCAACGGTTACCCCCAAAACACAGGGGATAATATCTGATTGGCTCAAGCCTGAGACAGTGGTGGCGTTCATTTCAGAAGGCCTTCTTCTCCGCTGGGAATGATAACTTTCACTCATCTCCCTTCTAAGTATTAGGACTATCATCTTGCAGTCTCAACTGATGGTTATTTGGGACTAAAACATGATACTTTCCTTAATCTAACAATAAACATTTTTTCCTAAGAAATAACTGAAAACACAGCTGACCTTTAAAACTCACAACTGTCTACTTTCCCATAAGTAATGTTACCAGCGAAGTTTTGAATAACGGAAATATCTCATTAGGAAATGACATATAACATAATCAAAACATGTCTGTTCCCACCACACAGGAGGAGTTCTTTATTTATCCTACTTAATTTTTTTATCATTAAAATATGTTAGAGATTATCTGGAAGAGCAATAATCACAAACAAGAACATGCTGTCCAGTATGAAGGATTTTATTCTAAGAAAATATTAAAGAAGACTCAGATGATGATGACTTATGTAACATATATATTCCCGTGGAAGTGAATAATACTGAAACTAAAATCAAGTTTAGCTATGTTTTCCCTGCTAGTGATATTCCATAAAATTCTGTGTTCTCTAGATGATCCATATCCAAAGTTGAATTTGCCTTATTGAATAAGTAGCTTCCAGTGGTTCAAAGAGCAAAACAAAACAACTTTAACCAAGAAGTCACGTTACTCAGGTCCCTAATCACTACTACAATATATCCCAGCTGTGTATGTAGCGAAACTTCCATGAACATTTCTAGTGAAGGTAATGGGTTGGAAAGCACCATGGGCATTCACACTGCTTACATCTGAGTTCCATCCTTCAGTACTGCTCGAAGGAACAGTCTGGAGCTGTATTCATCCTATATGCCACCAAAAGTGCTGGTGCAAAAAATAATGCCCATTGTTTTTGGTGGTATAGGGTCAGGCCCCGGCAGCTTCTAAATCTTTAGCAGTCAGATTAGACTCTGACACCACAGCAGGTTCTCGCCCTTGCCAGACAATCTCCACATCTCCCAAAGACCCGATAATATTTTCAGGGCAGACCGCAGGACACAAAAGCATCGTGGAGACCCTATGACAAGCAGTTTTCAATTACGCTACAACTACACATTTACAAAGCACGAAGAAGCAGAAGCTCAATGTAGTGTTGTTATTAGTAATAGGGAAGTGGGTTCATTTTTCTCTGTATTTTACTATGTTGTTCCATCAGGCAAGAATGTCCTTGAAATGGACTAAAAGTTGTGTTAATAACTACTTGGATGAAACTGTGTTAATCACTAAATTAGATCGACACCAAAACTTTAATTCTTTTGCCTTTTAAATATTCTAAGTCAATTTAAGAATTTGAAAAGTGCAGAGCGGAAATGGCTTTTTTTTGAAGCCACAGAGTATCTTTATTAAAAATATGCACAATCTCAATCAAGCACTAATTAACACAGACAGCATCCGAGTAAAATCAGGATATGGTTAGTAATCCACACTAATGGATGAGTTATTAGCAACTAACCAAAACAACTAACATTTCTTGGGCACTGACTTCGTACCAAGCATGGTTCTCTAACTTATCTTTTATTATCTCACGGAATCGTCATAATTACCACTCCGTTAATTAGGACCCCCTTGCACAGGTGAGGTGACTGCGGCACAGACTGATCAGGGTAGGTGACCCACAAACTCAGAACCTCTGGCTGAGAAGTGGTGGAGGCGGGCGGGGCTCTGTAATGTGAGGGGATCCGCCACAGCTCGCTCGGTGTAATGTTACGAAAAATAACGTATATACTGAAGAATGAGCTTAAAGATGAAGGCTGTATGGGTTTTCACAAAATTCCCTTTTTTATTGGTTTGCTGTCTGGACCGTGGTAAAACAAGTATGTATCAGTATCTTCAAAGGGATGGCAAGACCTGTGCAGTTCACCTCAGGTCGCACTCGCAGACTGCATTTTGGGAACAAAGAAAATTCTCACAGGGGATTGCATTAGTTTCCTAGGGCTGCTGTAACAAAGCACCACAAACTGGGTGGCTTAGCGTTAACAGAAATTTCTCGTCTCACAGGTCTGGAGGCCAGAAGTCTGAGATCAAGGTGTGGGCAGGGCTGTGCCCCCTCTGAAGACACTAGAGAAGATCTGGTCCAGGCCTCTCTCCTAGCTTCCAGTGGCAGAACTCCAGCCTTCACATGGCCTTCTCCTTGGGTGCATGGCTATCTGTGTGTGCAAGTGTTTCCTTTTATAAGGACACTAGTCATACTGGATCAGGGACCCCCCAAGGACCTCATTTTAACTTGATTACCTCTGTAAAGACTCTGTGTCCATACAAGGTCACATCCTGAGGCTGGGGGAGGGGGAGGTTAGGACTCCCAACATATCTTTTTTTTAGGGAACAAAATTCAACCACAACAGCGATGATAACAGTGCAGTTTGGAGCCTTGAAGTCAACTCAGCAGATTTGGGAATAATATAAAACAAAATACGAAGGTCATCAAGTTTATAAAGCATTCAAAGCCTAACTCATTTGTAAAATGTCCCACATAAGCATAACAAGTTTAGCACTTTATGGGATATTTGAAAACCTCCCAATTTGAGGCTCATAATTAATCCTGAAATCATTTATTCACTCAAAACTGTATTCAGTGCCAGGCACGACTTAGCAGGTAATTTCTATTTTTTTTTTTTTTTAAACTTACCTAGAATTCTACCTGAGCAAGGCAAGAGGAGGAACAGGGATGGTTCTTAGCCATATCTGTAACTGAACTGCTGACGTTGGAAAGACACATTTCGTTACTTCATTTTCATTATCTTCACATCCATTTTTTATTGAACAACTATATATTGTTTATTTTAAATTAGCAGATAATTCAAAATGGTCTTTTGGGTGACTGGGGTCTGCTTCCATCCCTAATCAGAACTGCTATCATAAAAGTATCAATCTCTGGTGGGAAAAACAAGTTATTCTACCCTCTGCTAAGGACAACAGAAAGAAACCCCACATCCATCATATTTTTTAAAAGCTATAAAAAATGGCATTCCAACCAAACGTGGACATGCTTGAACACCTCCTCTCCTTCATCATTGTATACTTTTAAGACACTGAAGGGCATGATACTTTATACAAAGCCCACCGCTCAGTTCCTGACACCCCGTGGGGATCGATAAGCCCATCATCAGGAAAACAGATCAGTCAAAGATGGAACCACAACTTGCCCATCCCCAGACTTCCATGTTTCTGTTTATCTTGTTTGTTCCTATTTATTAAAAAATTCTAGGTAAAATATCATATAATTAGAATTCAATAAAAACAATATTGAGACTAGATATTGGTTATAACAAGAGCGTTTGTGTAACTGAGACACTTCAAATGTAAACAGTCTGGTAAATTTTCATAGTAAGGAGAGCACAACAAGCAGTTGCAGTTCTTTGTGGCAACATGGTAAGAAATTAAAAAAAGGAAATTCCTGCTTTGCCACGGAAGAGAGAAGAGCATTATTGCGCTTCTCTAACGCTAAGAGCGGACTGCTTCGACATGTGATTAAACCAGAAAGGTTTGAGTCCTAGACATTTTGCGACTGTTTGGGTTCACACTGACCTCTACTCTGAACACCGCTTAAAAATTAAGACCTGGTAGCTCACTAGCACCAGGGAAGTCTCAGAACTGTGTACCAGTGAGGTGACAGCAGTATTTTAAAAACCTAGCAGTCTCAGGGACAAAACCTAATCCCTAAGTTTGTGCTAGAGGAAGTGGAACAGGAATTGGGAGTCAGACAGACCTTGATTTGAATCCCAACAGCTCATTACTAGCCTGTACTATGGAGTATGTCAGTCAACCTTCTGAAGGGTCGCCTGCCTCATCTGTGAAATGGGTGGAATACCCTCGAGGGGCTGGGGTGTAGATTAGGGAACACGAGCACACCCACGTGTACATACGCCCCCATCTGCCTCTGATACTCAGTAGATGGCAGGGGTACCACTGGGACAAGCTTTGTTCTAGAGCTAAAAAAAGTTCTGTATTAAAATGCCTCTGGAAACTGATAGAGCTGAGGTGGGACTGGATGTAGAATGGCAGGAAGTTAAAAAATAACTCGAGGGAAGAAGATAATGCAAAAGGCAAGGCAAGGCAGCACGGCGGGGGGGGGGGGCAGGCGCACACTCACGTCGCTCTTCCCTGTGCCTCTCGGTCTGGGCGAAGTACTGGCGCAGCTCCTCGGTGATCTCCATGTTGCTCAGGTCGCACTCCACGCCCCCGTCTGACTCGGACTCCGCCTCCTCCTCGGTGGGCCGAGCTCGGCGTTCTCTCGGGCGCCGTTCTCCTGGGCGGGCTGGTGGATGCTGCCCAGACCTTCTGGAATGTGAAGACCCGCAGTGCGAGTCCGTGGAAGCCAGGAGATGGTCACGAGAGGGCCGAGGAGATTTGGCCTTGTTAGTGTAAGAGCTTTGGGGAAGAGCTGCAGGAGGGAAGGACCACGGGCAACTGAAATACGATTCCACGGCCTTCCTGTAGGCACTATGGTGGCTTCGCATCCAGGCCATCGCCTGATGATAATGTCGCCAGTATCTTGCATATACGGGATGAAAAGACCACGGCTCAGTAGCTTTCCAGGATGCCACCTACAGAATAAAGGGAGGTGGAGGCTGGACACCACATAGTTCTGAAAGAGAACCCTCAAATATTTAATTGACTACACAACATGTATCGAGCGAGTATCTACTAAATACCTACTTTACATCAGGACGCTACTACTGGGCCGAAGAGGACACAGGACGGGTCCATGCCCACAATGGACACCAAGTACATGTGCATGAGGTATGCACAGGACTTAGTTTAAGGTTATGGCCAGGATAAAGTGGGACAGAGGCTAATTATGATCATTTTTAGATAAGATGTTGGGAGAGATACAGACGTCAACCATCTTGGCCCTCTCTACCCACTGTAACTAAGCGACTAGTTCCAAGAACCACATGGACTAATGTTCTCTGGATCCTCCCTTGATACCTGCTGTTACATCTGCTGGTCTGGCCCACTCCTCAGTGTCTGGACAAAAGCTGTCTAGCAACCTACGCAAAGGTGCTTTTACTTTTAGCTTTTGGATGTATTTGCTTCTTTGGTCTTTTCCATCATGGAATGAGATACTAAGACTCTAAAGGCTAAAATTTACCCTTTTCTCATGACTTAAGAAGAAAATCTTACCTGTGCTGCCATCTCTGGTTGTGGAAGTCCAGATGGGCACTGAAACTAGGAAAGAACAACCACAGTGCAAACATCTGGTCAGTACACGTGGGTGATATTTGTGGCTACTTCACGGTTTACAAAGCAGGTCCTCAGAGGTTGCCTCTTGCAGGTACCAGGCCTGATCTCCACGCAACATACGCTAGAGGGCCCTGGCGCCGGGGGAGGGATCCCCTTAGGTATGATTAAGTGGCTCAAAGGACACTGCATTTTTCAAATATTTGTTTACCTTTTGGAAGTAGAGACCGGAAAGAACCATACAGTTAGTAACTAGTACCTGTATAAAAACTATTAATATAGAACATGAACTGAAAATATACAACTATTACTTAATTTACTAATCCTTAACTCATGCCAACGCCTATTGAAATTAACCCTAGCTGTCCCCACGGCATGAACAGAACACACCTTGCCAACTCACTGGAAACCACTGTTGGATCTTGCCTCAGCTCTGGGACTTGGAGAAGTCTCTCCAAATAAGATCTCTCTCCAGTCTGGGTTGTACCCTGGGCTTTAAGCCCCCAGATGAGCCTTGTTTTGGTTACAGTAAGCATCTCTCAGCCAGCGTGTGACACCACACTCTCCCTGCCTAAACACTCTGCATCTTTGCAGGAGAAACTGTTCCGTGGAGCCTCTCCAGCAAGTGCCTGCGTAGAACACCTTTGCTCGACAGCCTTGCTTGGCCGGGATTTACTCCTTTTGCCCCTACCTACCTGCTTGTGATGTGTTGTTATGGCCAAAGATACCTAAAGGTAGTTTAATCTGCAACTGTACCTTCTATGAACTATTTAAAGTAATTTTATTTTTTCTCCTTCCTGTTCAGAGTTCAGAGCTACTAAAATGCCAGCGTACATCAGAACATACTTAAGAAAAAACAAACTAAACAAAGTATCCTGGGGCATCTGGCTGGCTCAGTCGGCAGAGCACGCAACTCTGGATCTCAGGGTCATGAGTTCAAACTCCACATTTGGTATAGAGATTACTTAAAAAAAAATGATAAAAATTAGAATTAAAAAAAACAACCAAAAGTAATGTTGTAAAATGACGAGAATTGCAGCATCTCTGAGATGAAACCACTAGCACGATGTGATACTGAGCAAACAGTTACTTGGGTTTTGAAACTCTGGGAAATCAGATACTGAAGGAGGCCTGTTTTCCCTCCTTCACTTAATTAGAGGGCAGAATTAAAAAATCTCTAAGCCTTAAGAAATAAACTTGACTTATTTTGTAATCTCTATCAGATGTTTTGCTATGGTTAATGTCGAAAATTGAGATGTTAAATTGACCACATCTTTTAAGATTTAGCCTGAAGAGAACCATTCACTTTCTTTTTAAATATAATAGGCTTTCCAGTAAGCCATTTCTAAAAGGGTTGACATGATCTTCTGTAAAGTTATCTTAAACACAGCCCACACTTCCTGTTCCCTGTTCTAAATTCAGGAATACACACACATGCAGGGAATGTAAACTGGAAAAAAGCTAACCAATGCAGTGATAATATAAATGTAAATTAAGTTCACATTACTTTAAAACTATAATTTAAAGGTTTAAAACGTGAGCAATTACCTGAAAACCTGGCTAACTGCCTATGTGGTTTACAAGCTACTGAAGAAATATAAAAGTCAATACAATTAAGGGGTTAACCACCCAGAGAAGTAACACTAACATAAATGAAATTACAGTAGAAATCAGCCCATACTTAAATGCTAAACTGTAAGGTGCAGCGCGTAAGTGGCTAATTCATTCCAGCCTGGTTTCATATTTGTATCACTGAAATCTGCATGTTTTTGAGAGCCTGCAGCACATAATGCCATTAAAGTGAACTCCGTGTGTCTTAATCAAATTTGTTTTAAAGATTAACAAGTAGCGTAGGAATTAAATTTGGAAAGTCTAGGAGGCATCTGTGTGTCTTCTGGAAATTAAGAGTTTTGAATCCAGACTTTGATGCCTCATAAAACGTACTTAGAACCAGATCAATGTAAATATTAATTATCCCCAACTGGGAAGTCTGGATTTAGCCTCAAATATGCCATAAACATTATTGTAATTGAACACTACTGCAGACCTTGGGAAAGCCTGTTTTTATTTACAACTGGGAAAATCCAGCCTGGCTTTAAAAGTAACAGTACCAGTATTCCGAAAATGTACAAGATGGCTTATGAGAGGTTCCACTTTGCAGACCTAGAAGTGTAGGCACACATGATCAAGTAGGTAACTGTTTAAGAGGCTCCAGTGTCATTCATCACGTTCACCAGGCTGCTCAAATGTCAACGGCAGTGATTAAAAGGGGGCAGGGAGAGCTAATCTGAGGAGAGGCTACTTATTTATGCCCTTGATTTGACAAATAATTTGCTAGAAGGGCTGCCATGTTACACTGTCTCAGAGATCACGCAAGGCACACCCTGAGCCCTTCTGAAAGAAGGAAGCCAGGACAGTGGGCTGAGATGGCTGAAGAAAGCTGATTCCAGGGTCTGGAGAACAAGCGGCTCGGATTCAGCCTGCTGTGCCAGTGCCCTACGAAGTAGACCAACTAGTCAGCTAAGGCACTGGACTCTTTCAAGACCCAGGCCATTAAGGAAAGCTGAATTTATCTTGATGATGGCATACAGGCATCTCTGACATCGATTTTATTCTGATAGTACTTTCCTGTTTTGGCCACTGGGACACTTATGATCAAATCTGCCACCATCCTCCGGCAAGTCTAGAGTCCTGGAGCTGTGCGTCACACATGCTCATTCACCCCTGGCTTTATTATTCTCCCTCTCCAAATTCCCAAACCTATGTATCATATTCTTTTACATTTTAAGTACTTTAAGATTCCTAAAATCCTACAAATATTCAATTAAAAGTAGTTCCTGAGAATGACAAATTAAGTAAACTCTCAGAAATCAAATGAAAGGAGGTCTAGAAAAATATGTCTAAAAGAGTAGCAGCTTGCACGCAGCTTTACAATTATTGCCTTGCTCTTTCCAGCATTACTCTTGGTATTTCATGCCAGCAACATTTTTCTGTAAAGGGTCAAATAGTAAATATTTTGGGCTTGTGGGCCACATATAGTCTCTGTCATACATTCTTCATATTCTTTTTTTTTTTTTTTTTTTTTTAATTTAAAAACAACCCAGGGTGCCTGGTTGGCTCAATCGGTTAAGCATCTGCCTTCAGCTTAGGTCATGATCCCGGGGTCCTGGGATCCAGCCCCGCATTAGGCTCCCTGCTCGGCGGGGAGTCTGCTTCTTCTTCTCCTCTGCCTTTCACTCCCTCGGCTTGTGCTCTTTCGCTCTCTCTCAAATAAATAAATAAAATCTTCAAAAATAAATAAATTTAAAAACAACCCTCCGACAATGTAAACACCATTCTTAGCACCCGGGCAGTAACAAAAACAAGCTGTGGGCCATCCTTCGCCAGCCCGCTCCATGTGAACATATTGTTCAGCTGCACAGACTCTGCTCTCGGCACGTAGCATGCTCTCACTGTTGCTCTCTCTCCACCTGGCACTGCATGGAGGAACTCTGTGATTCTCACTCGTCTCGTAAATTATTAGGGCTGGAGTAAGCCTAGGGGAAGCAAGACAACCGTGATGATGACCACCAGCAATCTTGGTGACCAGTTCCTAATATCTGGGACAAAAGAATCGTCTCCATGACTAAATAAGGAAATTGGACTATTTCTTAAAGATCTACATAGATATTTAAAGACTTAATTTAAAAAAAACCAAACTCCTGCAATCAACTAGGCTTAGAATGCACACGTAGTGCCATGATTTCTGATGGGAGAACCTACTAGCTGCCATGGGCTGGACAGCTACCCAACAAAGACGGGAAGCAGGAGAGAGCTCCCAGAGTCTCTTCCCTGGAAGAAAGAATACATGTCCCTTCCTGCTAAGTGCCTCAGCTCCTAAGGGAAGGCGAGAACCTCCTCTAAGAATGGGTCCTGTTAACTTTTTAAAACTGGCTACTCTTTCTACACAGAGAACTTAAGGACCTAAAAAATATGCCTGGGTTTCTGAAAAGCCAACATGAAACTAATTCTAGACATTAAAGCAACACTTTCAGCCACCAGTTCAAAGAAAAGCAAACTTATAGTCACAGATTTAGATGCCTTTCAATGGTCTTTAATTTTCTCTTTCATTCGCCACCTCTGGGAGTGTCTCCTACTCTTCCGCGGCACACGTCTTCATGGACTGAACAGCAGCTTTTCTCCTAATGGAATGGTGGAGCTGAAAGAAAAGAGAATGGCAATGTCAGGGCAGGCCGGGATCCACAGTACCACCAAACCGGCAGCCCTCCCCAGCGAGCACAATGGCATAATAGTCACTACCCAGCTGAGCCCAGGCGAGCACAGAGACTGAATTCATTGTCTGTCCTCAACCACCAGAGAAGGAAGGAAAAAAACAGCGCTGAGGTCATTCACGAAACACTGCTGAGGCCCGGGGCCCACTGGCAACACAGTGCCCCGGGTCTTGAGCCATATATTTTCCCATATAGCCTTTCTTAAAAAATGTACTCATTCTTCAACGAATCTGCTTATCCTGGAAATGTATTTTTCAATGCATAAATATACATGAGGAATAACAGACAACAGCTTTGTCGTTTTCGATGGAAAAAATCCAACTATTTCCATCAAGTTATTAAAAAATTCCACAAATAAGTAATGTGACTTTGTTGAAAGGTAGCGACAGCGTACATACTCTTTTTACTATTCCTATAAATACAGGATCTAGGATGTGTCATTGCAACCAATGAATAAAATAAAAACACAAATTCCCCTCAAATGATAATGTACACTCTGCAACTGGATTTTCCTCTCTACCCTCCTTTTCTAGTAGAATTCTGAAAACCAAATACATGAAAACTCACCTGCTTTGATTTTTGCATAGAAACACATTGGAGGTCAGTCATAAGTTATGCTGGCTGAAGCCCCTAAAGTCAAACCTTTCTGAGAAGGTTCCCAGTGATTTGGTTCTCTGAACCAAACACATCATTTGTAACATCTAATTTAGGCCTTCAGGATATGTTCAGGGTAGAAGGGGGTCTGCTGGAAATTGCTCAAAATAAATGAAGGTACAACGAAAAATGGAAATTACATGAAATGAGTCATGTGTGGTTCTAAGGAATTTCTGTATGTTTAGTAATAACCCTATCAGAGAAGATGTCTTCCAATAATGCACATACCAGTAGGAACTTCCTCAACTAAGATAATAAAAGGAGGGTTTTCTGACAGCATTGCTTCCTGCCTGCCACCCCCAGCTGCCTGATGGCAGTTTCAACTGGCTTGATGCCCTCGTGGGCTCCCTCCTGTGGCTTAGCATGGTCTGTGCTGGGTAATGTGGACAACAAAGATGGCTCAAGACTGAATGTCCTCCCACCCTCAGGAGTCCAGGCTCTGTCTTATGGCCAGACACAGGCCTCCCGCAAGAGCACATACTACCCAGTTTAGAGAGCCCGCACCTCTCTGTCTGTAACAACCATCGTTAAAACTGATGGGCGAGGGAGCCAAAAAAGTTTTATTTCCTTTTCATTCCTTTAACTCCAAACCCCAATTTACTCTCTTCTGGATGTTGCAGTTGCAAGTAATGTCACAAAGGCAGGCCTAGCATGGGGAAGGAGAAAGACTGAAAGGATGTAATTAAGCTTTCTTCTTTTTTTAAAAAAAATACAAATAACCTTCCACCCACAGAATGGCATTGTTTAATTTGTCAGCTGGGTGATGGATTTGTGAGTGGATTTATTTGCAAGTTCACCAAATCCCCATGTGGCTAACGTCAAACTCTTAAGTGAAATATGAGGCCACTCAAAAACAAAATGACCCTCTGACTCATGAACACAGCAGGCAATGGGAGAGCTGAAAACCGGGATAACAAAAACGACATAACAGTACTACAACTCAAACGAGGAAACAGGTAAGTTCACTTCACAGCAAGTGTATCCCTCACAAAATAAAACCTAGCGTGACTCTAAAGGACTAAGGGTTGTACAGGCAGGTTATACAAGTTCAGAGGCTATCAGCAAAAGCCATGACTAGTTTAAAGTGGTTAAGCCCACCAGATTTCAGGAGCTTTATTTCAAGTTTACTTCTATAAACACACACATGGTAATTCCACTTAATTGCTGTTGTGTTCTGAATTTATATGGCACTCACTACGTCCCACTCATTTAATCGATTACTTGTAGGCATGGATTCTGCAATCAATTTCTTTTAAATTTCCTATTTTCCTTCCAGCATAAAAACCATAGCTATATTTTCTTGCCTTTGGATGCTGGTGAGATTGTTGTTTCCTGAAAATAGTCCCTCCTCCTCTTTCTACCTTCCCTAAATAAACTGAGTCGCTAGTCACTCAAGTAACCGTAAAGCTCCAAATCTTTTCGGGAAGCAGACCTACAAATACATTAGTATGTTTTCAAAACTATTTTCAATTCATCCGATCTTTGATCAACCACAGTTATGCTCTTTTTTCACTTGTCCAACTGTTCTATGGCTGGATTTCCTATTGGAGAGAAGAGGTCCAAGAGTTCTACACCAGTTTGTGATCTCTCCAGCCTCCACTCTGGCCTGAATTGTTCAATTTTCCCCCATCCTTTTCATCTCACCCCACCCTTAAATGCTTGGTCCTAAAAACCAAAATAATCCTTCACCATTTGTAAAACAGTTTTAGAATGAAAATTTCTCTCTGGAGCTTTAGTTTAGATACCTTCCCAGCAGAGCAATAAACACAGAGGAGATCTGTATACCTTACTGTGAACCTGTCTTCAGTTATACCTACCCCAAGTCACTAACCAATGATCTTTAAAAATATATGGTATCTCTTGACACTGCTATCCCAAAGGGGCTGTTATAAACTGTATTTATAAGTTATATTTGTAAATGTTATCTCCACCCCACAATTCATGGAAACCCTGAGAGTAAATAAGCCCCGAAGTGTTATTAATCTTTAGACTTTCTAATAATGTTCTGACTTACGGTGCAAAACAGCTGAATACAGAACCTAGCCTATGAAACAACTTTAAAATTCATTCCTGAAAACGATAATATTGTTCAGAACCTTTTGATTTGTACTAAGGAACTCCCAGGATTTCAGAGCTAAAAAGTACTTTGTCGGTCCCTGGTTCAACTCCACTTAATTACTGAGGAAGAAAAGTGGGCAAAGACCCTCTCCACCTCCACAGGTAAAGCGCATAAAAGACCCCGGGTGCCAAATGTTCTCTAGATAACTTCCACCAAAATTTCTGACCTCCCACAGAGGTAGGAGTGTGAGGAAAAACAAAGAAAACCCCAAGTTTTGAGTAGACGGGCCAATATTCCAGACATCCCTCCAAGGATGAGGGTGCCCTGGGCTACGTTCTGTTCAGATACTGGGCTGTACAGCCAAAGTCCGAATTCACTTTCCAGACTTGGCTTAACACACTGTTATTCAGCACCTCAGAATCCCGTGGGGGAGTTTAATAAAAATACCGATGCCTGGGCCCCACTTCTAGAGATTCGAATTTAATTGGTCTAGGATGGGGGGGGGCCCAGGCATCAGAATTCTTAAAAGTCCTCCAGTGATTCCGAAGCACGGCAGCTGAGAGTCTCTGGAACCAGTCCCCTGTCACAAATAACCAGCAATGATTTAGAAATCCCACGCGCCCCGCGGGATGAGGCTAATTACGACAACGTGACAGAAAAGCCCTCAGCTCTCCCGGCATCTGAGGAAGCCAGGCGCCGGGGCCTCCAGGCTCCTCCCTCACTCCCCAAAGGAAACCCAGCCGTCCCCGGAGTCACCTCGTGGGCTCGTAGCTCGCGGATCTCGGGCGGTGGGCGAGCAGGGGCCTATTTCCCGTGAGGAGGCAGAGGGGGCGCGGGAGGGAGGGGCTGTTGCCCGGGAGACCAGAAATGCACTTCCGGCGCGGATCACGTGACTGCGCGCCGGAAGTCCGCGCACGCCGCCGCTGACGCCACGTCCGCTCCGCGTTCTGCGCCACGTGTGGGACTGTCGCGAGATGAGGCCCCGCCTTCCGGGGGCGGAGCGTAGGGGATTGGCTGGAGGAGGTTGGTGGGCTGAAGGTCTGGGCGAGGCTCCGGCGTCGCCGCGTTGTGTCGAGCACCTGTATCTCCGCTGACGCGAGTGGCGTGCCGAGAAGACGAGGGTTGTTTCTGCGCCACCCTCGTCCCTGGGCCAGTCCTTGACTGTCGACTTTTCGCCCTTCTCTCAGCTCTCTTATCTTCCTCGTCTTGTTTTTAGTTAGCTTTTCCTCTCTCTTTTAAAGTGGCAATGCTAGAGGATGTGGCCCAGGAGGACACGCCCAGGCTTTGGAAATAGCTTTTAGTTTATTAACCTCGCGAGCCTTGGGTTCTTGCCCATAAAATGTGAATAATCCCTAGTGCACAGTGCAGTGCCTGGTGCGATATAGCGGACCAAAGTTCGTACCTATTAACATTATTTGTATCACAGGCATTATCAGCCCTGTTAGCATCACAGAGGATTCGTTAATAAGCAAGTAAAATCCACCGAAGTCTAAGTGGTATATCCTTTCTGGGGTACTTTGGCAAACCGGGGCAAGAGCCCTAAAAGGGCGTACTTTTGTCTTAAAATTTTCACTTCTGGGAATTTGTTCCAAAGAAAAACACGTTAAACCGGATGTTCATTGCAGAATTATTTTTAAAAGTGAAAACGAAAACACTTAAGTGCCTAATAAGAGCAAATGGCTAAGTCAATTAGGCTCTACCCTTGGCATGAATATTCCTATATTACAGAAGAATTAAACAGTATAGAAGATTAACAAGTATGTACTGGCTGCCGACTGTGTCTGGGCTTATTCTGGTTCTGCACCGTCCATTGCACGCCCCCAGACGCATGTGGCTGTTGAGAGCTTGTGGAGTCTGGACTGAGGTGAGCTGGAAGGATAGATCACACAGTGGATTTTGAAGAATTAGTATGAGACAAAGAATGTAAAATACCTCGTTTTACTAGTGATAAAATGTTAGGGAAAGACTGTTTAGGTTAAATAAACTGAGATCAAAATTAATTTCACCTTTCTCTTTTTCCTTTCTTAATGTGACTGCTAGAACATTTGAAATGACATATGTCCCACGCATCATATATATTTTTATTGGATTCTGGTATTCTATTTACCAGTTATACGGTGGTGAACAAGACAGTTTTTGTCATAAAAGTAACACTCTGTTGAGTACAACATGGACAATGAACAGGTAAATAATGTCGTTGTACATCTTGGTTATATGAAGAACATAAAGCAAGGGTAAGGGCCGGAAAAGGTGTATGTATTGAAGGGGGTTATTTTAGATGAGATTCTTCCTCCCCTGTTCAGAAAATGGATATGGTAAGAATGAGATCTCTATGGACAGGATGGGAAGAGGATGGTAGGAGTGTGGTGTCTTCGGGGCAAAGTCAGCTATGGAATGAGGCTGATAAATCATTTGGTCCTGGTGGACTCTCTGCCTTAGGGAAGAAACCACATCAGGAGAGGAAGGAAAGAGAGAAGAGGGTTAAGATACCAGGGGGAAAGAGCTCAGGGGGCCCCTGGGAAACAGAACAAAGTAGGCCTGCAGTGGGTAAGTTTCAGGTAGAGCGGTTACGGGAGTAGTACCAGAATGTATGCTATAGTACCGTGGGTGTGTGTATATACACATAATGAATATACTGTGGTATTAGATGGCATATTATTTTGGCTGCTGTCACAGAGACTCAGGAGAGTGGCTCACAGTGTTGAAAATGTATTTCTATCTCTCTGGGCGTCAGGTGTCCAGAGTAGTAAGGTAGATATATGGGGCCAGGGACTCAAATTTCACCTATCTGGGAGCTCCACACTCCTGGGTTCGTTGCCGTGGCCCCGCATGGTCAAAGACTTGGCCGAAGATGGTGCACCCGTGTACCTTCCTTCCAGCCAGGGGAAAGGGGGAGAGGAGAAGCTGGGGCCTGCCCCTTCCCTCGAAGGCAGGGTTTTCCACCTGGGCACTATTCATATTCTGGACGGACAATTCTGTGTCCTTTTGGGGGGCTCTCTTGAGCATTGTAGGATTTTAGCAGGATCCTTGGCCTTTACCCACTAGGTGACAGTAGCATCCCCCAGTATGACAACCAAGCATGTCTCCAGAAGTTGCCAAATGTCCGCTCGAGGGCAGTCCCCTTTGGATGAGAACCCTTGCTCCAAGTGCCCTACTACCTAGGAGGTACTCACAACACTTCTGCTCAAATCCCATGAATGGCCAGAAATTCATCACTCAGCCATCCTAAGGGCAAAGGAGTCCTGGAATTGTCTGCTGGCCAGGTGCCCAGCTAAAAGTTTGCTAAAGGAGGCAGCAAGATGCTAGCAGATTCTTCGGCCCCCTTGTTGCCACAGGGAATGGAAACTCCGCAGCTGATTGAGGAGGTGGCCCTGTTCTTTTCATCTTCCAGAATGAGTTTTAGTCATTGTTCATTTCAATTCACTTGCATAAAAATATTGGTGGTGGGAAACACTAAGTACCTAAAAAGTGGGGAAACCATTTGAAAAGGATGGGCATTGTTACTGCAGAGGGCTGACCAGGGAGAGAAGCCGGATTCAGAAATGGAAGTGGCAGAATGTTGGATTTTTCTCTTGTGTTGTAGCGCCATCTGGTGGAAATTTGTAAGTCCTACCGTTCTTCACCCGCTTGCCTGGGATGGGCTTACACTCCTGTCCGGTGTAAACCTCAACTTATTAATAACCCTTAAGTGGATTTTAGCAAAACTTTAAGGGTCCTCCTCTTTAAGATGAAGAACTCTTTAAAGTGGAGTTTCTCACCTCCGGCACTATTGACGTTTGGGGCCAGGTAATTCATTGTGGGCGCTGTCCTGTGACCCCGAGGATCTTCAGCAGCCTCCTTGGCCTCTGTTCACTGGAGGCCAGTAGCCCCCCCCATCCTTCCCCTCTCCTCTGGTGACAACCCCAAATTACCAAATCTCCCCTGGGGGCCAAATCGCTTCCTGCTGAGGACCGTTCCTTCAAACATAGTATCCGAAAGTCCACGGACCCTTAAGGCCATCTGCCACAGCGTTTCCTGTCTGTGTACCCTGGGAGGGGGAGGGGCACGTCTGGGAGAAACAGGAAGACAGTAGTGGGTGAAAACCAGGCTCCAGATGCAGCGTGACATGTCCTCTTTGCAATACTCTGGAGAGCTCTGCTTCCGCTTGTCCCAGCAGCTGGAGATGAGATTGACGGAGGGCTGCCGGAAGGCCCAGAAAGTGGATGTAAAATTTCTTTAAATCCCCCAGCGCAAGGGAATCTATAGCAGTTATTGCCTAAAGCACGAAGGCGCACAGAATAGTCCCAGACTGTGGTGGTGTGGGGGGGCAACGTCCTCCTGAGGGATGAACGGGTGTGGGTGACCCGGCTAGGCGTGGGAAGCCCTGGTTCATCTCCTGCGACTTTTTGGACCTCGCCATGCCTGGTCCCTCTCTGCTGCCTGAGTGTTGGAGAAGCTGGTGAGGAGCCAGTCTCCTTGCCTGGGTCGAGTGAGTGGTGCTAAAGCCAACAGTCCTGAGTTCTTACCCGGGAGCTGCATAAAGGAAGGTCAGTTTTGATGTGAAACGTTGGGGTCCGGGAGCGAATGGTCAAGAAAGAATTCTTGGCAAAAAAAGGTGGTTTTATTAAAGCCCAGGGACAGGATGACTGTATACTCTCACGTTGGGAGGGGTCTAGGGAGACCATATAAGTCTCTAAGGAATTTGGGAGCAAGGTTTTCAGGACCTTGAGGGGCTAGCTGCCATGAAGATAAGGTCATTTATGACTGTCTAGTAAAACCTTACTCATGAGACCCTTCAGATGTGTATCAGTGGACCACATGTTTGGAGGATGACTGCTAACACATATCATGGTAGGGGGCAGTGGGTAGAGATAAAGAAAGTTTCCAAAAGGATTTTTACAGGATCCTGGACGTCGGGCTACTGTCAAGCTAAGGTTGTCTTTTGCCTCTAGCGAAGTATTCACATTGAGGCAGTTGAGTTCCTGGAGGAAGGTCACTCTGCCTGTCTCGAGTACTTGTCAGTGGGCTGCAAGTTGTAAGGACATTTAATTTTTTCTACATTTCTTTTGTCTTTGTTCTGCACATCAAGTTTCCCAGGAGCATTGCCTAGTGGCAGCTTGGCCTCTGGGCCCCCTGAGGGCCTCTGCTATACTTTCCGCCTTATCTGACCTTCTTGTCAGCTTTGCCCCACCATCCCGTCCCTCCGCCTCCACGGAGAACCTCACTCCTGATGAAAACGAAAATGCCCAGGTACAGGTCTCATCACTTCGGAATGCAGCGCCTCTTGTTTCGTTGGCAGAGGTATCCTGGCTTCTGCCTACGCCCATCCATCCTCGTGTTCTCTGGATCCAGTCCCAGGTCCTCAGGGGCTCCTTGCTCCCTCAGTTATGTCCCTCTTCTCATATCAGTGCCTCTTCCTTTCCCAGCCCCTTCCCCCTCAGCATCAGCCTTGCTCAGGCTCTCCGATCCTTACAGAAGTTTTAGTGGCTTTTTTATCTCTTGCTCCTTACTCTTCTTTCTCCTCTCTTTTTGGTCCTGCTTCTGTATGAAGTGGGCTACCTCAGTGTCCTCCCCTTCCTTGCTCTCAACCCGCTGCCATTTCTCTTCTAGCACATCCGGTACAGTACAGCTGTGTCCCTGAGGCTCTCTGCTGACTTCTGCCTCTCTGCTGCCTACCATTATTTGGCTCCTGCAGTATTTGATCCTCTTGGCCATGTCCTCTTTCTTTTTTTGCAATCACCACATTCTCCCTCCCCAAACTGCAAAGTGATATGTGCTTAGTGCACAGAACAAAACACAAGAAGAAAGCCACAAATCTCAGAAGACACAGGTACTTAAGCACAAAGGAAAACAACAAGAATCCCTCCCAACACCATGACTTTAAAAGAACCATTCTTTCTAATTAGTGTACATCCTCCCACTTTTGTCTTATGCTAATAATTTTTCTTATACATGCACCTATAAAGCCAAATGGCTTCCTCTTGTAGCTCCCTATTGAGCAACTCTTCCCCAGGAAGCTGGCTCTGTGACAGAGCTTAGGGTGGACGGTACTTATGAAGAAATGAGCTTGGCACCAACACCCATGAAAGGAAAATGGAGTAAGTAGGATAGGATGGAACACGGTTTCTCAGCAGAGTGTACTGACATTCTGGAGCAGGCCATACTTTGTTGTGGGTTCTGTCCTGTGCATTGTGGGATGTTTAACAGCATCTCTGGTTTCCACCTTCTAGATGCCGGTGCCATGTTCATGTGTGCGTACAAACACCTCTCCCCCTCGTCCTCCCCCAGTTGTGATGACCAAAAATGTCTCTAGACATTGCCAAGTATCTCTTCTGGGGGTGAAGGGGGGACAAAATCACCCCCAGTTGAGAACCACTGCGGTAGAGAGAAGAAATGAACTAGGAAGCAGCCTAACAGTCATCTTCATGGACCGCACAGGCATCTCGGGAGCTGGAATGGCCCTTCTGAGTTGTCAGCAGTTGGGCGCAGATGGGTTGGCCATTATTCTCTCATACGGAGCCATCACCGGCCATGGCTGCTGGAAGGGGGCCTGGCAGTGGGTGAGGTGGCTTTCTGTGGCTGGAGCAACAGGTCCTTCACTGAAGGGGGATGGGGGCCATCCCAGTGTTCATGATATGGGTTACTCTACAATTATCAATTTACTTGTCAGCATCTTCCACTCAATGACAAACCTCCTGAGAATTGGGGCCATGCCTTATTTGGCTCTGTGTCACCCAAACCTAGCATGGGAATCAATACGGGTTAAATGAAATAATGAAATGAAATGGGACAATAATTGTGGTTATGTGGATTTTTGCAAACTGAAAAACTATAGTGAAAGGATTCCCTATTATGCATTTTCTTGTGATGTGGGAAACTCCAAAAAGATTAACCCATATTTACCTTATGATATTTAATTATGCGTACTTTTTTGAGAAGTTTAAGAGTGAGTATCAGCCGACAATATTAACAGTTCTGAGCTAATCTTTAACAGTGTTTTGAATCTTCGGTAGATGAGATTCTTTAACAGTAATTTATAAAGAGGATTAAGGGATTGGTGTAGGATAGAGCCAACTGATTATGAAATATTACTCAGAATTCAAGTGATGAACATTTTTGCTTAAATAGATAGGATTATAAAGCACTATATTACGTCTATGCAGAGCTCTGCAAAACGCTACCCTCTTCATCCAGCAGAGGGCACAGCTGTATAGAGTTAGCGATGGAGAAATACTTGACAAAAAGTAACTGGGAAGTGCGTTCATCTCACAGCCAGACACGTTAGTGACACATGCCATCCCATGTAAATGAGTGAAACTATCCATCTAAAGTTCACCAATGTGCTGTCTGTAGACTGCTTTCCCAACTCTGTTCTTTCACATTTTTAAAAAAGTTCTATCATCCACAAACTCAGGATTAGGTTAATCTCTAAATAATACTGTTAATTTCAACTGGCTAAAAGCATTTGAGCCCAACAACGTGTAAGCGTTTTCTTAGAGCATGACTTCACGTATGGCATGTTTTCTCTTCTCACCAGATACGTTACAGGTCATGACACAGAAGTAAAGCACACCTACATATACTGGGCGCTATTCTCTTTCTAGATTACCGGGGGGAAATCATGTTCATAGTTCCCCACCCCCGGTATTTTCCGATTTTGCTGGGCATGGATATTGTACACCATGAGCTCATGTGTTGAAATGGACAGAACTGCTCTAGGGGCTGGAAGATCTGACTTTGTTCCTTCCCGGTTGTGTGGCCTGGGTCAAGTGACTCCTTCTCAGAGCCCATCTTCCTCTGTTACTAGAGGAACAATAATGCCCACTGGGCCCTCTTCGCAGATGGACGGTGTGTGCTCGCGGTGTCAGAGCCGAGGACAGGCGCTCCTCGCAAGCAGGGGTCAGCTGTTACAGGAGTAACTGACAACGGCCGCTGTCACAAGTGTCCACCAGATGGCGGCAAAAGTTTCTAGCTTTCTCTGTGAAGCACTTGAACAAATCGCCGGGTTCTTGGGCAATTTAGAGCAGTGGGAGGAAGCAGGATCCAAGCGGGGGGTTAGGTTGAAGCTAATCTGGGGAGGAAGGTTTTGATTAGTATTAAGACCACCTGTAAAGCAAATCGTTGCTTCAGATACATTTCTCGCTTTAGATTGCTAATTCCATTTTGGAGAATTTATCCTTTGTTAGTAATTGAAAACTATAAAAGAACATAATAGCTATATATCTATACCTATATAGGTATAGACGTTTATTACAGTATTGTGTTAAAAAAATAAAATTCAACTGATCTTTACATTTGTAAAGATCTTGGGGTGCCTGGTTGGCTCAGTCAGGAGAGGAAGTGACTTTTGATCTTGGGTTGTGAATTCAAGCCCCAGGTTGTTTGGTCATAGAGTTTACCTTTAAAAAATAATGAAGATCTAATTGGATTTATTAAGTGACTCACGAATGGAGCAGTACGCCAGCGAACAAGTACTTGTAGAGAGAGAATGGAGGAGTTGTACAGATGGAAGGTTTTCATAGGAAGGAGAGTGGGGCATAAAGTTAAGTTATTAGCAAAAGAAAAGAAAGGATTTTTACTTCTGGTTTGGCAGGAAGGGAATAGGAGTGCTTTTATTATGCAGAGGACCTCACTAGTGCTATTCAGGACATTTCAGACTGACTGTTAGAAGATCTCATTCCTGGGAGAGGTGGAAACTAACTAAATTTGGGTTTGCTTTTAGGGGGTGGTGGCAAATGACTGCATTTCGAGCTTTTTGTTTCTTTCTTTTTAAAACCCTCCTAATGGAAGTATTTTTATTCTATGCACAAAGAGTTAGCATTAGTGCCGGAATCTTGGATATCTGCTGTTGAGGTGGGTATCCAGGATGACCTACTCAAGAAAGTTCACTGAATCCGGTTTACCGCAGCCTGAATCCTCCGCATACTGACCGAGACCCTGGCGGTGCATACTGAGGGCATATTTCCAGATCAGACGGGCCGGTTTGCATAGACGCTGCAAGAAAGAGAACCCTGGCCAAATCTCCTTGCATGCATCCAGTAGAGCTGCTGGTGACCCATCTTGCAGTCTCGGAGGCAACAAGGCAAAAGGAAAGAGCTTCTTGTTTCTTTTTTTTTTTTCTTTTCTTTTCTTTCCTTTTTTTTTTTTTTAAACAATTGTATACGGATAATTAGTAAAATTGGAAGCGATTTAGGAACATGGAATGTTAGGCAGCCATCAAAATGAAAATTAGGAATATTATCTAGGTGCATGGAAAGCAAGCCTGATGAATAGGTAAAATAAAAGGAGAATGAATTATGTGTCATGTTAATAACTAGGTTGACACTGAGAACATATGCGGCTGGGAAACAAAAGCAAGAAAGACATAATAACCCCTGGCATGTCAGAGAGTTAGTAGTCTCGCTCTTTCTGTATCTCTCTGTCTCTCTGTGTGTCTCTCTCCTTCGGGAATCACATTATTGCTGTTAGTGATCTTTGCAGAACGCGACACTTCTAAAGAGATTTTCATGCTTTGTTTGTAATACAGTAATGCCTAATGTATCTAGCGTGTCCCGGAAGAACTGGCATATTTAAATGACTTCTGAATCTGATATTTTTTTTCTGTTACTTTTTTTTTTTTTTTAGCGGATTAAAAAGTAAAAGATCTTTTTTGGGGGGGCGCCTGGGAGGCTCAGTTGGTTAAGTGGGTGGCTCTGATTTTGGCTCAGGTCATGATGTCAGGGTCCTGGGATAGAGCCCAGCATCTGGCTCTGTGCTCAGTGGGGAGTCTGCTTGAGGATTCTATCTCCTTCTCCCTCTGCTCCCCCCACCCCACACGCTCTCTCCCTCTTTCTAAAATAAATAAATACATCTTAAAAAAAAAAGATCCCCCCATCTTTACTTATTTAAACACGAAAACAACAGCAAAAACATTTTGGCTAGAAGTCTTTCTAAAATGTACTGCATACTTCCTGCCTTTTCCAGTGGTTTCCTGAACATACCTTGTTCTTGTCTTTTTATCTCAGGCTTACCATGATGAATGTCAGTTTCTCTCCCACATGCAGTTCAAGTATGGGGTTACCTGCCTCTACACAGCACGATCAGATCTCCTCTGAGTTTTGTTTGATTCCTTGATTCTTTTTTTTTTTTTTTAAGATTTTATTTGAGAGAGAATGAGCGACAGAGAGCGAGCACGAGTCGGGGCAGGGGTGAGGGGGACTAGGCAGAGGGAGAAGCAGAATCCCCACTGAGCAGGAAGCCTGACGCAGGGCTTCATCCCAGGACCCTGGGATCACGACCTAAGCCGAAGGCAGACACTTAACCAACTGAGCCACCCCGGTGCCCCCTCCTTGATTCTTGTTTTTACAGGTTTTCTTTTTGTGTTCTTTGGTCTTTTCTTAAAGTCTATCAGGAGTCATTTTCATGGTTGCCAGTGTCCCAGCCTTTGGCAACCTTCCCTTCCTAACCTCTACACAAACTTGCTGTTTTTAATGTGCTTTGCTAGAAAATCACACAGTAGAGTTTACGGGAACTGTGTGCAGAGAGCTCCAAAGGGCTTTCCTATTTATGAAGTGTTTGGACAGTGGAGACATAGCCTTATCTATTTTGGTTGCTCGGAGGTGTTTTGGCTTATTTCGTAACTCTTGGCTGTTTCCTGGCTCTGCCGGGGTCTCTAGGAAATGACCTATGCACCAGGGACATGCTGCTGCAGGGAAAATACAATACTGGCTCTCAAAGAAAAAAAATACTGGCCCTCAGAAAGAAAGCGTCACAGTAGTAGATCCAGTCAACACCAACAGACCGATGGCGACTGAGAGCAGAGCCAAGCAATCAATAGTCATCACAAACCCGCATTTGCATCTGTTCTCTACTTCTTCCATGTCCCTTCATCCTTCCATTCACAGCCTTCATCCTGGGCCATATTCACCTCCACTTTAGAAAGGAGCAACGGAATGATAAAAAGCAGAAGTTAGACAGAATAATGTAGACAAGAATAATTTATGTGATTCAACGATCTTTTCCTTAGCCAGTCAATAAATAGCATGCATTTTGAACATAAAAGGCATATTTTTAAAAAAGGTTATATTTATTTATTTGAGAGAGAGAGAGCACAAGCAGGGGAGTGGCAGAGGCAGAGGGAGAAGCAGACTCCCCACTGAGCAGGGAGCCCCATATAGGGCTTCATGCCAGGACCCTGGGATCATGACCTGAGCCAAAGGCAGACGCCCAACCAACTGAGCCACCCGCGTACCCCATAAAAGGCATATTTTTAACACATAAAGCAGGTTGCCAGATGCCATGAAGATTCAAAAAAAGTAGGCATTTATGCTCTCTATTCTTTGTTGGTTTGCAAAGAGTTAACTGTAGGAGTGGACCATTCGTGCAATTAAAATTGAATTAAATGTCATTAAATCAAATGACACATAACTCTCCTCTCTGGGAATCTATGTGTTATGTGAATTCACATATTTCTGCTATCCAGGGTCAATGCTGTTTTCTTTTGGTTCTGGAGTCTAAAGTAAGACTCCGATTCAATGTTAGCCACAATGGGTGTGTAGACATTCTTTTGAAGAGATTTTCAACCACAGTTTATTTGACTCTACCGTGCTCTTGAAAGTATTTATGTACTTACAGGGCCTGGGAAAACTCATGACACTCCCAAGCCTTCTCTTTATTCCACTTAATTCCATTATTTATTTATTTTCATACCCAAGAAAATTGGCAATAACCACAAAGCAAAATAAGCAAACCCATTCCCTGATCTTCAGAGTAGTTGTTGAAAGATAACTTGTGATTGAACGTAATTTTTGGTTTCTTTGGCTTAATTCTGATGAAGCTTTTGGATTCCGTGGATCAGTGTGTGAGGAGTGACCTACACTTAGATCAATGCCTGAGAAGTGACCATCTTCTAAGAATCAATGAAAATTGCTGGATGCATTTTTGTTCAGTGTGATTAGAAATGATCATCAATACTAGAGAAATGATTAGAAGGTGTAGACTGTCCAGGGAGTGAAAGAGAGGATGCTTTGGAATGAGTAGCGGTGTTTTATCTCCATCAGACACGATTTGCTGGTCATTGTGTTAGAAAGCAAGTTGAGAAAATGGTCATCTTTTCCATAGTCTGAAGGCGATGTTATAAAACCCGACCATATCCTGCTGCTGTCTGAATAAATCCCATATTAGAAATGCATTTGTTGCATTTGATGCATCTATTGAATTCTGTATTGTTCCTGGTGGTAGAGACAAGGTGAACTTGTAGAAAAATCACCTAATTGAAAATCTTGGAATAATCCAAAAGAAAGTATTTAGAGCCCTGAAACCATTCCAAACCACATTTTACCCAATCATTAAAAAAATTTCTTTTCATAACAATTTTACAATGTTGTGAACAACTATGAAATTGCTAATATCATTTCCATGTTTTTTGTTCATTTTCTCCTGGAAATGATGATGGGAAACAAGATGGCCAAAAAGCTAGGAAGTAGAGAATACTTTCCCTTCTGGCTAGGGAACTCTATAAACGTCCACAATTTTGATGATCACTGAATGTTGATAATAATATATGTACTCAATTTATTAGGTAACCGTTTGGTTTTCTATTAAGCTAAACAAATGCAATCAGTTTAATATACATAATTGATAGGACCCATAGAAATAAAGTACTAGTTGAATAATTTATAGCAGTGGTTCTTAGCTTTGGATTCATACTAGCAGCACTTGGAGAGCTTTTAAAAACCCTAAACCCAGGCCACATCCCAGACCAATTAAATTAGAATCTCTTGGGGCTGGGACTCAGACATCAGTATTTTTTAAGCTCAGTAGGTGATGCTAATATGTAGTTTGGGAAACACTGGTTTATAGAATGTCTGTGTTTACTCTTAGGTAAGCTTACGCACGTTAGGGACTCTTTCTTTACCAATCTTTACCAGCCTCTTCTTAGCCTTCAGGGACTGTTTCTGTTTCTTTTGCTTTAAACAAAGGTAAATCAGTCCAAAAGAACAAGTGTATTTGTTTTCATTTCTTCCTCTTTTTCTCTGCTCTTGGTTTTTCTGCCATATTGATCAATACAGCGAAATAGCAAATACAGGTCGGGCTATTTACTATTTACCACATTGGCAACGTATTTAATCTCTAAACTAGTCCCTGCCCCCAGCCCCCACCATCTATAGTAGTGGTTCTCAACTGGCAGTAATTTTACCCCCCAGGAGACATTTCGGATTGTCACCACTAGGGGGTTGCTTTTGACACCTAGCGGGGAGAGGCCAGCAATGTTGTTAAACGTTCGACAGTGCACAGGACGGCCCTCGCGGCACGGTATTATCTGGCTCCAAAGGTCACTAGTGCTGAGGTGAAGTAACCCTCGTCCGAGTGAGGCTCCGGCATCCAACTGCCTGTATTCAGATTCTTGCTCCTCCACTTGCTAGCTATGAAAGCTTTAGCACCTTATTATTCCTGCCCGAATCCATCGAAAATGTGAATATTATCAGCACTCCCCTTGGAGCTGACATGAAGTTTAAATGGGCCAACGCAGGTAGAGCATGTATGGTGCCAAGTAGCTAATTCTCACTGAAATATGTCTCTATTTTGAGGCATTCATGCCTTGTCAGGGTCCTTAAGATCGTTTGCTTGACCCTACTCTTGACAACCTCAGCATTAATATTTCATACTTTGGTGGTAGGAAGGGAAAAGGGGTTGTAAGATGGAGTTGCTTCGAACAGGCACCTGCTTTGGACTCAAAGTGGATATTAAGAGGCAACAAGCCTACAGAACACCGTTCAGTTCCTTCCCCCACCACCTTCCACGTGCCTCTGCCACCTTACCACTAGCTAGACACCTGTGTTGGGTGGAGTGTCCAAATAAACAAGCTTGTAGTGGGTCAAAAAAAAAAAAAGTCAAAGGTATTCTTGCAAGTGCTGATTCTAAGAGAAGAGGGTTAATGCCAATGAACACAGTTCTGTAATAAACTTTATAGACATTATTAATAAGAGGCAGATAGCTACAGGAGTCACACTCAGCAAAGAGCTCCGTGCCATAAATAGACTGGGGATCATTACTACAGAAGGAGTTGAGGTTATAGGTTGTAATGAAACCGTGAGGGAGGGTGTAGGGAGGAGAGAGAAGGGGCTCAGGATATAACCCAAGAAATATCTGCTTGACTAATATTTCTTGCGGACCTAATGTGTGTCTGCCAGTTGCCGTTCTTTTCTTTCTTTTTTTTTTTTATTTTAAGATTTTATTTATTTATTTGAGAGAGAGAAACAGAGAACACGAGTTGGGGGAGCGCGAGAGGGAGAAGCATGCTCCCGCTGAGCAGGGAGAGCCAGATGCGGGACTCTATCCCAGGACCCTGGGATCATGACCTGAGTGGAAGGCAGACACTTAACCAACTGAGCCACCCAGGTGCCCCTGTATGTTGTTCTTTAAAAATGTTATTTGATATGCATTATCCTGGCCATCATCCCTCATAATCAACATTTAAATTAGCTTCAAAATATTCTTTCAAATGGCTGTATTGTAATTTACTGGACCATTCTTCTATCTGGAGACATTTAGGCTGTTTCCAGATTTTTACCATTACAGACAGATTTCCCTGCATACCGATTTTCTAATGTTTGGATTATTTTCTTAAGCTACTTACAAGATCCATTTTTGAAGTGTTTCTTTATCCGTGAAGAATGTATAAAAGAATATGCAGCTGGAAAATCTTGTGTGATGGAGAAAAGATTCTATCAGGGATTAATATTTATCATCAAAAGTTTAAACTGGCATAAAGCTCCCATTAAAGAGAAGGATTCCAACCACGAAGTGAACACTAGTTGGGCCCACCTACTCTAGCTTTGAACAGAGATGGAAAGGTCTTCTCTGATTTCCACTTGAATAAAGACAGAACTCCCGATGCTCGCTATTGAGCCGGTACACTTCAATTTATTATTGCCCGAAAGTAGATTTTTATTGGATACAAAACAGGAAGTAAAAGCAAACAGAAGGAAGGACAGTCCTCCTCCCTGGAAATAATCATTGCGTCTTTCTCCAGGGCCCCTGGGTGAACGTCTTCGAATCACTGGCAGGTCTGTACCACCTCCAGTGGCTGAGCCTGAGGAAGACCACCTCCTGGCAGTTTTAACAAATGCTGGGGCCCCCCGAGCTCTGAAACGTCTGCACTGGTTTCAAGGAAATCCTCTTGGAGAGAAGTAACATTTATTTCTTTTTTCCTTGGTCTTCTCGTTAGTTTATATGTATTTAAGGGCAAAATTCATACAAATATGTAGAAGAAAGTTTCAGCGGGCTCTTCTACTTACTTCAGAAAATTGATTCAAAATTGGAGTGATGGGGGCGCCCGGGTGACTCAGTCGGTTAAGCATCTGCCTTCGGCTCAGGTCGTGATCTCAGGGTCCTGGGATCGAATCCCGCATCGGGCTCCCTGCTCAGGGGGGAATCTGCTTCTCCCTCTGCCCCTCCCCTACTTATGCTTGCTTGCGCGCGCGCTCTCTCTCTCTCTGAAATAAATAAAATCTTTAAAAAAGAAAAAAATTGGAGCGACGGGGCCCCCGGCTGGCTCAGGCCGTAGCGCATGTGACTCTTGATCTTGGGATCCCCAGTTTGAGCTTCGTGTTGGGGGTTAAGCGATTACTTAAAAATAAAATCCTAAAAAAATAAAATTGGAGTGACACTAATTCCCAATGCATTAATTAGACAGCTTGCGGGGCCCATCTTCTGCTAATTTAAATCATTTCCCTAAGTTCTATTTTGTCACTTTTGTATGCAAAGATGTGCCACTGAACTAATTTGATTGTCAAAAAAGGGACTTCTTTGGACTCTAAAGAAACAGGCCTTTAGGGGCGCCTGGGTGGCGCAGTCGTTAAGCGTCTGCCTTCGGCTCAGGGCGTGATCCCGGCGTTATGGGATCGAGCCCCACATCAGGCTCCTCCGCTATGAGCCTGCTTCTTCCTCTCCCACTCCCCCTGCTTCTGTTCCCTCTCTCGCTGGCTGTCTCTCTCTGTCAAATAAATAAAATCTTTAAAATAAAAAAAAACAGACCTTTAAAAAAAATCTTCGAATGTCAAATGTTGACTATGGTAATACTTGCACACACGTATTATTCATATTCAAACACGTATTGAGCACTTACTGTGCGTAAGGCAAGATGCTGGGACCATGGTCTCAATTATAAAGTGGGTGGGGTGCTAGGGGGAGAAAGACTCATCTTGAGGCGGAAAAGTTGTATTATGAATGGAAAAGGGTCTGATGAGGGAGCAGAAGGCTGGCTGAAGACAAAGCATAAGTTGACACCCTACAACCTCCCCCTATCCCCACTCTTGGGTGGGACCTGTGTGACATTCTTCCCGGAAGCTCCCAACTATCTTCATGTTAATGCCTTGCTAGAGGGAAAAACCACCTTAACCTGACAATGGCAAGGCCTCCGGTATCCTGTGAGTCTTCTTTAACATAGGAAAGTACTTTCTCAACCTCCCTCTTTCCTACCTCCCCCGACCCCATAGCATATAATCAGCCACCCTCACAACCCGGGGCAGCAGCTCTTTCTGCCCACGGGTCCTGTCCCTGTGCTTTAATAAACCACCATTTTGCACCAAAGATACCTCAAGTATTCTTCCTTGGTCCTTGGCTCTGAACTCCACCCCACTGAACCTCACCGATATTCCAAAATGACACCAGGTCCATCGCATAGGGATTCTCTGAGGATTTTCTAGATGCTAGCATTATTTCCTTTTCCCTTTTTAGAAATCAGAGGTAAAACCCAAACAGGCTGGAAGCAGGGAAGGCCCTGGGGGTGTGTGACCAGCAAAAGAGCAGGTGTGGAGCTGTCCCTGTTTGCAGTGCTGGGAGGAGTGTGAAGCCTGTCAGTAGGCCTGGGAAGTGCAGGAGAGCAGCAGATTTATCTCGCTGTGCAATTCTGCCCTGGTCCCTACAATGGAGGCACATGCCCCAGGGAAATGTGTGCAAAGCCGTCTTCCCTTGAAATCTCTTACGCTTCTTTAGAAAAATACAAACAGCTTGACCCCGAGCCTCAAGACTGTGACTCAGTTTGTGGGCGAGGAGCCTGGCAATCTATATTTTTACAAAGCTTGCTGGGGCAATGCTCAGGAACCGCCAGTTTTGGGAATGTGTACGATGTACTCATCCCACATATGCCAGTGTTGCCTGATGACCGGGATGCACATAGGAATCATCTGGGGGGTGATTAAAAGTGCCGATGCCCAGGTCCCATCCCTGGAGACTCTGATGTCATTGGTCTCCGGTGGGCCTGAGCACCGGGATTTTTCCAAACTCCCAGCTGATTGCGATGGGCAGCCAGGCTGAGAACCACTGGCTTACAGGCATTCGATCCTGATGAATCATCCGTCTTGCTGTCAAAGCTCAAAGTGAAGAAATGGTGGCTGTTTGAACTGATTCAGAGAATTCAAGAGAATTGAGAGATCCAAAGAAAGGATTGAGAGCAGACGGTTATAGAGGGAGCAGACAGGCACATCCATATCAACGCGACAGAGACAGTGGTTAGCCTTCACGGGGGAGGGGGAGCGGGGAGCACCACCACTCCTGGAAAGACCTGCAGCTTCCGTAAGGTTCGTAAAGTGGCCAGTGCCTTCATTATGAAATGAGGCCCTTGTTTCTAGAGGACAAGCAGCCTCTACCCGTCTCCAGGGCCAGTGGAAACGTGGGAAGAGCACCAGCCGGTGATGTCCTCGCCCAGAGGCAGCACACCCGAGCCGAGGAGGGAGGTGGCCCGACCAGGTCACAGAGAAACCAGGCCGATTGCTTCCCTAGACTCCACACTTGTAACCGTGCATTGCGTTGGGTTTGCGCTCCTTTACAAACGGCACGGCAGACAGCCGTCGAGCCAGAAGAACGAGATGGGCCCGTAATCACCTCCATGGCGCCGCCTACGCAAGAGAGCAGAGTCTGGGAGCTGCACAGTGTCTGCAGAAGCACTGATAGACCTTTCTGGGATGATGGAACTCTTCTATATATGCACAGTCTAGCACAATAGCCACCAGCCCCATGAGCTCTTGAGCACATAAACTATGGCTAGTGAGAGCAAGGAACCGAACTTTTAATTTTATTTCATTTTAATGAAGTCCAATTTAAATTTAAGTAGCGACGTGAGGCTAGTGACTTCCATATTGGATGGTGCAGTTCTACAGAATGAGGCGTTTTGTTTTTTTTTTTTTAAGAGCAAGGAGGGGCAGAGGGAGAAAGAGAGAGAATCCCAAGCAGGCTCTGTGCCCAGCACAGAGCCCCACATGGGGCTCGATCTCACAACCCTGAGATCATGACCTGAGCCAAAATCAAGAGTTGATGCTTAACCGACTGGGCCACCCAGGCGCCTCTAGAGAGTGAGTTTTGACTCTGTCACTTACTACCTGCTTAACCCAGGACCGATTTCAAAACTTCTTAAAGCCCTGGTTTCCTCATCTGTATTTCTTGTTTGCTGGTGCCAAAATTCCTCACAGAGACAGAATTCTCTTTGTTTGCAAAAATACCTGATGGTATCGTGAAAATAAAGGCCTGGAAAGCTTCTGGAGAGGAAATGCAGAATACAGGAAGGGCCATTCATTTTCTATAAGAACACGGGAGAAATCAATCATTTATTCTTGGCCCTGTGAGAAGGAGTAAGGGAGAGGGGGAAGGAGGCACCAGTAAGAAAGGCTGGGGCTACGTGGAATACTGAGGTGACTGAAAGGACTCCAGGAACAGAGAGAGCTAATCTTACTTCCAGTTTATTTCTCTTACTGTGCTGTACACCTATTATATCTTTCTAATTCTTTGGTATAATTTGCTGTAAACGGAAATGGGTTGGTTGGGTGTGTATGTGTGTGTGTTGATGTGTGCATGTGTGTGAGTGTGTGAGTGTGTGAATTAAGTAAAGGAATGGGCCTGGTGTTTAATGTAGAAATGCACGTAAGACGGAAGGATGGAAGGCTCAGACAGTTATGAAGCAAAACTCATTCAGCTAAAGCAGGAGCTCACAGGCAGGTAAACCACGAGAAAGTAAGGTCCTAAGGACGGATGTGCTAAAAAGGGGCGCCTGGGTGGCTCAGTCGGTGAAGCGTCTGCCTTCGGCTCACGTCATGATCCCAGGGTTCTGGGATCGAGTCCCTGCCACCCAGTGGGGAGCCTGCTTCTCCCTCTCCTCTTCCCTTCTTGTGCTCTCTTTCTCTCCCTCTGTCAAATAAGTAAATAAAATCTTAAAAAAAAAAAAAAGGAAGTGCTAAGAACCATGGGGCTAGCATCGGTTTTCCATGAAATGGAGGTTCGCACCAAGCTTATACAGAGCTCAAAAGGAAGGGTCATCCTAGTAATACTTGTAATATATGTAAACTGTGGTAAGAACACCTACTTGAAGGGTTGTGGTAAAGAGTAAATGCGATAATGTATGTAAAGTGCTTAGTTCAGTGCATGGCACACAGTAAGAGCTTAATCAAAGATTGTGAAGCTTCAGTTTCATATTTTAAAATAAATACACGGTTTCTTTTTAAAGAAAATTAAGAGAGACACCATGTAAAGCTCTTGGTTCACAGCAAGTGTTCCTTAAATGCCATGCTCCTTCCTTTTTTGGAAAGGAAACGTCTTCCGGACCCCGACTTGCTAGCTATAGCATTTTACACGATAGAACCACGCGGGCCCCGGAAACTTCTTGGGAACAAATGGGGTCTCCCGTTCTCTCCCTTCTCTCCGTTACAAATGACATCTTTCTGAGGAGCAGTGAAACGATGCAAACTACCTTGTGGGATTACAGCACTTCTAAGCTATTGTCTTGCGTCCAGGCTCGTCTTTCATCTTCAGCCACAAGATCCCGATTCTCTCTCTCTCTCTCTCTCATAGCTCACACAGGCTTAGTGCCTTCCATCGATGTGCCTAGCTTTCATCTAGTTTTACCCATTTGGGGGTCTGGTTCACCCAATCAGCTGTCCTTGCCTCTTCTAGTGGCCTTCATTTTCTTTTTTTTTTCCCTTAAGATTTTATTTGAGAGAGAGAGAGAGAGAGAGAACAAGCAGAGGGGGAGGGGCAGAGGAGAGGGAGAAGCAGACTCCTTGCTGAGCAAGAAGCCTGATGTGAGGCTTGATCCCAGGACCCCGGGATCATGACCTGAGCCAAAGGCAGATGCTTAACCAACTGAGCCACCCAGGCGTCCCTAGTGGCCTTCATTTTCAATTGTTTCTATTCCTCCTGCTTTTCAAATGTCACTAATTGTCTATTCAGTACTTGCTGCCTTTGGCTGAAATATGTTATTTGCACCTTAAAAAAAGTCTTATTTGTGTCACCTTGGTCCTTGTTGCTGAGTACTTATAGATCATTCTTGTACGTAGGAATCAAGCCTCTTCCTGAGAGCAAGCAGGGAAAGTTCTGAGAATTCTATAGAACTTTGACTATAGCTTCTGAAAAATTCAGAGAGTACAGGTTGCTCTCATGGTCACCAGAGAGTTGGCTGGTTTTCCTCACAGATGATGTGATAACTTAAAGTTTGAAGATTCACATTAAAAGTATTAACAAAACACAATTACCACCTCGCCTGCAATTCCACGGCCCGACCTCTGGGTGATGGCGTGTTCAGTCCAAGCCACTCACCGGCCCTTGTGGCCAACCGGAAGCGTGCTGATCGGAATATAGATAGACATGGCTTTTGTCCCTCAAAATAGGTTTCCTATAAGACAGTTGAGTGTAAGTACCATGGCATAAGAGATCACGTTTCTTACTTGAATTTTCAGCTAGCGTTTTCATCCAAGAAGTGGAGAACTGCAGGGTTCCTTGCAGATTCTGGTGCTGTTTCATGATTTAAGGCCTGGGGAATCTTGTGTTTTCCAGTATGCTTAGATTTTTAATACCGGGGCTCAGGTGTCCTGAGTAAAGACAATTGCAGCTCCACTTGTGAAAACCCAATAGCAGAATGCTAATCCAGGAAAAGCTGTGTTCCACATTCTGCTATCTCAAGAGAAAGCTCATTTTGTACTCATTTCATTTCTGCTGTTCACTCTCCATGGTGAATAATAAACACAGGCATAAACTAGAAAAAGATATTTTCTCTTCCAGGAGATGGAATTGCCTAGAAAACTCTGGAATTAAAAAAAAACCCACCTTAAATATAAATCTTGTCAGACCTGATAACTAATGCTTGAAATTTCTATCTACTCTCAGTGGTGAGAGCTACCAAAGACTGTATTAAGAAAAGCATCCCAGTTTGTCTCTGAAGAGGTAGGGTGTTTATCAGTCAGTATTATGTATGAAAAGTTCCCCACAGATTTAGCACATCCTGTCGAGCTCTCTTGTTTTACTGTGTTTGTAAATCAGAGCGTGTTTGAAATATAAAGTGATGCTGAGCTCTGATGTGTGCTGAAGGGTTTCCATTA